>NC_054399.1:1327502-1653411 GCF_017976425.1 Toxotes jaculatrix
AAACGCCATACTATACTATGACGTTTTTTATGACATTTTGAGGTCAATTTTATTTTTGACTTTTTTTGGCCGAAAAAAACGCCATACTATACTATGACGTTTTTTATGACATTTTGAGGTCAATTTTTTTTTTGACTTTTTTTGGCCGAAAAAAACGCCATACTATACTATGACGTTTTTTATGACATTTTGAGGTCAATTTTTTTTTTTAACTTTTTTTGGTCGAAAAAAACGCCATACTATACTATGACGTTTTTTATGACATTTTGAGGTCAATTTTTTTTTTGACTTTTTTTGGCCGAAAAAAACGCCATATTATACTATGACGTTATTTATGACATTTTGATGCCGAAAAAAAAATTGACTTTTTTTGTCCGAAAAAAACGCCATACTATACTATGACGTTTTTTATGACATTTTGAGGTCAATTTTTTTTTGGACTTTTTTTGTCCGAAAAAAACGCCATACTATACTATGACGTTTTTTATGACATTTTGAGGTCAATTTTTTTTTTGACTTTTTTTGTCCGAAAAAAACGCCATACTATACTATGACGTTTTTTATGACATTTTGAGGCCGAAAAAAATTTTGACTTTTTTTGGCCGAAAAAAACGCCATACTATACTATGACGTTTTTTATGACATTTTGAGGCCGAAAAAAAAATTGACTTTTTTTGGCCGAAAAAAACGCCATACTATACTATGACGTTTTTTATGACATTTTGAGGCCGAAAAAAATTTTGACTTTATTGTCCGAAAAAAACGCCGTACTATACTATGACGTTTTTTATGACATTTTGAGGCCGAAAAAAAATTGACTTTTTTTGTCCGATTTTGACGCCTTACTATACTATGACGTTTTTTATGACATTTTGAGGTCAAAAAAAGTTTTGACTTTTTTCGTCCGAAAAAAACGCCATACTATACTATGACGTTTTTTATGACATTTTGAGGTCGAAAAAAATTTTGACTTTTTTTGCCCGAAAAAAACGCCATACTATACTATGACATTTTTTATGACATTTTGAGGCCGAAAAAAAAATTGACTTTTTTTGGCCGAAAAAAACGCCATACTATACCATGACGTTTTTTATGACATTTTGAGGTCAATTTTTTTTTGGACTTTTTTTGGCCGAAAAAAACGCCATACTATACTATGACGTTTTTTATGACATTTTGAGGCCGAAAAAATTTTTCACTTTTTTTGGCCGATTTTGACGCCTTACTATACTATGACATTTTTTATGACATTTTGAGGTCGAAAAAAAAATTGACTTTTTTTGGCCGAAAAAAACGCCATACTATACTATGACGTTTTTTATGACATTTTGAGGTCAATTTTTTTTTGGACTTTTTTTGGCCGAAAAAAACGCCATACTATACTATGACGTTTTTTATGACATTTTGAGGTCAATTTTTTTTTTGACTTTTTTTGGCCGAAAAAAACGCCATACTATACTATGACGTTTTTTATGACATTTTGAGGTCAATTTTTTTTTTTGACTTTTTTTGCCCGAAAAAAACGCCATGCTATACTATGACGTTTTTTATGTCATTTTGAGGTCGAAAAAAATTTTGACTTTTTTTGCCCGAAAAAAACGCCATACTATACTATGACGTTTTTTTTGACATTTTGAGGCCGAAAAAAAAATTGACTTTTTTTGGCCGAAAAAAACGCCATACTATACTATGACGTTTTTTATGACATTTTGAGGTCAATTTTTTTTTTGACTTTTTTTGGCCGAAAAAAACGCCGTACTATACTATGACGTTTTTTATGACATTTTGAGGCCGAAAAAAAAATTGACTTTTTTTGGCCGAAAAAAACCCCATACTATACTATGACGTTTTTTATGACATTTTGAGGCCGAAAAAAAAATTGACTTTTTTTGGCCGAAAAAAACGCCATACTATACTATGACGTTTTTTATGACATTTTGAGGCCGAAAAAAATTTTGACTTTTTTTGGCCGAAAAAAACGCCATACTATACTATGACGTTTTTTATGACATTTTGAGGTCGAAAAAAAAAATTGACTTTTTTTGGCCGAAAAAAAACGCCATACTATACTATGACGTTTTTTATGACATTTTGAGGTCAATTTTTTTTTGGACTTTTTTTGGCCGAAAAAAACGCCATACTATACTATGACGTTTTTTATGACATTTTGAGGTCAATTTTTTTTTTGACTTTTTTTGGCCCAAAAAAACGGCATACTATACTATGACGTTTTTTATGACATTTTGAGGCCAAAAAAAAAATTTACTTTTTTTGGCCGAAAAAAACGCCATACTATACTATGACGTTTTTTATGACATTTTGAGGTCGAAAAAAATGTTGACTTTTTTTGGCCGAAAAAAACGCCATGCTATACTATGACGTTTTTTTATGTCATTTTGAGGTCGAAAAAAATTTTGACTTTTTTTGTCCGACTTTGACGCCTTACTATACTATGACGTTTTTTATGACATTTTGAGGCCGAAAAAATTTGTGACTTTTTTTGTCCGAAAAAAACGCCATACTATACTATGACGTTTTTTATGACATTTTGAGGCCGAAAAAAATTGTGACTTTTTTTGGCCGAAAAAAACGGCATACTATACTATGACGTTTTTTATGACATTTTGAGGCCGAAAAAAATGTTGACTTTTTTTGGTCGAAAAAAACGCCATGCTATACTATGACGTTTTTTATGTCATTTTGAGGCCGAAAAAATTTTTGACTTTTTTTGTCCGAAAAAAACGCCATACTATACTATGACGTTTTTTATGACATTTTGAGGTCAATTTTATTTTTGACTTTTTTTGGCCGAAAAAAACGCCATACTATACTATGACGTTTTTTATGACATTTTGAGGTCAATTTTTTTTTTGACTTTTTTTGGCCGAAAAAAACGCCATACTATACTATGACGTTTTTTATGACATTTTGAGGTCAATTTTTTTTTTTAACTTTTTTTGGTCGAAAAAAACGCCATACTATACTATGACGTTTTTTATGACATTTTGAGGTCAATTTTTTTTTTGACTTTTTTTGGCCGAAAAAAACGCCATATTATACTATGACGTTATTTATGACATTTTGATGCCGAAAAAAAAATTGACTTTTTTTGTCCGAAAAAAACGCCATACTATACTATGACGTTTTTTATGACATTTTGAGGTCAATTTTTTTTTGGACTTTTTTTGTCCGAAAAAAACGCCATACTATACTATGACGTTTTTTATGACATTTTGAGGTCAATTTTTTTTTTGACTTTTTTTGTCCGAAAAAAACGCCATACTATACTATGACGTTTTTTATGACATTTTGAGGCCGAAAAAAATTTTGACTTTTTTTGGCCGAAAAAAACGCCATACTATACTATGACGTTTTTTATGACATTTTGAGGCCGAAAAAAAAATTGACTTTTTTTGGCCGAAAAAAACGCCATACTATACTATGACGTTTTTTATGACATTTTGAGGCCGAAAAAAATTTTGACTTTATTGTCCGAAAAAAACGCCGTACTATACTATGACGTTTTTTATGACATTTTGAGGCCGAAAAAAAATTGACTTTTTTTGTCCGATTTTGACGCCTTACTATACTATGACGTTTTTTATGACATTTTGAGGTCAAAAAAAGTTTTGACTTTTTTCGTCCGAAAAAAAACGCCATACTATACTATGACGTTTTTTATGACATTTTGAGGTCGAAAAAAATTTTGACTTTTTTTGCCCGAAAAAAACGCCATACTATACTATGACATTTTTTATGACATTTTGAGGCCGAAAAAAAAATTGACTTTTTTTGGCCGAAAAAAACGCCATACTATACCATGACGTTTTTTATGACATTTTGAGGTCAATTTTTTTTTGGACTTTTTTTGGCCGAAAAAAACGCCATACTATACTATGACGTTTTTTATGACATTTTGAGGCCGAAAAAATTTTTCACTTTTTTTGGCCGATTTTGACGCCTTACTATACTATGACATTTTTTATGACATTTTGAGGTCGAAAAAAAAATTGACTTTTTTTGGCCGAAAAAAACGCCATACTATACTATGACGTTTTTTATGACATTTTGAGGTCAATTTTTTTTTGGACTTTTTTTGGCCGAAAAAAACGCCATACTATACTATGACGTTTTTTATGACATTTTGAGGTCAATTTTTTTTTTGACTTTTTTTGGCCGAAAAAAACGCCATACTATACTATGACGTTTTTTATGACATTTTGAGGTCAATTTTTTTTTTTGACTTTTTTTGCCCGAAAAAAACGCCATGCTATACTATGACGTTTTTTATGTCATTTTGAGGTCGAAAAAAATTTTGACTTTTTTTGCCCGAAAAAAACGCCATACTATACTATGACGTTTTTTTTGACATTTTGAGGCCGAAAAAAAAATTGACTTTTTTTGGCCGAAAAAAACGCCATACTATACTATGACGTTTTTTATGACATTTTGAGGTCAATTTTTTTTTTGACTTTTTTTGGCCGAAAAAAACGCCGTACTATACTATGACGTTTTTTATGACATTTTGAGGCCGAAAAAAAAATTGACTTTTTTTGGCCGAAAAAAACCCCATACTATACTATGACGTTTTTTATGACATTTTGAGGCCGAAAAAAAAATTGACTTTTTTTGGCCGAAAAAAACGCCATACTATACTATGACGTTTTTTATGACATTTTGAGGCCGAAAAAAATTTTGACTTTTTTTGGCCGAAAAAAACGCCATACTATACTATGACGTTTTTTATGACATTTTGAGGTCGAAAAAAAAAATTGACTTTTTTTGGCCGAAAAAAAACGCCATACTATACTATGACGTTTTTTATGACATTTTGAGGTCAATTTTTTTTTGGACTTTTTTTGGCCGAAAAAAACGCCATACTATACTATGACGTTTTTTATGACATTTTGAGGTCAATTTTTTTTTTGACTTTTTTTGTCCGAAAAAAACGCCATACTATACTATGACGTTTTTTATGACATTTTGAGGTCAATTTTTTTTTTGACTTTTTTTGGCCGAAAAAAACGCCATACTATACTATGACGTTTTTTATGACATTTTGAGGTCAAAAAAAGTTTTGACTTTTTTCATCCGAAAAAAAGTTTTGACTTTTTTCATCCGAAAAAAACGCCATACTATACTATGACGTTTTTTATGACATTTTGAGGTCAATTTTTTTTTTGACTTTTTTTGGCCGAAAAAAACGCCATACTATACTATGACGTTTTTTATGACATTTTGAGGTCGAAAAAAATTTTGACTTTTTTTGGCCGAAAAAAACGCCATACTATACTATGACGTTTTTTATGACATTTTGAGGTCAATTTTTTTTTTGACTTTTTTTGCCCGAAAAAAACGCCATGCTATACTATGACGTTTTTTATGACATTTTGAGGCCGAAAAAAATTTTGACTTTTTTTGTCCGAAAAAAACGCCATACTATACTATGACGTTTTTTATGATATTTTGAGGTCAGAAAAATTTTGACTTTTTTTGTCCGATTTTGACGCCTTACTATACTATGACGTTTTTTATGACATTTTGAGGTCAAAAAAATTTTTGACTTTTTTTGGCCGAAAAAAACGCCATACTATACTATGACGTTTTTTATGACATTTTGAGGTCGAAAAAATTTTTGACTTTTTTTGGCCTAAAAAAAACGCCATACTATACTATGACGTTTTTTATGACATTTTGAGGTCAATTTTTTTTTGGACTTTTTTTGTCCGAAAAAAACGCCATACTATACTATGACGTTTTTTATGACATTTTGAGGTCAATTTTTTGTCCGAAAAAAACGCCATACTATACTATGACGTTTTTTATGACATTTTGAGGTCGAAAAAAATTTTGACTTTTTTTGTCCGATTTTGACGCCTTACTATACTATGACGTTTTTTATGACATTTTGAGGTCAAAAAAAGTTTTGACTTTTTTCATCCGAAAAAAACGCCATACTATACTATGACGTTTTTTATGACATTTTGAGGTCAATTTTTTTTTGGACTTTTTTTGTCCGAAAAAAACGCCATACTATACTATGACGTTTTTTATGACATTTTGAGGTCGAAAAAAATTTTGACTTTTTTTGGCCGAAAAAAACGCCATACTATACTATGACGTTTTTTATGACATTTTGAGGTCGAAAAAAAAATTGACTTTTTTTGGCCGAAAAAAACGCCATACTATACTATGACGTTTTTTATGACATTTTGAGGTCAATTTTTTTTTGGACTTTTTTTGGCCGAAAAAAACGCCATACTATACTATGACGTTTTTTATGACATTTTGAGGTCAATTTTTTTTTTTGACTTTTTTTGGCCGAAAAAAACGCCATACTATACTATGACGTTTTTTATGACATTTTGAGGTCGAAAAAAATTTTGACTTTTTTTGTCCGAAAAAAACGCCATACTATACTATGACGTTTTTTATGACATTTTGAGGTCAATTTTTTTTTTTGACTTTTTTTGGTCGAAAAAAACGCCATACTATACTATGACGTTTTTTATGACATTTTGAGGTCAATTTTTTTTTTGACTTTTTTTGGCCGAAAAAAACGCCATATTATACTATGACGTTATTTATGACATTTTGATGCCGAAAAAAAAATTGACTTTTTTTGTCCGAAAAAAACGCCATACTATACTATGACGTTTTTTATGACATTTTGAGGTCAATTTTTTTTTGGACTTTTTTTGTCCGAAAAAAACGCCATACTATACTATGACGTTTTTTATGACATTTTGAGGTCAATTTTTTTTTTGACTTTTTTTGTCCGAAAAAAACGCCATACTATACTATGACGTTTTTTATGACATTTTGAGGCCGAAAAAAATTTTGACTTTTTTTGGCCGAAAAAAACGCCATACTATACTATGACGTTTTTTATGACATTTTGAGGTCAATTTTTTTTTGGACTTTTTTTGGCCGAAAAAAACGCCATACTATACTATGACGTTTTTTATGACATTTTGAGGTCAATTTTTTTTTTGACTTTTTTTGGCCGAAAAAAACGCCATACTATACTATGACGTTTTTTATGACATTTTGAGGTCAATTTTTTTTTTTGACTTTTTTTGCCCGAAAAAAACGCCATGCTATACTATGACGTTTTTTATGTCATTTTGAGGTCGAAAAAAATTTTGACTTTTTTTGCCCGAAAAAAACGCCATACTATACTATGACGTTTTTTTTGACATTTTGAGGCCGAAAAAAAAATTGACTTTTTTTGGCCGAAAAAAACGCCATACTATACTATGACGTTTTTTATGACATTTTGAGGTCAATTTTTTTTTTGACTTTTTTTGGCCGAAAAAAACGCCGTACTATACTATGACGTTTTTTATGACATTTTGAGGCCGAAAAAAAAATTGACTTTTTTTGGCCGAAAAAAACCCCATACTATACTATGACGTTTTTTATGACATTTTGAGGCCGAAAAAAAAATTGACTTTTTTTGGCCGAAAAAAACGCCATACTATACTATGACGTTTTTTATGACATTTTGAGGCCGAAAAAAATTTTGACTTTTTTTGGCCGAAAAAAACGCCATACTATACTATGACGTTTTTTATGACATTTTGAGGTCGAAAAAAAAATTGACTTTTTTTGGCCGAAAAAAACGCCATACTATACTATGACGTTTTTTATGACATTTTGAGGTCAATTTTTTTTTTGACTTTTTTTGGCCGAAAAAAACGCCGTACTATACTATGACGTTTTTTATGACATTTTGAGGCCGAAAAAAAAATTGACTTTTTTTGGCCGAAAAAAAACCCCATACTATACTATGACGTTTTTTATGACATTTTGAGGCCGAAAAAAAAAATGACTTTTTTTGGCCGAAAAAAACGCCATACTATACTATGACGTTTTTTATGACATTTTGAGGCCGAAAAAAATTTTGACTTTTTTTGGCCGAAAAAAACGCCATACTATACTATGACGTTTTTTATGACATTTTGAGGTCGAAAAAAAAATTGACTTTTTTTGGCCGAAAAAAACGCCATACTATACTATGACGTTTTTTATGACATTTTGAGGTCAATTTTTTTTTTGACTTTTTTTGCCCGAAAAAAACGCCATGCTATACTATGACGTTTTTTATGACATTTTGAGGCCGAAAAAAATTTTGACTTTTTTTGTCCGAAAAAAACGCCATACTATACTATGACGTTTTTTATGATATTTTGAGGTCAGAAAAATTTTGACTTTTTTTGTCCGATTTTGACGCCTTACTATACTATGACGTTTTTTATGACATTTTGAGGTCAAAAAAATTTTTGACTTTTTTTGTCCGAAAAAAACGCCATACTATACTATGACGTTTTTTATGACATTTTGAGGACAATTTTTTTTTTGACTTTTTTTGGCCGAAAAAAACGCCATACTATACTATGACGTTTTTTATGACATTTTGAGGTCAATTTTTTTTTGACTTTTTTTGGCCGAAAAAAACGCCATACTATACTATGACGTTTTTTATGACATTTTGAGGTCAATTTTTTTTTTACTTTTTTTGCCCGAAAAAAACGCCATGCTATACTATGACGTTTTTTATGTCATTTTGAGGTCGAAAAAAATTTTGACTTTTTTTGCCCGGAAAAAACGCCATACCATACTATGACGTTTTTTATGACATTTTGAGGCCGAAAAAAAAATTGACTTTTTTTGGCCGAAAAAAACGCCATACTATACTATGACGTTTTTTATGACATTTTGAGGCCGAAAAAAATTTTGACTTTTTTGTCCGAAAAAAACGCCGTACTATACTATGACGTTTTTTATGACATTTTGAGGTCAAAAAAAGTTTTGACTTTTTTCATCCGAAAAAAACGGCATACTATACTATGACGTTTTTTATGACATTTTGAGGTCAATTTTTTTTTGGACTTTTTTTGGCCGAAAAAAACGCCATACTATACTATGACGTTTTTTATGACATTTTGAGGTCGAAAAAATTTTTGACTTTTTTTGGCCGAAAAAAACGCCGTACTATACTATGACGTTTTTTATGACATTTTGAGGTCGAAAAAAAAATTGACTTTTTTTGGCCGAAAAAAACGCCATACTATACTATGACGTTTTTTATGACATTTTGAGGTCAATTTTTTTTTTGACTTTTTTTGCCCGAAAAAAATGCCATGCTATACTATGACGTTTTTTATGTCATTTTGAGGTCGAAAAAAATTTTGACTTTTTTTGCCCGGAAAAAACGCCATACTATACTATGACGTTTTTTATGACATTTTGAGGCCGAAAAAAAAATTGACTTTTTTTGGCCGAAAAAAACGCCATACTATACTATGACGTTTTTTATGACATTTTGAGGCCGAAAAAAATTTTGACTTTTTTGTCCGAAAAAAACGCCGTACTATACTATGACGTTTTTTATGACATTTTGAGGCCGAAAAAAAATTGACTTTTTTTGTCCGATTTTGACGCCTTACTATACTATGACGTTATTTATGACATTTTGAGGTCAAAAAAAGTTTTGACTTTTTTCATCCGAAAAAAACGCCATACTATACTATGACGTTTTTTATGACATTTTGAGGTCAATTTTTTTTTGGACGTTTTTTGGCCGAAAAAAACGCCATACTATACTATGACGTTTTTTATGACATTTTGAGGTCGAAAAAAATTTTGACTTTTTTTGGCCGAAAAAAACGGCATACTATACTATGACGTTTTTTATGACATTTTGAGGTCGAAAAAAAAATTGACTTTTTTTGGCCGAAAAAAACGCCATACTATACTATGACGTTTTTTATGACATTTTGAGGTCAATTTTTTTTTTTGACTTTTTTTGTCCGAAAAAAACGCCATACTATACTATGACTTTTTTATGACATTTTGAGGTCGAAAAAAATTTTGACTTTTTTTGTCCGAAAAAAACGCCATACTATACTATGACGTTTTTTATGACATTTTGAGGTCAATTTTTTTTTTGACTTTTTTTGGCCGAAAAAAACGCCATACTATACTATGACGTTTTTTATGACATTTTGAGGTCAATTTTTTTTTGGACTTTTTTTGGCTGAAAAAAACGCCATACTATACTATGACGTTTTTTATGACATTTTGAGGTCGAAAAAATTTTTGACTTTTTTTGTCCGAAAAAAACGCCATACTATACTATGACGTTTTTTATGACATTTTGAGGTCGAAAGAAAAATTGACTTTTTTTGGCCGAAAAAAACGCCATACTATACTATGACGTTTTTTATGACATTTTGAGGTCAATTTTTTTTTTGACTTTTTTTGTCCGAAAAAAACGCCATACTATACTATGACGTTTTTTATGACATTTTGAGGTCGAAAAAAATTTTGACTTTTTTTGTCCGAAAAAAACGCCATACTATACTATGACGTTTTTTATGACATTTTGAGGTCAATTTTTTTTTGGACTTTTTTTGGCCGAAAAAAACGCCATACTATACTATGACGTTTTTTATGACATTTTGAGGTCGAAAAAAATTTTGACTTTTTTTGGCCGAAAAAAACGCCATACTATACTATGACTTTTTTATGACATTTTGAGGTCAAAAAAATTTTGACTTTTTTTGTCCGATTTTGACGCCTTACTATACTATGACGTTTTTTATGACATTTTGAGGTCAAAAAATTTTTTGCCTTTTTTTGGCCGAAAAAAACGCCATACTATACTATGACGTTTTTTATGACATTTTGAGGTCGAAAAAAATTTTGACTTTTTTTGCCCGAAAAAAACGCCATACTATACTATGACATTTTTTATGACATTTTGAGGCCGAAAAAAAAATTGACTTTTTTTGGCCGAAAAAAACGCCATACTATACCATGACGTTTTTTATGACATTTTGAGGTCAATTTTTTTGGGGACTTTTTTTGCCCGAAAAAAACGCCATGCTATACTATGACGTTTTTTATGACATTTTGAGGCCGAAAAAAATTTTGACTTTTTTTGTCCGAAAAAAACGCCATACTATACTATGACGTTTTTTATGATATTTTGAGGTCAAAAAAATTTTGACTTTTTTTGTCCGATTTTGACGCCTTACTATACTATGACGTTTTTTATGACATTTTGAGGTCAATTTTTTTTTTTGACTTTTTTTGGCCGAAAAAAACGCCATACTATACTATGACGTTTTTTATGACATTTTGAGGTCAATTTTTTTTTTGACTTTTTTTGCCCGAAAAAAACGCCATGCTATACTATGACGTTTTTTATGTCATTTTGAGGTCGAAAAAAATTTTGACTTTTTTTGCCCGGAAAAAACGCCATACTATACTATGACGTTTTTTATGACATTTTGAGGCCGAAAAAAAAATTGACTTTTTTGTCCGAAAAAAACGCCGTACTATACTATGACGTTTTTTATGACATTTTGAGGCCGAAAAAAATTTTGACTTTTTTTGTCCGAAAAAAACGCCATACTATACTATGACGTTTTTTATGACATTTTGAGGCCGAAAAAAAATTGACTTTTTTTGTCCGATTTTGACGCCTTACTATACTATGACGTTTTTTATGACATTTTGAGGTCAAAAAAAGTTTTGACTTTTTTCATCCGAAAAAAACGCCATACTATACTATGACGTTTTTTATGACATTTTGAGGTCAAAAAAAGTTTTGACTTTTTTCATCCGAAAAAAACGCCATACTATACTATGACGTTTTTTATGACATTTTGAGGTCAATTTTTTTTTGGACTTTTTTTGGCCGAAAAAAACGCCATACTATACTATGACGTTTTTTATGACATTTTGAGGTCGAAAAAAATTTTGACTTTTTTTGCCCGAAAAAAACGGCATACTATACTATGACGTTTTTTATGACATTTTGAGGTCGAAAAAAAAATTGACTTTTTTTGGCCGAAAAAAACGCCATACTATACTATGACGTTTTTTATGACATTTTGAGGTCAATTTTTTTTTTGACTTTTTTTGTCCGAAAAAAACGCCATACTATACTATGACGTTTTTTATGACATTTTGAGGTCGAAAAAAATTTTGACTTTTTTTGTCCGAAAAAAACGCCATACTATACTATGACGTTTTTTATGACATTTTGAGGTCGAAAAAAATTTTGACTTTTTTTGTCCGAAAAAAACGCCATACTATACTATGACGTTATTTATGACATTTTGAGGCCGAAAAAAAAATTGACTTTTTTTGGCCGAAAAAAACGCCATACTATACTATGACGTTTTTTATGACATTTTAAGGTCAAAAAAAATTTTGACTTTTTTTGGCCGAAAAAAACGCCATACTATACTATGACGTTTTTTATGACATTTTGAGGTCAATTTTTTTTTTGACTTTTTTTGTCCGAAAAAAACGCCATACTATACTATGACGTTTTTTATGACATTTTGAGGTCAATTTTTTTTTTGACTTTTTTTGTCCGAAAAAAACGCCATACTATACTATGACGTTTTTTATGACATTTTGAGGTCAATTTTTTTTTTGACTTTTTTTGCCCGAAAAAAACGCCATGCTATACTATGACGTTTTTTATGTCATTTTGAGGTCGAAAAAAATTTTGACTTTTTTTGCCCGGAAAAAACGCCATACTATACTATGACGTTTTTTATGACATTTTGAGGCCGAAAAAAAAATTGACTTTTTTTGGCCGAAAAAAACGCCATACTATACTATGACGTTTTTTATGACATTTTGAGGCCGAAAAAAATTTTGACTTTTTTGTCCGAAAAAAACGCCGTACTATACTATGACGTTTTTTATGACATTTTGAGGCCGAAAAAAAATTGACTTTTTTTGTCCGATTTTGACGCCTTACTATACTATGACGTTTTTTATGACATTTTGAGGTCGAAAAAAGTTTTGACTTTTTTCATCCGAAAAAAACGCCATACTATACTATGACGTTTTTTATGACATTTTGAGGTCAATTTTTTTTTGGACTTTTTTTGGCCGAAAAAAACGCCATACTATACTATGACGTTTTTTATGACATTTTGAGGTCGAAAAAAAAATTGACTTTTTTTGACCGAAAAAAACGCCATACTATACTATGACGTTTTTTATGACATTTTGAGGTCAATTTTTTTTTTGACTTTTTTGTCCGAAAAAAACGCCATACTATACTATGACGTTTTTTATGACATTTTGAGGTCGAAAAAAATTTTGACTTTTTTTGTCCGAAAAAAACGCCATACTATACTATGACGTTTTTTATGACATTTTGAGGTCAATTTTTTTTTGGACTTTTTTTGGCCGAAAAAAACGCCATACTATACTATGACGTTTTTTATGACATTTTGAGGTCGAAAAAAATTTTGACTTTTTTTGCCCGAAAAAAACGCCATACTATACTATGACGTTTTTTATGACATTTTAAGGTCGAAAAAAATTTTGACTTTTTTTGGCCGAAAAAAACGCCATACTATACTATGACGTTTTTTATGACATTTTGAGGTCAATTTTTTTTTTGACTTTTTTTGTCCGAAAAAAACGCCATACTATACTATGACGTTTTTTATGACATTTTGAGGTCAATTTTTTTTTTGACTTTTTTTGTCCGAAAAAAACGCCATACTATACTATGACGTTTTTTATGACATTTTGAGGTCAATTTTTTTTTTGACTTTTTTTGGCCGAAAAAAACGCCATACTATACTATGACGTTTTTTATGACATTTTGAGGTCAATTTTTTTTTGAACTTTTTTTGGCTGAAAAAAACGCCATACTATACTATGACGTTTTTTATGACATTTTGAGGTCGAAAAAATTTTTTACTTTTTTTTGGCCGAAAAAAACGCCATACTATACTATGACGTTTTTTATGACATTTTGAGGTCGAAAAAAAAATTGACTTTTTTTGGCCGAAAAAAACGCCATACTATACTATGACGTTTTTTATGACATTTTGAGGTCAATTTTTTTTTGACTTTTTTTGTCCGAAAAAAACGCCATACTATACTATGACGTTTTTTATGACATTTTGAGGTCGAAAAAAATTTTGACTTTTTTTGTCCGAAAAAAACGCCATACTATACTATGACGTTTTTTATGACATTTTGAGGTCAATTTTTTTTTGGACTTTTTTTGGCCGAAAAAAACGCCATACTATACTATGACGTTTTTTATGACATTTTGAGGTCAATTTTTTTTTTTAATTTTTTTGTCCGAAAAAAACGCCATACTATACTATGACTTTTTTATGACATTTTGAGGTCGAAAAAAATTTTGACTTTTTTTAGCCGAAAAAAACGCCATACTATACTATGACGTTTTTTATGACATTTTGAGGTCGAAAAAAAAATTGACTTTTTTTGGCCGAAAAAAACGCCATACTATACTATGACGTTTTTTATGACATTTTGAGGTCAATTTTTTTTTTGACTTTTTTTGTCCGAAAAAAACGCCATACTATACTATGACGTTTTTTATGACATTTTGAGGTCGAAAAAAATTTTGACTTTTTTTGTCCGAAAAAAACGCCATACTATACTATGACGTTTTTTATGACATTTTGAGGCCGAAAAAAAATTGACTTTTTTTGTCCGATTTTGACGCCTTACTATACTATGACGTTTTTTATGACATTTTGAGGTCAAAAAAAGTTTTGACTTTTTTCATCCGAAAAAAACGCCATACTATACTATGACGTTTTTTATGACATTTTGAGGTCAATTTTTTTTTGGACTTTTTTTGGCCGAAAAAAACGCCATACTATACTATGACGTTTTTTATGACATTTTGAGGTCGAAAAAAATTTTGACTTTTTTTGGCCGAAAAAAACGCCATACTATACTATGACGTTTTTTATGACATTTTGAGGTCGAAAAAAAAATTGACTTTTTTTGGCCGAAAAAAACGCCATACTATACTATGACGTTTTTTATGACATTTTGAGGTCAATTTTTTTTTGACTTTTTTTGTCCGAAAAAAACGCCATACTATACTATGACGTTTTTTATGACATTTTGAGGTCGAAAAAAATTTTGACTTTTTTTGTCCGAAAAAAACGCCATACTATACTATGACGTTTTTTATGACATTTTGAGGTCAATTTTTTTTTGGACTTTTTTTGGCCGAAAAAAACGCCATACTATACTATGACGTTTTTTATGACATTTTGAGGTCAATTTTTTTTTTGACTTTTTTTGGCCGAAAAAAACGTCATACTATACTATGACGTTTTTTATGACATTTTGAGGTCAATTTTTTTTTTGACTTTTTTTGGCCGAAAAAAACGCCATACTATACTATGACGTTTTTTATGACATTTTGAGGTCGAAAAAATTTTTGACTTTTTTTGGCCGAAAAAAACGCCATACTATACTATGACGTTTTTTATGACATTTTGAGGCCGAAAAAAAATTGACTTTTTTTGTCCGATTTTGACGCCTTACTATACTATGACGTTTTTTATGACATTTTGAGGTCAAAAAAAGTTTTGACTTTTTTCATCCGAAAAAAACGCCATACTATACTATGACGTTTTTTATGACATTTTGAGGTCAATTTTTTTTTGGACTTTTTTTGGCCGAAAAAAACGCCATACTATACTATGACGTTTTTTATGACATTTTGAGGTCGAAAAAAATTTTGACTTTTTTTGTCCGAAAAAAACGCCATACTATACTATGACGTTTTTTATGACATTTTGAGGTCGAAAAAAAAATTGACTTTTTTTGGCCGAAAAAAACGCCATACTATACTATGACGTTTTTTATGACATTTTGAGGTCAATTTTTTTTTTGACTTTTTTTGTCCGAAAAAAACGCCATACTATACTATGACGTTTATTATGACATTTTGAGGTCAATTTTTTTTTTGACTTTTTTTGCCCGAAAAAAACGCCATACTATACTATGACGTTTTTTATGACATTTTGAGGTCAATTTTTTTTTTGACTTTTTTTGGCCGAAAAAAACGCCATACTATACTATGACGTTTTTTATGACATTTTGAGGCCGAAAAAAATTTTGACTTTTTTTGTCCGAAAAAAACGCCATACTATACTATGACGTTTTTTATGACATTTTGAGGTCGAAAAAAATTTTGACTTTTTTTGTCCGAAAAAAACGCCATACTATACTATGACGTTATTTATGACATTTTGAGGCCGAAAAAAAAATTGACTTTTTTTGGCCGAAAAAAACGCCATACTATACTATGACGTTTATTATGACATTTTGAGGTCAATTTTTTTTTTGACTTTTTTTGCCCGAAAAAAACGCCATACTATACTATGACGTTTTTTATGACATTTTGAGGTCAATTTTTTTTTTGACTTTTTTTGGCCGAAAAAAACGCCATACTATACTATGACGTTTTTTATGACATTTTGAGGCCGAAAAAAATTTTGACTTTTTTTGTCCGAAAAAAACGCCATACTATACTATGACGTTTTTTATGACATTTTGAGGTCGAAAAAAATTTTGACTTTTTTTGTCCGAAAAAAACGCCATACTATACTATGACGTTTTTTATGACATTTTGAGGTCGAAAAAAATTTTGACTTTTTTTGTCCGAAAAAAACGCCATACTATACTATGACGTTATTTATGACATTTTGAGGCCGAAAAAAAAATTGACTTTTTTTGGCCGAAAAAAACGCCATACTATACTATGACGTTTTTTATGACATTTTAAGGTCGAAAAAAATTTTGACTTTTTTTGGCCGAAAAAAACGCCATACTATACTATGACGTTTTTTATGACATTTTGAGGTCAATTTTTTTTTTGACTTTTTTTGTCCGAAAAAAACGCCATACTATACTATGACGTTTTTTATGACATTTTGAGGTCAATTTTTTTTTTGACTTTTTTTGGCCGAAAAAAACGCCATACTATACTATGACGTTTTTTATGACATTTTGAGGTCAATTTTTTTTTTGACTTTTTTTGGCCGAAAAAAACGCCATACTATACTATGACGTTTTTTATGACATTTTGAGGTCAATTTTTTTTTGAACTTTTTTTGGCTGAAAAAAACGCCATACTATACTATGACGTTTTTTATGACATTTTGAGGTCGAAAAAATTTTTGACTTTTTTTTGGCCGAAAAAAACGCCATACTATACTATGACGTTTTTTATGACATTTTGAGGTCGAAAAAAAATTGACTTTTTTTGGCCGAAAAAAACGCCATACTATACTATGACGTTTTTTATGACATTTTGAGGTCAATTTTTTTTTTGACTTTTTTTGTCCGAAAAAAACGCCATACTATACTATGACGTTTTTTATGACATTTTGAGGTCAATTTTTTTTTTTAATTTTTTTGTCCGAAAAAAACGCCATACTATACTATGACTTTTTTATGACATTTTGAGGTCGAAAAAAATTTTGACTTTTTTTAGCCGAAAAAAACGCCATACTATACTATGACGTTTTTTATGACATTTTGAGGTCGAAAAAAAAATTGACTTTTTTTGGCCGAAAAAAACGCCATACTATACTATGACGTTTTTTATGACATTTTGAGGTCAATTTTTTTTTTTGACTTTTTTTGGTCGAAAAAAACGCCATACTATACTATGACGTTTTTTATGACATTTTGAGGTCAATTTTTTTTTTGACTTTTTTTGCCCGAAAAAAACGCCATGCTATACTATGACGTTTTTTATGACATTTTGAGGCCGAAAAAAATTTTGACTTTTTTTGTCCGAAAAAAACGCCATACTATACTATGACGTTTTTTATGATATTTTGAGGTCAAAAAAATTTTGACTTTTTTTGTCCGATTTTGACGCCTTACTATACTATGACGTTTTTTATGACATTTTGAGGTCAAAAAATTTTTTGACTTTTTTTGGCCGAAAAAAACGCCATACTATACTATGACGTTTTTTATGACATTTTGAGGTCGAAAAAAACTTTTGACTTTTTTTGCCCGAAAAAAACGCCATACTATACTATGACATTTTTTATGACATTTTGAGGCCGAAAAAAAAATTGACTTTTTTTGGCCGAAAAAAACGCCATACTATACCATGACGTTTTTTATGACATTTTGAGGTCAATTTTTTTGGGGACTTTTTTTGGCCGAAAAAAACGCCATACTATACTATGACGTTTTTTATGACATTTTGAGGCCGAAAAAATTTTTCACTTTTTTTGGCCGATTTTGACGCCTTACTATACTATGACGTTTTTTATGACATTTTGAGGTCAATTTTTTTTTTGACTTTTTTTGGCCGAAAAAAACGCCATACTATACTATGACGTTTTTTATGACATTTTGAGGTCAATTTTTTTTTGAACTTTTTTTGGCTGAAAAAAACGCCATACTATACTATGACGTTTTTTATGACATTTTGAGGTCGAAAAAATTTTTGACTTTTTTTTGGCCGAAAAAAACGCCATACTATACTATGACGTTTTTTATGACATTTTGAGGTCGAAAAAAAAATTGACTTTTTTTGGCCGAAAAAAACGCCATACTATACTATGACGTTTTTTATGACATTTTGAGGTCAATTTTTTTTTTGACTTTTTTTGTCCGAAAAAAACGCCATACTATACTATGACGTTTTTTATGACATTTTGAGGTCGAAAAAAATTTTGACTTTTTTTGTCCGAAAAAAACGCCATACTATACTATGACGTTTTTTATGACATTTTGAGGTCAATTTTTTTTTTGACTTTTTTTGGCCGAAAAAAACGCCATACTATACTATGACGTTTTTTATGACATTTTGAGGTCAATTTTTTTTTTTAATTTTTTTGTCCGAAAAAAACGCCATACTATACTATGACTTTTTTATGACATTTTGAGGTCGAAAAAAATTTTGACTTTTTTTAGCCGAAAAAAACGCCATACTATACTATGACGTTTTTTATGACATTTTGAGGTCGAAAAAAAAATTGACTTTTTTTGGCCGAAAAAAACGCCATACTATACTATGACGTTTTTTATGACATTTTGAGGTCAATTTTTTTTTTTGACTTTTTTTGGTCGAAAAAAACGCCATACTATACTATGACGTTTTTTATGACATTTTGAGGTCAATTTTTTTTTTGACTTTTTTTGCCCGAAAAAAACGCCATGCTATACTATGACGTTTTTTATGACATTTTGAGGCCGAAAAAAATTTTGACTTTTTTTGTCCGAAAAAAACGCCATACTATACTATGACGTTTTTTATGATATTTTGAGGTCAAAAAAATTTTGACTTTTTTTGTCCGATTTTGACGCCTTACTATACTATGACGTTTTTTATGACATTTTGAGGTCAAAAAATTTTTTGACTTTTTTTGGCCGAAAAAAACGCCATACTATACTATGACGTTTTTTATGACATTTTGAGGTCAATTTTTTTTTTGACTTTTTTTGGCCGAAAAAAACGCCATACTATACTATGACGTTTTTTATGACATTTTGAGGTCGAAAAAAATTTTGACTTTTTTTGTCCGAAAAAAACGCCATACTATACTATGACGTTTTTTATGACATTTTGAGGCCGAAAAAAAATTGACTTTTTTTGTCCGATTTTGACGCCTTACTATACTATGACGTTTTTTATGACATTTTGAGGTCAAAAAAAGTTTTGACTTTTTTCATCCGAAAAAAACGCCATACTATACTATGACGTTTTTTATGACATTTTGAGGTCAATTTTTTTTTTGACTTTTTTTGGCCGAAAAAAACACCATACTATACTATGACGTTTTTTATGACATTTTGAGGTCAATTTTTTTTTTGACTTTTTTTGCCCGAAAAAAACGCCATGCTATACTATGACGTTTTTTTATGTCATTTTGAGGTCGAAAAAAATTTTGACTTTTTTTGCCCGGAAAAAACGCCATACTATACTATGACGTTTTTTATGACATTTTGAGGCCGAAAAAAAATTGACTTTTTTTGTCCGATTTTGACGCCTTACTATACTATGACGTTTTTTATGACATTTTGAGGTCAAAAAAAGTTTTGACTTTTTTCATCCGAAAAAAACGCCATACTATACTATGACGTTTTTTATGACATTTTGAGGTCAATTTTTTTTGGGACTTTTTTTGTCCGAAAAAAACGCCATACTATACTATGACGTTTTTTATGACATTTTGATGTCGAAAAAAATTTTGACTTTTTTTGGCCGAAAAAAACGCCATACTATACTATGACGTTTTTTATGACATTTTGAAGTCAATTTTTTTTTTGACTTTTTTAGGTTGAAAAAAACGCCATACTATACTATGACGTTTTTTATGACATTTTGAGGTCAATTTTTTTTTTGACTTTTTTGTCCGAAAAAAACGCCATACTATACTATGACGTTTTTTTATGACATTTTGAGGTCAATTTTTTTTTTGACTTTTTTTGGCCGAAAAAAACGCCATACTATACTATGACGTTTTTTATGACATTTTGAGGCCGAAAAAAATTTTGACTTTTTTTGTCCGAAAAAAACGCCATACTATACTATGACGTTTTTTATGACATTTTGAGGTCGAAAAAAATTTTGACTTTTTTTGTCCGAAAAAAACGCCATACTATACTATGACGTTTTTTATGACATTTTGAGGTCGAAAAAAATTTTGACTTTTTTTGTCCGAAAAAAACGCCATACTATACTATGACGTTATTTATGACATTTTGAGGCCGAAAAAAAAATTGACTTTTTTTGGCCGAAAAAAACGCCATACTATACTATGACGTTTTTTATGACATTTTGAGGTCAATTTTTTTTTTGACTTTTTTTGTCCGAAAAAAACGCCATACTATACTATGACGTTTTTTATGACATTTTGAGGTCGAAAAAATTTTTGACTTTTTTTGTCCGAAAAAAACGCCATACTATACTATGACGTTTTTTATGACATTTTGAGGTCGAAAAAAATTTTGACTTTTTTTGTCCGAAAAAAACGCCATACTATACTATGACGTTTTTTATGACATTTTGAGGCCGAAAAAAAAATTTACTTTTTTTGGCCGAAAAAAACGCCATACTATACTATGACGTTTTTTATGACATTTTGAGGTCAATTTTTTTTTGGACTTTTTTTGGCCGAAAAAAACGCCATACTATACTATGACGTTTTTTATGACATTTTGAGGTCAATTTTTTTTTTGACTTTTTTTGCCCGAAAAAAACGCCATACTATACTATGACGTTTTTTATGACATTTTGAGGTCAATTTTTTTTTGACTTTTTTTGGTCGAAAAAAACGCCATACTATACTATGACGTTTTTTTATGACATTTTGAGGTCAATTTTTTTTTTGACTTTTTTTGTCCGAAAAAAACGCCATACTATACTATGACGTTTTTTATGACATTTTGAGGTCGAAAAAAATTTTGACTTTTTTTGTCCGAAAAAAACGCCATACTATACTATGACGTTATTTATGACATTTTGAGGCCGAAAAAAAAATTGACTTTTTTTGGCCGAAAAAAACGCCATACTATACTATGACGTTTATTATGACATTTTGAGGTCAATTTTTTTTTTGACTTTTTTTGCCCGAAAAAAACGCCATACTATACTATGACGTTTTTTATGACATTTTGAGGTCAATTTTTTTTTTGACTTTTTTTGGCCGAAAAAAACGCCATACTATACTATGACGTTTTTTATGACATTTTGAGGCCGAAAAAAAATTTGACTTTTTTTGTCCGAAAAAAACGCCATACTATACTATGACGTTTTTTATGACATTTTGAGGTCGAAAAAATTTTTGACTTTTTTTGTCCGAAAAAAACGCCATACTATACTATGACGTTATTTATGACATTTTGAGGCCGAAAAAAAAATTGACTTTTTTTGCCCGAAAAAAACGCCATACTATACTATGACGTTTTTTATGACATTTTGAGGTCAATTTTTTTTTTGACTTTTTTTGGCCGAAAAAAACGCCATACTATACTATGACGTTTTTTATGACATTTTGAGGCCGAAAAAAATTTTGACTTTTTTTGTCCGAAAAAAACGCCATACTATACTATGACGTTTTTTATGACATTTTGAGGTCGAAAAAAATTTTGACTTTTTTTGTCCGAAAAAAACGCCATACTATACTATGACGTTTTTTATGACATTTTGAGGTCGAAAAAAATTTTGACTTTTTTTGTCCGAAAAAAACGCCATACTATACTATGACGTTATTTATGACATTTTGAGGCCGAAAAAAAAATGACTTTTTTTGGCCGAAAAAAACGCCATACTATACTATGACGTTTTTTAGGACATTTTGAGGTCAATTTTTTTTTTGACTTTTTTTGGCCGAAAAAAACGCCATACTATACTATGACGTTTTTTATGACATTTTGAGGTCGAAAAAATTTTTGACTTTTTTTGTCCGAAAAAAACGCCATACTATACTATGACGTTTTTTATGACATTTTGAGGTCAATTTTTTTTTTGACTTTTTTTGTCCGAAAAAAACGCCATACTATACTATGACGTTTTTTATGACATTTTGAGGTCGAAAAAAATTTTGACTTTTTTTGTCCGAAAAAAACGCCATACTATACTATGACGTTTTTTATGACATTTTGAGGTCAATTTTTTTTTTGACTTTTTTTGGCCGAAAAAAACGCCATACTATACTATGACGTTTTTTATGACATTTTGAGGTCAATTTTTTTTTTTAATTTTTTTGTCCGAAAAAAACGCCATACTATACTATGACTTTTTTATGACATTTTGAGGTCGAAAAAAATTTTGACTTTTTTTAGCCGAAAAAAAACGCCATACTATACTATGACGTTTTTTATGACATTTTGAGGTCGAAAAAAAAATTGACTTTTTTTGGCCGAAAAAAACGCCATACTATACTATGACGTTTTTTATGACATTTTGAGGTCAATTTTTTTTTTTGACTTTTTTTGGTCGAAAAAAACGCCATACTATACTATGACGTTTTTTATGACATTTTGAGGTCAATTTTTTTTTTGACTTTTTTTGCCCGAAAAAAACGCCATGCTATACTATGACGTTTTTTATGACATTTTGAGGCCGAAAAAAATTTTGACTTTTTTTGTCCGAAAAAAACGCCATACTATACTATGACGTTTTTTATGATATTTTGAGGTCAAAAAAATTTTGACTTTTTTTGTCCGATTTTGACGCCTTACTATACTATGACGTTTTTTATGACATTTTGAGGTCAAAAAATTTTTTGACTTTTTTTGGCCGAAAAAAACGCCATACTATACTATGACGTTTTTTATGACATTTTGAGGTCAATTTTTTTTTTGACTTTTTTTGGCCGAAAAAAACGCCATACTATACTATGACGTTTTTTATGACATTTTGAGGTCGAAAAAAATTTTGACTTTTTTTGTCCGAAAAAAACGCCATACTATACTATGACGTTTTTTATGACATTTTGAGGCCGAAAAAAAATTGACTTTTTTTGTCCGATTTTGACGCCTTACTATACTATGACGTTTTTTATGACATTTTGAGGTCAAAAAAAGTTTTGACTTTTTTCATCCGAAAAAAACGCCATACTATACTATGACGTTTTTTATGACATTTTGAGGTCAATTTTTTTTTTGACTTTTTTTGGCCGAAAAAAACACCATACTATACTATGACGTTTTTTATGACATTTTGAGGTCAATTTTTTTTTTGACTTTTTTTGCCCGAAAAAAACGCCATGCTATACTATGACGTTTTTTTATGTCATTTTGAGGTCGAAAAAAATTTTGACTTTTTTTGCCCGGAAAAAACGCCATACTATACTATGACGTTTTTTATGACATTTTGAGGCCGAAAAAAAATTGACTTTTTTTGTCCGATTTTGACGCCTTACTATACTATGACGTTTTTTATGACATTTTGAGGTCAAAAAAAGTTTTGACTTTTTTCATCCGAAAAAAACGCCATACTATACTATGACGTTTTTTATGACATTTTGAGGTCAATTTTTTTTGGGACTTTTTTTGTCCGAAAAAAACGCCATACTATACTATGACGTTTTTTATGACATTTTGATGTCGAAAAAAATTTTGACTTTTTTTGGCCGAAAAAAACGCCATACTATACTATGACGTTTTTTATGACATTTTGAAGTCAATTTTTTTTTTGACTTTTTTAGGTTGAAAAAAACGCCATACTATACTATGACGTTTTTTATGACATTTTGAGGTCAATTTTTTTTTTGACTTTTTTGTCCGAAAAAAACGCCATACTATACTATGACGTTTTTTTATGACATTTTGAGGTCAATTTTTTTTTTGACTTTTTTTGGCCGAAAAAAACGCCATACTATACTATGACGTTTTTTATGACATTTTGAGGCCGAAAAAAATTTTGACTTTTTTTGTCCGAAAAAAACGCCATACTATACTATGACGTTTTTTATGACATTTTGAGGTCGAAAAAAATTTTGACTTTTTTTGTCCGAAAAAAACGCCATACTATACTATGACGTTTTTTATGACATTTTGAGGTCGAAAAAAATTTTGACTTTTTTTGTCCGAAAAAAACGCCATACTATACTATGACGTTATTTATGACATTTTGAGGCCGAAAAAAAAATTGACTTTTTTTGGCCGAAAAAAACGCCATACTATACTATGACGTTTTTTATGACATTTTGAGGTCAATTTTTTTTTTGACTTTTTTTGTCCGAAAAAAACGCCATACTATACTATGACGTTTTTTATGACATTTTGAGGTCGAAAAAATTTTTGACTTTTTTTGTCCGAAAAAAACGCCATACTATACTATGACGTTTTTTATGACATTTTGAGGTCGAAAAAAATTTTGACTTTTTTTGTCCGAAAAAAACGCCATACTATACTATGACGTTTTTTATGACATTTTGAGGCCGAAAAAAAAATTGACTTTTTTTGGCCGAAAAAAACGCCATACTATACTATGACGTTTTTTATGACATTTTGAGGTCAATTTTTTTTTGGACTTTTTTTGGCCGAAAAAAACGCCATACTATACTATGACGTTTTTTATGACATTTTGAGGTCAATTTTTTTTTTGACTTTTTTTGCCCGAAAAAAACGCCATACTATACTATGACGTTTTTTATGACATTTTGAGGTCAATTTTTTTTTGACTTTTTTTGGTCGAAAAAAACGCCATACTATACTATGACGTTTTTTTATGACATTTTGAGGTCAATTTTTTTTTTGACTTTTTTTGTCCGAAAAAAACGCCATACTATACTATGACGTTTTTTATGACATTTTGAGGTCGAAAAAAATTTTGACTTTTTTTGTCCGAAAAAAACGCCATACTATACTATGACGTTATTTATGACATTTTGAGGCCGAAAAAAAAATTGACTTTTTTTGGCCGAAAAAAACGCCATACTATACTATGACGTTTATTATGACATTTTGAGGTCAATTTTTTTTTTGACTTTTTTTGCCCGAAAAAAACGCCATACTATACTATGACGTTTTTTATGACATTTTGAGGTCAATTTTTTTTTTGACTTTTTTTGGCCGAAAAAAACGCCATACTATACTATGACGTTTTTTATGACATTTTGAGGCCGAAAAAAAATTTGACTTTTTTTGTCCGAAAAAAACGCCATACTATACTATGACGTTTTTTATGACATTTTGAGGTCGAAAAAATTTTTGACTTTTTTTGTCCGAAAAAAACGCCATACTATACTATGACGTTATTTATGACATTTTGAGGCCGAAAAAAAAATTGACTTTTTTTGCCCGAAAAAAACGCCATACTATACTATGACGTTTTTTATGACATTTTGAGGTCAATTTTTTTTTTGACTTTTTTTGGCCGAAAAAAACGCCATACTATACTATGACGTTTTTTATGACATTTTGAGGCCGAAAAAAATTTTGACTTTTTTTGTCCGAAAAAAACGCCATACTATACTATGACGTTTTTTATGACATTTTGAGGTCGAAAAAAATTTTGACTTTTTTTGTCCGAAAAAAACGCCATACTATACTATGACGTTTTTTATGACATTTTGAGGTCGAAAAAAATTTTGACTTTTTTTGTCCGAAAAAAACGCCATACTATACTATGACGTTATTTATGACATTTTGAGGCCGAAAAAAAAATGACTTTTTTTGGCCGAAAAAAACGCCATACTATACTATGACGTTTTTTAGGACATTTTGAGGTCAATTTTTTTTTTGACTTTTTTTGGCCGAAAAAAACGCCATACTATACTATGACGTTTTTTATGACATTTTGAGGTCGAAAAAATTTTTGACTTTTTTTGTCCGAAAAAAACGCCATACTATACTATGACGTTTTTTATGACATTTTGAGGTCGAAAAAAATTTTGACTTTTTTTGTCCGAAAAAAACGCCATACTATACTATGACGTTTTTTATGACATTTTGAGGTCGAAAAAAATTTTGACTTTTTTTGTCCGAAAAAAACGCCATACTATACTATGACGTTATTTATGACATTTTGAGGCCGAAAAAAAAATGACTTTTTTTGGCCGAAAAAAACGCCATACTATACTATGACGTTTTTTATGACATTTTGAGGTCAATTTTTTTTTGGACTTTTTTTGGCCGAAAAAAACGCCATACTATACTATGACGTTTTTTATGACATTTTGAGGTCAATTTTTTTTTTGACTTTTTTTGCCCGAAAAAAACGCCATACTATACTATGACGTTTTTTATGACATTTTGAGGTCAATTTTTTTTTGACTTTTTTTGGTCGAAAAAAACGCCATACTATACTATGACGTTTTTTTATGACATTTTGAGGTCAATTTTTTTTTTGACTTTTTTTGGCCGAAAAAAACGCCATACTATACTATGACGTTTTTTATGACATTTTGAGGCCGAAAAAAATTTTGACTTTTTTTGTCCGAAAAAAACGCCATACTATACTATGACGTTTTTTATGACATTTTGAGGTCGAAAAAAAAATTTTGACTTTTTTTGTCCGAAAAAAACGCCATACTATACTATGACGTTATTTATGACATTTTGAGGCCGAAAAAAAAATTGACTTTTTTTGGCCGAAAAAAACGCCATACTATACTATGACGTTTATTATGACATTTTGAGGTCAATTTTTTTTTTGACTTTTTTTGCCCGAAAAAAACGCCATACTATACTATGACGTTTTTTATGACATTTTGAGGTCAATTTTTTTTTTGACTTTTTTTGGCCGAAAAAAACGCCATACTATACTATGACGTTTTTTATGACATTTTGAGGCCGAAAAAAAATTTGACTTTTTTTGTCCGAAAAAAACGCCATACTATACTATGACGTTTTTTATGACATTTTGAGGTCGAAAAAAATTTTGACTTTTTTTGTCCGAAAAAAACGCCATACTATACTATGACGTTATTTATGACATTTTGAGGCCGAAAAAAAAATTGACTTTTTTTGCCCGAAAAAAACGCCATACTATACTATGACGTTTTTTATGACATTTTGAGGTCAATTTTTTTTTTGACTTTTTTTGGCCGAAAAAAACGCCATACTATACTATGACGTTTTTTATGACATTTTGAGGCCGAAAAAAATTTTGACTTTTTTTGTCCGAAAAAAACGCCATACTATACTATGACGTTTTTTATGACATTTTGAGGTCGAAAAAAATTTTGACTTTTTTTGTCCGAAAAAAACGCCATACTATACTATGACGTTTTTTATGACATTTTGAGGTCGAAAAAAATTTTGACTTTTTTTGTCCGAAAAAAACGCCATACTATACTATGACGTTATTTATGACATTTTGAGGCCGAAAAAAAAATTGACTTTTTTTGGCCGAAAAAAAACGCCATACTATACTATGACGTTTTTTAGGACATTTTGAGGTCAATTTTTTTTTTGACTTTTTTTGGCCGAAAAAAACGCCATACTATACTATGACGTTTTTTATGACATTTTGAGGTCGAAAAAATTTTTGACTTTTTTTGTCCGAAAAAAACGCCATACTATACTATGACGTTTTTTATGACATTTTGAGGTCGAAAAAAATTTTGACTTTTTTTGTCCGAAAAAAACGCCATACTATACTATGACGTTTTTTATGACATTTTGAGGCCGAAAAAAAAATTTACTTTTTTTGGCCGAAAAAAACGCCATACTATACTATGACGTTTTTTATGACATTTTGAGGTCAATTTTTTTTTTGACTTTTTTTGGCCGAAAAAAACGCCATACTATACTATGACGTTTTTTATGACATTTTGAGGTCAATTTTTTTTTTGACTTTTTTTGCCCGAAAAAAACGCCATACTATACTATGACGTTTTTTATGACATTTTGAGGTCAATTTTTTTTTTGACTTTTTTTGGTCGAAAAAAACGCCATACTATACTATGACGTTTTTTTATGACATTTTGAGGTCAATTTTTTTTTTGACTTTTTTTGGCCGAAAAAAACGCCATACTATACTATGACGTTTTTTATGACATTTTGAGGCCGAAAAAAATTTTGACTTTTTTTGTCCGAAAAAAACGCCATACTATACTATGACGTTTTTTATGACATTTTGAGGTCGAAAAAAATTTTGACTTTTTTTGTCCGAAAAAAACGCCATACTATACTATGACGTTATTTATGACATTTTGAGGCCGAAAAAAAAATTGACTTTTTTTGGCCGAAAAAAACGCCATACTATACTATGACGTTTATTATGACATTTTGAGGTCAATTTTTTTTTTGACTTTTTTTGCCCGAAAAAAACGCCATACTATACTATGACGTTTTTTATGACATTTTGAGGTCAATTTTTTTTTTGACTTTTTTTGTCCGAAAAAAACGCCATACTATACTATGACGTTTTTTATGACATTTTGAGGCCGAAAAAAAATTTGACTTTTTTTGTCCGAAAAAAACGCCATACTATACTATGACGTTTTTTATGACATTTTGAGGTCGAAAAAAATTTTGACTTTTTTTGTCCGAAAAAAACGCCATACTATACTATGACGTTATTTATGACATTTTGAGGCCGAAAAAAAAATTGACTTTTTTTGGCCGAAAAAAACGCCATACTATACTATGACGTTTTTTATGACATTTTGAGGTCGATTTTTTTTTTGACTTTTTTTGCCCGAAAAAAACGCCATACTATACTATGACGTTTTTTATGACATTTTGAGGTCGAAAAAATTTTTGACTTTTTTTGTCCGAAAAAAACGCCATACTATACTATGACGTTTTTTATGACATTTTGAGGTCGAAAAAAAAATTTACTTTTTTTGGCCGAAAAAAACGCCATACTATACTATGACGTTTTTTATGACATTTTGAGGTCAATTTTTTTTTTGACTTTTTTTGGCCGAAAAAAACGCCATACTATACTATGACGTTTTTTATGACATTTTGAGGCCGAAAAAAATTTTGACTTTTTTTGTCCGAAAAAAACGGCATACTATACTATGATGTTTTTTATGACATTTTGAGGTCAATTTTTTTTTTTGACTTTTTTTGCCCGAAAAAAACGCCATGCTATACTATGACGTTTTTTATGACATTTTGAGGCCGAAAAATGTTTTGACTTTTTTTGGCCGATTTTGACGCCTTATTATACTATGACGTTTTTTATGACATTTTGAGGCCGAAAAAAATTTTGACTTTTTTTGTCCGAAAAAAACGCCATACTATACTATGACGTTTTTTATGACATTTTTAGGTCGAAAAAAATTTTGACTTTTTTTGTCCGATTTTGACGCCATACTATACTATGACGTTTTTTATGACATTTTAAGGTCGAAAAAAATTTGGACTTTTTTTGGCCGAAAAAAACGCCATACTATACTATGGCATTTTTTTATGACAATTTGAGGTCAATTTTTTTTTTGACTTTTTTTGCCCGAAAAAAACGCCATACTATACTATGACGTTTTTTATGACATTTTGAGGTCGAAAAAAATTTTGACTTTTTTTGGCCGAAAAAAACGCCATACTATACTATGACGTTTTTTATGACATTTTGAGGTCAATTTTTTTTTTGACTTTTTTTGCCCGAAAAAAACGCCATACTATACTATGACGTTTTTTATGACATTTTGAGGTCGAAAAAAATTTTGACTTTTTTTGGCCGAAAAAAACGCCATACTATACTATGACGTTTTTTATGACATTTTGTTGTCGAAAAAAATTTTGACTTTTTTTGCCCGAAAAAAACGCCGTACTATACTATGACGTTTTTTATGTCATTTTGAGTTCGAAAAAAATTTTGACTTTTTTTGCCCGAAAAAAACGCCATACTATACTATGACGTTTTTTATGACATTTTGAGGTCAATTTTTTTTTTGACTTTTTTTGCCCGAAAAAAACGCCATACTATACTATGATGTTTTTTATGACATTTTGAGGTCGAAAAAAATTTTGACTTTTTTTGTCCGATTTTGACGCCTTACTATACTATGACCATTTTTATGACATTTTGAGGCCAAAAAAATTTTGACTTTTTTTGTCCGATTTTGAAGCCTATGACCATTTTTATGACATTTTGAGGCCGTTCTAAAAAATGACTTTTTTTTTCCGATTTTGACACCTTACTATACTATGACCATTTTTATGACATTTTGAGGCCGTTCTAAAAAATGACTTTTTTTGTCCGATTTTGACGCCTTACTATACTATGACCATTTTTATGACATCAGTGTTAACAGGGAATGCATGAAAGCTGACTTCTTTGTTGTAACGTGATGAAACGGTACATAACGGCACATAACGATGAAGTGCAGCCATTGGTGAGCAGTTGCCCTACTTGTCCCTAGTTTTCTGAACACAAATCAAAAGAAATACTAATACAACTATTCGGTAGGCCCGCCTCTGACAATCTCATACTATTCCTAACTTGGCAGCTGTCTAAACGTAGTGTCCGATAGTGATAGGTTATGCTTTCTCTGCCCTAGATTAAATTGTTTCTTCTGGTTGAGAAAAGTTAGCACCTTTTTCAGGGTGCCGTGTTTTGTTTTTTTGTTTTGTTTGTATGCTTTTCAACTAAAAAGCATCAAACGTTGAAAAAAACAACTGATAATTCTAAAACATCTACAGGACAACTGACCTAAATGTTAGCTACATAGCTACTGCTATGTAAATAAAATAATCTCTCTGTTAATGCAACTTGCTCTCGCTGTCTTCCGCTGTCGCTGTTAGATCACCGGAAGTTTTAACCGGAATTACTGACCCACACACTCAAGTTCTAACGTCAGCGGTTGCCATATTGTGCAAGAAGCGAGTGTCTCAGGATGGCTAACATCACTCATCATTTTTCACACACAACTTTTCACAGCAGACATTTTGACCAGTCATAACAAGCCCAGGTGCTACCAGCATTAACACTGACTCTGTCTCAAAATGCTATAACACCAGGTGTGTTTCTGTTGACTTGTTTCATAAAGTTCAGTGGAAACATCTGAAATTCACCCCCCCCCCCCCCCCCCCCACCTAAAAAAAAAAAAAAAAAAAAAAAAATCACAAAAAAGTTTTTGTGCTTGGCTGAGGTGGAAAAATTGGTGAATCAATAAAAACAAAATGCAACAAACAGTAGGAAACAGAAATCGTGATGTGCATAAAACATGTGACTTAAACATAAGTGAAGCTTCTGTTCCACTGGAGACAAAAAATAATGGTGGATGAAAACATCAGAATGATAAGGAGACTGTAACCTTCCTCAAATGAATACATGAAACAACCATGAATGTCATGTTTCCATCACATTTTCTACATAGTTTTCACTTCTTTCAGGTTTGACTGGAGCTCTTTCAATTATGTCACCTTGGTTTGCCCTCTTCTGCAACACTTTAATGGTTCAATTTACTTTTTACTATTGATTAAAATTTGCTCTAAATGTGGACGGAAACTTGAATATTGTGACAGTGAACCTACATGAACGATACCAGGACCCTGAGACTGAAGCAGCTGAATTATTTTCACGTTATTAATTTCTTTATTTACATTTGTGCTTTTCTGGCTTTGACATGTAAAAATATCTGTGAAAAAGGTCAGTCTAGTTTACAGATCTAAATACACATGAACCTACTGTAAGTGGGCTCATGTGTAAACTTATTTATGTTTTGCTCAAATATATGTAGATTTCTTGAGTTGTAAACAAATCTAAAAATTCACCAGAGGTTCAATATGCTCCAACATTCACAAAAGATAAAAGTACTTGTAGGAGTCATGTTTAAACATTTAGGAATCAAAATGTGTAGAGTTAAACTTTGGGAGACGGCTTCAGAAACATTGGCATTAAAAACAGATCAGTTTCTCCAGCTTTGCGAGGTTTTTGCAGCATTAAAATTACGATTTAAAACACAAAGGTCTGTTTACTCTTTAGGCCTGTTTCCTCTTTTGTTTGAGCTGATTTTTATGTGAAAGTCTTCTCCTGTACAGCAGCATTGTTTCAGCGACAGCAGCTGGGCTCATGAGGGGCCCAGACGAGCGCATCAGCCATTACCGGGTCCCTCCTTCAGACCTATTAGGTCTTGCAAGGACTTCAAACACCAATTTGTTCTGCAAATAGCCCATTCAATTTGTGCCTGCCAAAGAGAGACACCTCTCTCCCCCTCTGCAGTAATTGAATCTTCAAAGGGACATTTTCCTCTATTTCTGTCAGGTATTAGAGTGATGAATAGCAAACGGTCATTTGAACAGAAAGAGAGGATACATGTTTATCCATTTTCAGTTAGACTCTCATCATGCGCCTTGATGATTGCTAGGCTGGAAATGTAATGGCAGGGCTACAGGATCTTCAATAGAGGATTTCCAGTGGTGAGGCGAGTCATGCACTGATCAGGCCCTTCTCATGAAAGATAAATTCTTGGGCTCTTGGATAATGGGATCTTGCAGTAATTATGTAATTACTGACATAAAGATGTGACTGAAATGGTTCACTGGTAAAAACAAGGGACTCGTGACAACATTAGCACACCCGCTTTCTGTAGAGATGCAGCTGTAAGTCTGTGAACTGGAATTCTCACAGTTACAAAATATAAAACCAAGTTTAACAAACTAACTCTGACTTTTCAATGAATTTACAGAGGCTTTTAAATCTTCAATGTTTTTATTAATTAAATACACCATACTGGAGCAAATGTCTCGGAAAATATCACAAATAAATTTCTCTTTCATTCAGCATTTATATGTTGGTGATGATCTCTACATTACTTACTATGAGCAAATTTCTTCTGTTTGCCATGGGTTCGGGTTTCGAGGGGAGGAGGGAGGAGAGAGGACTGGAGCTGAGAGCGGAGAGGTTGAATGTACTGTAGCCACGCCTGGACAACGACATTTACATGCATACTGTACATACATGGTCATTTTACAAATACACCAAGAGAGTGTCCGTGATTTGTTTTCCACAAAAAGCCACAGATTTTTTTTAAAACCCCATATTTTTATATATATACCACCAAAGAAAAAAAAACACATTCCCCTTTGACAACACTTAAAATATATAAAGTGGAAACACCATGTTGTTGGGAAATGAGGATAGAAAAGGAAGAGGAAAAATGAAAAGGTCCCGCTTTTCCCCAAAATGTTTTTAAACAAATATGCAGAGTTGAAAAGCCTGCATCTTTTTAACCTCAGTCTTTTCTCTTCCTAAAGAGTCCCCCTTGGATGCTGATCAGTCTCCAGTCTTTTTAGTCCAAGGTCATGGAGTCCTCAGCGTCCCGATTCAGGTGCAGTAAGTGCAAGTATCCACCCATATTTGGGGAAAAGCCAAGGTTGAAGGCTGAGCGTTGGGTATGGGTTGCAGAAATAAAAGTCAGGTTACTGGTAAGATGGGTAGAGGATTCCTTTAGGGCAAAGGGCCTGGGAGCACAGCTAAAAGGCTGGGGTGTTGCTGATCCACGCTGTCTCGGGTGACAATGAGTAAGGGCTAAAATGAAGGCACACATCCTGCTTCCTGCACAGCTCCCGCTTAACACACCTGGATAGTGAGAGATAAAATATTTTAAAAAAGAATTTTTTTCATTTTTAAAAAATAGGGTCGTCATTAAGGGCATCAGTTCACAAATTGCCATCAGTGTTTCACCCTGATAAATCAACTTTCCACCAGCTTCAGTGCTTAATTTATTGATCAGCCAGGCTTTGAAAACCATCTGGTGTCCTATTTACTCTGCATTAACTTAAAAGTGCATTCATGAAGCGATTCTCTTTGGTATAATTAGAACCACGCTCTAACATATCTGCAGGAGGTGTTCAGTCCTGTGAAACAGAAAAATGCAGGGGAGTAAAGACAATTATCTGTCTGGGTTCCACCAGAATCCAACTTTTTCATCTTTCTTATTTTTTGCTTTTTTTCTGCATGATTCTAAGGAGTGATTTACTTTTCCCTTCATCCCTCAAATCACTAGGAGGGCTTCAGTCTATTAGTAATTGCAAACTCCTACTTGGGGGCTAATTAAAGTGACTGACGCTGGGAGGGTCGCACTCCCCTGGGTCAGAGCAGCTCCGTATGAGAGAGGTAATTTGTCTGTTCTGAACAAAAAGATTAGGAAAAAAAAAACTGTGAAGAAAGCGTAATAAATGAGCATCAAATATCCTATGCCATGAGCGTAGACAGCACCAATTATGTCACAGCAAAATCGCACATCATCAAAACAATGGTCAGCAGATAACCCTGTGTTTCTGTGACTGCTTCATTTTCTCCTCTGCTAAACCAGCCTGTGCCTCTATATTCAATTTGCGTTGTGCTGTTGAGGATACATGAGGTATATTGATTTTGAGAGCTGTTATCCACCGTACGTCTGTGTTGTTTGAGGCCATCCAAATTCTGCTTTAGCAAAAGAAATGAGACTGTTTGTGTGATGAAGTGTTTCAGCAGCAGGATAATGCTCCTTATTTCACTCAGTGAGATAACAAAAGCATCCTGAGACTGTTCCCACTGAGCGATGTGTCTCTGTTTATTTAATAATTCTCTCTCTGCTATAATTAAAGCACCAGGGCCAATATTCAGATTGCATTTTAGCATCAATAATTCAGCAGTTTTCACTACAATTGATGTTAGCACATAAATAAACAATGAGGCCTCATATTTACTATGCCAGCAATGCTACCAGAGACATTGGGGGTGGGAGTAAGGGCTTAAACAGACATTTAAAATTAAGCTAGATAATGCAACAGCTTTCAATTTAAATGTGAGGAGCTCTAAGAGCTCTAAGAGCTGATTTGTAAAAGTGACAAGCCCTTAAAAGGCCTGTGACGTGGAGGGAGGGAGGGAGGGAAGGTGGGGTGGGGGGGCTTAATGGAGTTCTACCTCTCCTCTACTCACAAAACCACTCAAGGTGAAATGCATGCTCCCAACAATATAATTCCTCTTTCAGTCAGACTCTGACACACTCCAAACACCTCCCATATCTCTGTGTGTGCTGTGTGTGCAGACAAGGTATCAATAAAGCTCCGTGTTGTGAGGCAAAAATGATTATATCTCCTGCGGGCAGAATGAAGCTATCCTGAAGAATGAAGTTATCCTTCGTATATGATTAGGCCTTCTGTTTTGCTTTCACTGGAGCCATCAAGATCAAATCAGGGAAAGCCATGATGACAGCTTTCATGATATACTAGCTGCTGCAGCTCGCCGTCTGTGTTCAAACTCGGGTCCTGGATACATATTTTCGGCCTTGGAGTAATAACTTAGCCCAGGTGATCCCAGTCTTGTTGATAGAGAAGTCAAATACTGTTTTAAACACTTGGTATTAATGGCATCGCGTCATTTTTCAGCACAACTGGGAGACTGGCTCGGGACAGCAAATAAATTCAAGATGAGTCAAATATGTATCTGCTCATAACAAGCTGAGTGTGAGGACAGCAGTACAAAAAAAATCATTTTCACATGTTTTGTGCTGACGGTTAATACAGACTTTCTGAGTGCGTGTCCTCCAACAAGAATGATGGAAAAATCCATTGGCTGTCTAAAAATAAAATTCATCTCTGCTCTGTAAGATTTAATATCTGCTGCATGCCTTACAGTGGAGTCGAATCGACGACATCAATATAAACAGAGTGAAAAATGTTGGCTTGAATATTACAGATGTTTTTCTTTTCCTGCTAATGACTCCAACTGACTGAAGACAAGCCTTTACTGACTTCTGCCCCTTTTAGTACGTAGAGCTGAGACTACAAAGAACTCTGGAGCACTCTCCACCATCAGAGAGGCCCCGTCATGTTTCTCCGGTGCACGGAGAACGAGGACATGGGGAGGACGGTGGGTGTCTTACCTTCTGGTCGGGCAGTAGTGGGTTCGTCTGCAGTGAACTCAAATGGCCGTTGATGAGTGCTGTGGGTCTGTCATGTTCACAGAACAGGCTGCCGTTGATGTAGTGGAACCGGTCCCCGGGGACGAGCCGGTTCCGGCAGGTGGAACATGTGAAACACTGTGGGGGGGAGAAAAGCGATCACCAACCAGGCCTGATGGCCACGAGGCAGAGCTCAATCCTATTACATAATAACAGCTTGGAGCAAACACACATGCTTACGAAGGGACACACACAGACAAATATGTGTTTAGGTGCTTGGGTGGATAAAGCTGTAAAATACACATAAAACTAGTTATAATTTACAGCTTTTGGTGATAAATCGACTGATGAACTGAAAAAAAATACCTCCAACAATTTACTGAAGTACAAAGTGACGTCAGATCAATCCTAAAATATTTAATTTACTCTCACATAAGACTTAGATCGAAGCTGGAGAACACAGTATCAGTTAACTGTACATCAAAACAGGTGCTGATTACATTTTTATCAATCACCCTACTTGTGTAGAAATCTACTAGCTACTTGTGTCAGTCCTGCAAGTATTCATTCATTCAATGTTTTGAAATAAAAAATATTTTCTGCTTTAATGAGTTTATTGTCATTTTCAACACTCGGACTTAGTTTGTGAAAATTATTTATAAAAAATAAAAACAGTCAACAGCCCTGCTGTACACTGTGCTGCTAAGAAACATTTTCTAAATCTTTTATTTCAAAGACAACAAAGCTTTTCAATGTTAAGACGTCAATTCAATTCAATACGACTTTATTTATTCCTATAAGTGCGACTGTGCACAGTATCAACAACAACGCTGTTAATCACAAAACTAAGAGGAAATCAAATGTTATAAGCTTTAAAAAACTGTGTGCAACATTCTTTATCTCACTTCCTTCAGGTCAAAGCTTCACAGAGGAAACTCTCGGTTACCTTGAGATGGTACACGTTGCCCTGTGCCCTCATCACCAGCTCACTGGCTGGAATGGACTGGCCACAAGCGCTGCAAGCTCCACTGTTTCCAAATAATCTGAGAAAAGGGCAGAAGAAGGAAAAAGAGCAAGTGTTACTATGGAACCATTGTATGCATCTGCATAGATTTAGCCTTGTGTAATGGACCGTGGCAGCCACACGTTTGTCTGCTGAGTATGTGACTGAACGAAAACTATATTTAGTGCTAAGTTCACTATTCCCCAGCTCCATTTCTGTCGTGAAGGGAAAACACACAGGAGCAGAGAGAGAGGAGAGAAATAGACAATCATCACAGTATCAACAGAAAAATGAATCCTCCAGTTCTCTGCTCTCCACGAGCATCTAGCGCTGAAACTGCATATTACTTTTGGTGCACATTTTTTGCAACCTAATAATAACTTGGAACATAAGCAATCAGGACCTAAGAGGATTTGATTGTACATCCAGGCGGAGACATAGTGCTTTTGCCATTAGGACTCCTGTGAATGCTCTGTCAGTGCCGTGTTTCCATTAGAAACCCGTAGCTACTCGGGTTGATATATAATGTGCATGGGTTAACCTTTTCAATCATGGTGTCAACACTTTAGATTTGCTTCTGCTCATCTCTTTCGTCCCTAACCTTCTCTCTCTCTCTCTCTCTCTCTCTCTCTCTCTCTCTTTCTCTTTCTCTTTCTCTCTCTCTCTCTCTCTCTCTCTCTCCCTCTGCCTCTTGATAATGAAATGCTTGCTCCAGCTTCCCTTCTATCTTCCTTCTGAGTCCACAATTTAGATTACTTCATCTCGGTGAGCAGCAAACTGAATGAAATTTCGATTTGAGCAGAAAGTAATTTACTGGGATCTGGACCCATTTGTCATCATATCTCACCGGGTGTTTGCTCTATCACTGCACTTTTCCTAAGCAATCAAATAAGACCACGGCATCTGACATGCTCCGGAGAGAAGGGGAGAGAGGGAGACAGGGATGGAAAAAGAAAAGGATAGGGGGGAGTGGTTAACACTGGTGTGTGTGCATCAGATAAAGTTGTTTGGCTAAAAAAAACATTAACAAGAAAAAGAAACAAGAGGAAAGTGTTTTAAGATTTTCGTTTTTTTCTGTCAAGACAGTCTTGAGGACAATTTTATGAAAAGTATTTAACAAATTCACACTGAGACAGAGCGAGGGAATAAATGCTTCCACCATCCCAACCATAACCCAAGCAGTTGCTAGATAGATTGACGAACAAACAAGTGAGAGCTCTTTGCAAAGGGACACAGAAATGGCTTTCAATAAGACAGCCTAGGCAGAAGCAAATTTTGTCTTGGCATCATTTGGAAAGGCTCCATCAAAACTCAATTTCAGAAACTAATTAACTGGAGACTGTCGTCACAACACTGCCAATTCTCTGCTTTCACTGGGACAAACATGATAGTGGAAATGAACATATAGGCCTTGCTTTAAGACTCTTGTGCTCATGCAATGTGTGCGTAGAGGAAGGAAAAACTACACTTCTCCACGCAAAGACATTTCTGCACATCAAAGTCGCCTCATTCTAAAACTCAAACTTTGCTCAAATTGAAAACATGTTCCTTGTTTTCGTGTTGAATTTATTCATCACTGAGTTTCCACTGCGTGAATGCGTGAATGCATGAATGCTTTCGAGAGCTGTCGAAACTACAGGACCTTCTCACCACAGCCTTTTTTATTTCACCACAGTGTGGAACTTACACCAGGATGATTATTTTCACCATGAGACAGCTCTTGATAGTATTTGATTTAAGGACCCAAAGCCTTTAGGTGCTCAATTAAGCTGCTATATCGGTTTGAACTTGGGCTCTAATGGCCTCTTCTGCCAGTGAACTACAGCGCCGAGGTGAAGCAGACACCCCAGGTCAGTATAATTAAGGCCAAGGGACTCTTTAATTGCAATGACACATCTGGTTTCTGCTTTAAAAATACTATTACTGGTACTACTGGTTCATACTATCTTTCTGGAAGATGGATTTATCTTGCCTTATCTGGCCCCCACCACCCCACACTCCCGCAGATCTGACTTTACTCCAACCAACATGTTTGATTAAATTAAATAACAAACAAAAAAGACATTTAGAGCTGTCTGTTGTCTATATAAGCAATGACTATTGGATTTCATTTCAGCACTGACTGCCAGGTGAAATATGGCATGGCTTGCTGCTGGGCTGTCTGGTATACGCAGACCTCATTCACCAAGGCCTTTGAGTAGGGTAAAATTACCCCACAACAATGATTTCTGCAACACAGTCCATTAAAAATGCCTCTCTACATCAGCAGCCAAAGCACCTTAAAAGCACTAGGCCATATTGATACTGAAGCGGGGCTTTGCATAATGGCAAGAGCTGCATTAGAGAAAAGGGTGGAGGGGCCGGGGACAGGGTGGGGAAGGGAGGGATGGGGAGATTGCAAGGATGAGGGAGGTTGCGCGCGGATCTGTGTTGTGCATGTGTTCTGGGAGGAGGGGGATGGGGAAGTGTGTGTGTGTGTGTGTGTGTGTGTGTGTGTGTGTGTGTGTGTGTGTGTGTGTGTGTGTGTGTGTGTGTGTGTGTGTATAGGGGTGTCGGGGGGTGGTGGTGGTGGTGGTGGTGGGGGGGGGGATCAGCCAAATTACACTTGGTTAATTCAGAGTAACAGATCTGGCCCCAAGTGAATTGAAGGCCTTGAATTAATTCTGTTATGACAAATCAAGATAAACGTTTCCCCTAAATTGCATGCGATTTAATTAATTTCTGAGATCCCGGTTTTTTCCTGGCCTAATAGTTCACATTCTCTTGTGCTGTCATAGTGCTTGAGTGGGCAGACTTCAAAGTGATATTAAATAACCAACTATTAGATTTACCTCACACGTTCTATTGGAAAAGTGCCATTTAATTACCTAGGCTTATTCAATTAAGGGGACAGCATTCTCCCTGAATCCAGCAGCCACAAGTAAATTACTTCTCCCTCTACTAGCAGCCCACAGAAATAATATCAGCTCCAGCTTAAAATGACATGATCCCCACAGCAAACGCAACTTTGGGTTTAAGTTTGACATCAAAGCTCTTGGTGGCAGCGCTGCATGAAAAACAAAGACGGTGTTTGTCCTGTGATGTTTGTGAATATTCGTACTTGATTGATGGGAGATGGGCATCATCCCAGGCCAGGGATCCATCCCATTAAAGCCCCGACGTGATGCGCTTTGTCTCAGGCTAAATCCGATGAGCATTTTCATATCAGCTGTATGAATATAAGTTGGGAGCTACAGCTGATAATGTATGTCATATGGGCAGTTTAACAGTCTATTACAAAAATGAGTCTGGCCCTTTAAGATGAGGGGGAAAAAAACAGCGGCAAATGGCCTTCGCAATAATCCCTCTTCTCTATCTGTCTTTCTCTCTTGCTCTCTCTCAAAAGCCAATTTGGTTAATTAAATGTTTTGTTTGCAGTGTGGCTCTCATTCATTTCGGACACGTCATTGGGAGCGGATACAAGCCAGGGACCAGATCTCATTAGATAAAACCCATCAGGACTAAAGGAAATGGAGGGGGACTATAATTAAAGCATTTAATTGTGTAGACTCACTGTCAGATGTTTTTTTCCCTCCTCTCCTATCTTTATCTCTACAGAGATCTCATGGTTCCATAATATGCGTTTTAGCGCTTCCACCAAGCATGCTCTCATTACAAGTGGAAAGGTGTATCCACATTTTCCCCCCTTCCAATTTTAATTACGTTATAGTCCCATTATGAATGAAGTACCCCATTGACTTCCTCATCCTTTTTATGAGGTGGGTGTGAGAGCGCACAGGCACACTTTAGATTTGGAATTATCCATGCAGATTTAATAGCAGCGTTGCATGTTAACTGTAGTACAGATCCATCTTTTAGATTTTTAATGCAAAAAGAAATAAGACAAAAAATTTCAACTCAAAAACATGAATATAAAAGTGAACTGAAGTGTAAAGAGAATAAAGGTCAAAACAGCTGATTGATGGGTTTAAAATCATCCCAGGTGATACAAGAAACTGCTTTAACTTTCAGTTGACTGTGCCTCGTACCGTCACATCGAGCTGATCCACATTACCAGAATAAGAGTGTCATCAACAACCTCTGTCTGGGTGTCTGGCACACCTACTAGAATATTCAAAAAGGCTCTCTTTGCTAATTAAACTGTGCTTTTCTGTTATGTAAAAAAAAGACTGAAAAATAAAACAACATTTACGTTTGCTCACAAAGCAAACATAAATCCCACAAGACCAATTTTCTGTCCTTCAGTTGACCATGAACAGCAAACAGGACAGACATGCAGATGGCCGCAGAGCAACTCTTTTGCTTGGTGCTCTGTCAACATGCCAACGTGTTTGACCTCTTTCAGGCCAGTGAGACTTCAACCAGGATACTTTCATGAGCCCCGATGACGTTAGCACGATTTGAGACATGTTCTGCTGAAATACACTCAACTTAGTCGATCGTTGCATGACCAGCAAAGATCACTGTTAATTTAGCCCTGTTTTTTTTTTTTTTTTTTTTATTTGCTTTAACGTCATTATTTAATATTCTGGAACTTTTAAAAATTCATGCATGATGAGAAATAAGCTGTCCAACTCATACTGTCCCCTGAGAACGGCAATTACCTCAGATAATCTGTAGTAATAACAATCAGTGGCACTCTCTTGAAAATGAACCGTGCATGCATTACGAGTTCCCCCTCTCACCTGATATAGTCATTTCTACAGAGGATCATGCCGCTTTTTGTATAGCACGATGTGCCGATTTCACCCAGCTGGGCCTGGCAGCAGGAGCACTTGAGGCATCGGCTGTGCCAATAGCTGTCCATGGTGTAAAGGAGGAAGCGGTCTGCGATTTTGCCCCCACACCCCGCACACCGCTTCCAGGAAAGAGAACCTGTGCCCACCGGTGGTGGCTGGCTGCTGCCTCCGGGATTCACCATTGTCCCTACAAACACAAACACAAACAGAAGAGATGATGTGGACGGTACATGTCAAACCCAGAAGGCTGCAGTTCATACTTACTCTTCCTACCAGGAAAGTATAGTTTTGTGAGCAGTGGCGTCAGGACTTGAGATGGGTCACAGGTAATGCTGGATCCTTATATGAGAAGTTAATACAATAATGTACACTCCACAAATGAAAATGATCAGTTATGAAATTTAAAAATCCAGACCTTTAAACACGTTGTTGAGGAGCTGCAAAGTGCAAATCATACCAAAGCACAATAGCTGATCTCATTAAGGGAACAGATCCGAGTCCTGTTCTGCTGTAAGAGAGCTACAAGTCCTTTAGTGAACTAATCTGCCCTTGATCTCTGTCTCATCCCCACGCTGTTGCTTCACTGACCTCTCATGATGAATGTCTGTTAAATGATGAGACCAAAGGAACAATTACGCAGCGCAGGCTTTTGTTGAGCTGCCCTAAGAAATTCTAAATAGCACGATACTTCACCGAACGGCTCGGATGTGGTGGTTATTGCAAAACACAAAAGGACAGGCTGAAACAGAATTTGCTTCACAGTCACATGGGAAAACACTCTGACATATTGGTTCTGTGTTTACAGACACCTGACACTTGCTAGGCCTTTCACCCAAACAATGAATATGATCTGTCTAGTGACTATAAACCAATATTTAACAGCACCTTAATGGGACACAAAACATCACGATGTTAAGTGTTCTAATCTAATGAAATGCTGGAATTTGTTTCCCCCACAAAATGAATGTGAGTTCTTTCAAATGTAATCTTCTCCAGTTTGGTCAGGCAGACTACATGCCTGGATAAAGCCAAATCTTTGTTGAAAGGCAGGTAGGCTAATTAGAGTTGGGGGGGGGGGGGGGGGGCTGCACAGAAAAGCATTCACTAAGCCCATTAGCGATGGCTCTCGGGGACAAACCACGGCGAACCTTAGTGCTGATTAAATCTAACAGGAGATGAATCAAAAAGCCGACCTGAAAGTGACTCCCTGAATAAACAAGACGGACCATCGTCAAGTTTCATTCAGAGAGGAGTTCTTTTTTTTCCGCTGAGGGATGGAGGGGACAGAGGGGGAGAGGAGGGAGGGGGGGGGGGGTGGCTTTTAACTTAAATGGGCTAACTCAAGTAATTACACGGGCAGGCAATTTGGGCGCAGAGACCGAGTCATGGAAATAGGAGCGAGGGGAAAAACATATCAGGCAGCCATGTGCTGAAAGGTCCTGTCCGCTGGCTGCTGCTTTTTTAATGGAAAATAAAAGAAATGTAGAATCACACCGCTGCTGGTGCGGGCTCAAAACGGCAACAGGGAAAAAGGAGAGGAAGGAGAATGTCGCAGGAATTATACAGGCTATCAAATATCACCGCTAGCATTCCTACAATAAAGACGCGAGAACAACCGAGGACGCTTTCCAGAGAAAAGCGGCTATAATTAGAAAATAAGGCAACACAGCTGTAATACCAACAAACACCCACCTCGTCTGCTTCTTTTAAGTGTAATGGCTGTAAAGTTGATGACTTGAAGGGGAAGTCGGTGAACAGGTAGGCTACAACAGTCCCGAAAAGTGCAGGTAAAAAGCGGACACACTATCGCGCGCCGTCGGCCTCCAGCTCCGCGCGACAGCGAACCTCAGCGAGGACTTGAGCTCGTGCGTTCACAGGCAATAAGCGGAGAGCCGAGCAAATGGAGTTATCAGATAGTATTTCCACCGGATGGTTCCCGTGTTACTGTGGCTGCTTTACTGCTCTTTCTTTTCGCTGGAACAAAAGAAGTCCATTGCAAGACGTGATTACAGGTCTGCGCATGCCGCAACGTCCTCGGAGCCGAGAAGCGCGTGTTGTGGAGACGGAAAGGAAAAACAACGAGGCTGGCAGAGAGGATGTAACTGACGGTCCTCTGATCCGGTCTCCGGCTCCCGTTAGCTGCTTGCTCTACATGTGTCGCTGACAGGAAGAAACCTCCAGTAAAAAACCCCTTTTAGCCGCGTGACGAAGGTGCCGACGCAGCCAATCCGCGCGCACTCCATTTAGGAGGAATAACAAATCCAGCCAATCAGAGAGAGGGGAGATTGACTTGGACACGCAGAGATGGATGGAAACGGAGGTGATCGGTCGAGATGGACCTGAGAGGTGCGAAAGACACGGAGAAGAGACACTTTTCTGAGAAGAGTGAACGCACTCACACACAGACAGTTTGGAGAAGCTGCAGATCAACAGAAGCCTGGTGTTTCTGTGCGACTCTGGCTTTCATTACTTACAATATCCAATGTTTATTTATGATCTTTTTTAACCGTCTCTAGTATTCATAACGGGAGTGACTGGCTGTGGCAGCTGAATATTATCCTGGTAAAACGCATGGGGTTTTGCCTGTCTCTGCTCTGAGTGGTTTCCTGTGAGATCAGACCAAACATTTTTTACATACAGGCTTCATGGCAACACCCTGAAGCCTACATTCATCTCACGTCTGAGTTTAATTAGTTGACATTCAATAACTACTTAGTTTACCAAGGGTGACTCCAACCTCTGGGAAATATCAAGGCCTAATAGCTGCGTGGTGGCGCCATCGTCTGTCACTGAAAATAATCGCAGCGAGGCCTTCTGTCGTTTACAACCTCATTAAGCCTCAGGTCATTGGTTTCAACACCTATTAAGGCTAATCTGCAAGACCTCGATTTGGCTGAGATCGTTTAATTAATTCGGTCTTACAGTTTTAGTTTGTCACCATCATGTGAGACATCAAAGACAATTTAAATTGGAAGCAAGCGAAACACCTTTTAATAAAACTAATGTGGTGCTGACATGTTTTCTAATGTGATGCTGAAAGAGAAGAAAATAACTCCTCTTTTGGGGTGTAACAGCCTTAAACTGCTCTGTGCAAAAAAAAAAGAAGAATCTCTTCAACTGAACAAAAAAAGTGTTGTTATTGGAGAAAAGTTGCCTCCGAGGAAAGTTGTTTGAGATTCACCGGGTTGAGTGGTTTTACATGACAAAACAGCTCTATTATAAGATGCCCCTGGCTTCATTAGAAAGACATCAGATGTATAAAGATTATCTTTTTCTTGACTTTAATTGTTTAATTATTCCTGCAGCTCCAAAGAGATTGTGCTGCATCAAGCTGATTTCCCTTTGGCAAAGCCAATGCTACTCCACCTTGGTTTGAGCCACATTCTCTTGACATTCTCATCAAGCCTCTCATTCGCTAGAACAAAAAAACCACAGAAGATGGCAAAGAATATCTTTTCCACCAAGGAATGATTAATTGATATAAATGATTAAAACAGAGGGAAATTATGAAATGAATTTGAAAAGGGGCCTCACAGGAAAAGCTTTGTTTGTTCCAGGCCTATTTTAATGAGCTTTTCATAACTGGGCAGGAGAAATTACTCTGCATGTTCTTTTTCTAGCTCTCTTTTGCAAAATAATTATGGCTAGTTGAAGTGAGGAGGAGGAGGGGATGGAGGGGTCAGGGATTTTGTGGGGGGGGGTTTGGAGATGAGCAGGAGAGAGAGAGAGAGAGAGAGAGAGAGATGGGGGGGGGGGGGGGGGGCTCAGAAATTGATCATCTCCTTTCTCCACTGAGATCTTTCAAGTCTTGTGGCAGTTTCCAAGCAGCTGCATTATGAAGCGGACCAGATAAAAAAAAAAAAAACACGGTACACAACAATATGACAGAACACTATTTCAGTGTTTAAACAGGGACAAGAGAGCGTCAGATGTGGCTCGCAGTGTTGATACTCCCCACAGGGGTGATCTCACTGAGATGAAAAGGAGACCACGGTGCTTCATAATGAAGCTGCTTGTCCTGTGGGAAAAAGCAACAGAGCCACATTCAACATGGTGGTTAAGATTCAGATTCACTCTGTGTTATATTCTATTAACATGACATGAGCCACAGAGAGGCCGCTTTCAATCTGCAAGTTTACACACCACAGGCAGTCCTCTAACTAAACAACATGCAGGTCACCATAACAATCTCTCCTGCTCATTTCATAAGATCACATTGGATTGTTGACCACAGCGATGTGTGGCCTTGTGTTCTGTTTGTGTGATATAGCATCAGACTCGCTTTACTGCGTTTGTGTGTGTGCGCTGTCTTTTAGAGAGAATGATGTTTAGTTAGCCGAGCCAACTGATGAGGGAAGATTAGAGTTCAGATTATCTGCAGATAGAGAGGGCCCACTCCATGGCTGCATGGAGTACGGCAGACTCTGCAGAAAGATCTCGAAATGAAATCTACTAAATGAGCATCTGGCTACTTACATAAAATCACATTAAAGGAATAGTTTGACATTTTGGGAAATATGCATGTTCACGTCCTTGCTGAGAGTTATGAAGCTAAACCCAGCTGCCAGGGTCAGTTTAGCCTAGCATAGAGACTGGAAAAGGGGGAAACAGTAGTTCAATACTTGAGCAGTACGCAGATTTAGTTACCTCTGGACAGAGCCAGACTAGTTGTTTTCAGCCCTTAAGCTACGCCAAGCTAGCCAACTGCTAGCTGTAGCTTCACATTTACTGTACAGCCATGAGAGTGGTATCTATCTTTTAGCCTAACTGTTGTCAGAAGAGCAAATTTCCAGAAATACTGTAATTTTATCAAATTCAATTCTTTAAACCGTTTTATATGAAAGACTGGTGATAAATTTCTTTTAAAAATGGCATTTCTGGTGGATTTGCGGATGCTATAAGTGCACATTCCATTCAGTACATTGCAAATCAATACACTCCATTTCATGGTTATGGGAGACTACAGGCATGGAATGTGTCATTGAAATGGCATGAAAATAAGCACATTCAGAATGACTAAATTAGTGTAATCAAACCCTTCAATCTGAGTTCATGGCTGTGTTGCTTTGTCTTGTGGTATGTTCTCTGTACGCCTTCCACTTTACCATGTGGTTCGGCTCGACTTGGGTCACGAAACAATGAAACGGCCAAAAGCCTTTTGCTTGATGTAACCCTCTAAAATATGCCTCACTTCATTTATTTGGTGGCATTGATCTTGTTCATTTATCGTTCGTAATTAAACAGAAAGCAAATGAGTAAATGGAAATGAACAACTCAGTAAATACCCCATGTATGTCAGTGTCAGTCTTTCTTTAAGGCCTGTGCTGACAGTTTTTCATCAGCTCTGGGCAGTGCTCTGCAACAGTTCTGAAAAATGTGTCAGGACCAATACAGTGGTCTGAAGATCAAGAGAGAGAGAGAGAGAGAGAGAGAGAGGTACAAAATGAAAGTCAAACGCTTTTTTGCACTGTGTTTGACACATAGTCCCAAGTTACATGTACACAATAGAAATGAGTCACCAGAGAGCAAGTACGATTTCACAATCCAGATTGTATTAGCACTTTAAAAAACCTGAGTGAAAATGCTGAAAATCTGGAAAAACCTTGAAATGTCAAAAAAACGTTTTTATGCTTAGGAGAGGTGGAAAAGTTGGTGTATCGATAAAAGGAATATGCGACTAAGTGCAACGATGATATACAGAAATCACATTACTTAAATGTCACTCAAGCCTCGGCGCCAGGAGAGACAAAAATGGCAGCAGACAAAACCATCAGGCATGTGTGGACTGACAAGGACACTGCAACATTCTCTGAAATAATGCAACAAACAAAAACAAAATCTCTGTCCTCTCCAGACCTCAGAGGTTTAATGGCACCTTACTGGAAAATTTGTGCAACCCACTGCTTACCTCGATGAACCAACTCCTTATATTCGAATCACAGCAATGGATGGAAATATGTCCAAATTTGCATTTTCTTTCACAGGCTGTCTTCTATTAAAATTGCAGAACTATTATATCATTCAAATCCCACAGAGAAAAAGATGTCTGTGGTATTGACACCATGATGCTGAAAAATCTGAGTGTATCTAGGATCAAGGATAAAGGATCAAGGAACTTTATTGTCATACCAGGACATTTACATGTTATGGTACGAAATTAGTACTCAGGTCCCAGTTTAAGCCATTCAGAGCCGTGAACAAAATGCAGTATAAACATAAGGGCAATAGTATAAACATTAGAGTAGAAAAATAAATATAACATTAGAGAAATTAAAATAAACATTAGAGTAGAAATATATAAACATTGTGAAATTAAACAATTAGCAATTAAATAGAGTAAAAATTATGATCACCCAATTATGAGAATCACTCATCTAACCATTTCTAAGGGTTTTTTCAACCTTGTATTGTATAATTAATAAAACTCTGTTTGTCCTTTATTGTGGTTGTCATTTCATTCTATCACTGTGCTGAATGCTTTTCTTTGATATTTTATGTGATATACTGTATACTGCCTTGTGCTCAGATTAAAACTGCTTGGCATGTTTGCATTAATTTAATTCATTTCCTTTTTTCTTTTCATCATTTTTATCTGTAATTTTATGTTTGTTTGTTTGTTGTTCTTTTTAATGGAGGCCTTAATTAGCCTTTGGCTAACTCTGGTACATTTACAAAAACATACACTATCCCTGTTAAAAAAAAAAAAAAAAAAAAAGTAATTAAAAAGCCTTTTGGGAAATACACTTATTTTCTTTCCAAAAGTGAGATGAGAAGATTGATATCAAGTTCATGTCTGTTGTTCATTTAACGTGGAGCTGAAGTCAGGTCATCTTTAGCCTAATTTGGCAAAAATCCTGTAAACGGAGAAACAGTTAGCCTGACTGTGTCCAACTGTCTTATTTATACAGTGCTTATGTTCAGCTTATGTTCAAGTGTTGAGCCACATGAATATGTAAAAACAATCATTTCAGGTATTCAGGGGAGAGTGTATATCAGAACACTGTTTTGGCCTCTGTACAGGCACAGTGACCAAACCTGGTGATCTCACTGTGACAACAAAACTTAAAGCTGCTATAATCTATATATTTTTATTAACAATAAGTGGTATGCGTAATATGAAAGGTGTCACTCAAAACTTAAAAGGTGACTGTATCTCAGTATTGTGTTTCCACTACAATGAAATGGCAGAATTCTGTTTGAGTAAAGAAGTAACACGTAGACAAAGCAAGGCTAACTGGTTCTCCCTGCCTCCAGGCTTTGGGCTAGCCTAACCTAGCTCAGCTGCACGATGCACTGTTTGTGAGGCTCGTTTTTGGATATGTCCGTTGTTGCAAACAAACTCAACTGAATGTTTTTTCCCAGGAAAACAAGACATAAATATCTGATGGAGTAATTGACAAGATGTGGGGCAAAAGGCAAAGAAAGGGGAAAAAAATGCTGACAGTACTGACCATTCTAACCCTCAGGTGGCATAATCATCAGAGGACATCAGGATACATGTATTTGTACCTTTACACTATATTTATAAATCTGCTTTTATTCCCACAAAGGTTTTCTCATTTGACACCATCGAACAAGAAGGGATTTTTGTTTCCAAAAATTAACTGTAGCCTGTGTCTGTGCAGGATCTGGGCCTCAGAACCAAGCTTTTCATGTAAAGCTATTTAATGAACCCATCTAGTCTGTCATGACATTTTCATATAAATGTAATGGATTTTGTAGGTTTTTGATGGATCATGGAGAGTGCAAATTTTCAAACACACCAGAAGCCCTCGACAGAACCGAATGTGCACAACAGTGCCAGAAAATATCTCAGCAACGGAGAAGAAAAGATGTGAAATGAAGGAACTCAGAAACTAAATAACAGAGAAGCAAAAACAGCCCTTCCTTTAAGTGCTTTAATCTTTGGATAATTACTTCTACACACACATTTCAGACTCTCTGCATGCGCACACGTAAACACAAACAGAACACCATGTGCTGCCTCTAACAACACTGCTTTAATGAAATGTCGTGAATCCTTAATGAGTCTCAATGTCTTGTGATAAATTTCATAATTATTCAACCCCACAGAACTAGAGCAGGAAATTCATCAGTCAAAGCAAATTAGCTGGGATCCATTAGGGTTCAGTGTCTTGTAGGGACATTCACTTTATTAGCTCCTTACACCCATTGCCATAATTGGGAGCATATTTCATTTGGCTCTAACCCCACTTTACTGAATGGCTGCTCTTTCCCTTTTTTTATTTACTGCAGCGTGCTCTGCACTGCGTACTGTTCATACTATCACTGTCATACAATACAATACAGTGTGGGAGGTGATGTTGTTCCCTTGTTAGAACCGAGCTCTTTATCTCAAGAGTGGCATTTCTTTAACTTCGCCGCCTCAGAGTTTGCTCATTTTTCTTTCAGTGAGACACAGAGCCAGATTTACCTGGTCCATCTTTACTGATTCGTCTAAAACTTCCATTGAAAGAAGTGGTAAGACGAAGTGATATCTGCTCGCGTTAATGTAGATTAAAACAAGACAATAATGAAAGAGGGTTTTGTCTTTTTGTGAGGAGACCGTGGTCTGAGCATGCAGCTCCTCAGTTGATCAGTGGGACATGGCGGTGGGGATAATTTCTTTAAGATGACTGATGATGGCTTCTACTCACAGATGCCTCTCTTGTTTGTCTTGGGGCTGCCTCGGGGTTTGCCTCACCCTCACTCCTTTTCCTCCCTGCTCTGACAACCTGCAGACATCTCAGATGAGTGCCATTCTTCCCACAGAGACACTGAGTCTCAGACATGGAAGAATGAACAGTAAAGTCTTTCTATTTAATATCAAGCCATGGGAAACTGATGGTGGAGAGACGCACTGGATAGTGGATCAGGAGTTGGTCATGCTTAGGAATTTGTAAAGATCAGGGACAAATGTGTGCTAGTTTTTAAAACTACTTTGATTTTTAAAAAAAATGCTGAATTGTTGAATGAGCACACAACTGACCATCTTTGTCCTAAACCGAACCAAAGCAACCTTTAGTCACTTAGCTCAGACGACTTGCTAGTTGTGTGCTGGCTCCAAACTGTAGTAGCACAAATGAGTTTGCGTTTGATCGCTACTCAACCTTTATCATTCTGTAGGCTATTCTGCTGTGTGCTGTTTGTCTCATTTGGTATTTTCATGGATTTAAACAAACATGTTTGCGTCAAGGTGGGTGAAGTGGAACTGCTGAGGTTGGATTTATGCAGACCAGATGGCACAGTGCGACTTTGATACCCATACTGGCATAAAATAAAAGGTCCATGAGTTTGAAGACTTATGAGACAGGATTGTATGACCATGAAAAGTTATCACAGCAACTATTTTATCTCTCAGCACAGCAACTGCAAGGTAGACAGCAGAAATACAGCGTCACGTCACAAAGTAATCTACCACGAATGTGTGCTTGCATGTATTTGCATGGACAATGCAGCACCTTGCTGGGTGATGTTGAATTTCATTGAGTCAGTTCAGTGTTTTTGCCAGAAGACCATACGTTTGCTTGCTGGAGCCACATCTCCTTTCATAAGTTTCATGACATCGTTCAATAAAGAAGCCACACTACACTGACCACGTATTTCTGGACATCTAGTTACTGTGTACTTGTGAAACAGTAATGTTAGCAGGGCCAAATTACCGTGACATGGATATATTTTTTGTTTTCTTAGTTAATGGAAGTTGATGGAATGTGAAGTTGAAGGGCAAACTCACTTTCACACTTACTATCAATTGAATTATTTTTCGAGTCATCTGGGGACACTGAATTTTCCACAACAGCAGAAGGCCCTTCACTGAGGCCTTGCTGTAGTGTCTTAATCTCATTCTGCCCACATCATGGCCATGTTTGTCCAAAAAGCCTCCGCCGTGGAGCTGACCTGATTGGAAGGTAATAAAAATCTAAGTCGAACAAAGGAAAGAAATAAGCTAGATTCAAGCACGCACACACACACGCACACACACAGAAAATAGCACCCTTATCATCCCTGTTTCATTTAGAGTTGATTGCTGTCGGATTATAATGCAATCACCACGCTGTGTGAGCCGTAACTATGGGAACTGGTTTTAACTGTTTATCTTGCCAGAGATCTTAATTTAAGTTTGAACACTCTGGATCACTTAGATGTGAGAGACATGGGAAATTGACAAAAAGGGGGGACAACAAAGAGAAGGGAGGGAATGGGAGCTGTGGAAGAAAATGGAGAAACAGACACTTTCTTGTTCTTTCTGTTGTATTTCATATGCAATTTAATTTGTCTTTCAGAGAGAAAATCAATTTATGATGACAATCCGCAGGGCAGTAATGAAAGCAGCCGAGTTCCTTTGCCATGGGAAAGTTTCTGCCGGAGAATGCCACTAATCTTGGCAAAATGAATCATTCACACTTTATTTGGACATCTGTGTTAACCCCCTCGCCCCCCTTCCCTCCCTCCTCCACCCGACTTTCATTCATTTGTGACAGTTTTATTACAAGTTGTGCAGGTGGCTGGAGGCTGAGGAGCCAAAGAGAATGCTGCGTGGAGATGGTCCAAAATGTTGAAGAGTTGCTGAGTTTATAATGATGTTTCCTCCACAGAGTATGACTGTCACTGCACTCAGGACATTTTCAGCTAATGTACTATCAATACCTGAAACTGCACACTGGACATGACAAGCTATGTGTTTGTGTTCCTACAGTCTGCCTTCAACTTGCCTGCAGTCTACTCGACAAAGATGTTTAACTTTAAGGTGTGAACAAACCCAGATTAAAGGCTCTGAGGCTTCGACTTAATGTAAGCCTGAACTAACTCCATCCTAAATACAGGAAATTGCACATGCTGCCACAGTATCCACACTGTAGTTTGGGACTCACAGCAAGTAGGTTTATCACCTTTTTGGCATTCCAAGAATTTCCTCAAAACATCCACAAATTGCTCTCATTTCGAAACTAGCAAGAAACTAGCCAGAAAAGTCCGGGCTGGAGATTCTTTTTAAAGTAGTTATTTATTCAGAATATTCTATTCAAAGTTATGATTCAACTGCTGGCTATGTATAAAGATTGCATCTACTTAATATAATAATCATTTTCATTCCTGACACTTGAACACCTTTAGTCCAGATGAGCTTGAATAAGGAGCTAATGAATTCTTTATGTGGCATGTTTAAGAGAGAGCTGTGCAAACATTGACCATAATGAGTGTCCATTGTTATTGACCCATGTAGAAGTAAAGTATGTCTCAGTGAAAGATCACTTTGAAAATGGATGCGTGTATTTTACGCTGTTGTATGTAGAACTTAGCTGCAGTATTGTTCAAGCTTTAAAAGTTTACGTGAGAAAAGTTGTGCTGTGAAAGAGAACAAGGATAAAAAATTAAGTTCTGATTACAATTACGGGACGTGACACTTAGCTGATTTCAAATCAGCGAGGCCAAATTTCACAAAGCCTGTCAATGGTGGCAGCAAGCTCGCCAGATCCCTCCCCAATCAAAAGTTTGCTCTATATAATTTTACGCAATCAGATTTCTCCACAGTCATCCAGTGCAATCAGGTAATCAGAGGGGAGCATTAACAAGACAAATGGGGTTTAAAAAGTGGGTGCACTCTGTTTGCAGGAACTTCCTATGGAGAAGCCCCCTCCCCTCCTTGATTACTTCTATCACCCTCATACAGCGCAACATCCCCGCTAAATAGCTTTCTACTACAGTACAGGCAGTATGTGCAGTAGGAACCAGTGTGATTGACTTTACATGTAAAATCTGACAGGTAAATTGTTACTCTTAAGGCTATTTATGTCAAGTGATTAACTGCTGCAACTAACAGTTTCACTGAATGAGACATATTGTGTACAGTAATGGCACCGCGGCCTCTGTCACACCTTTCATTAAGCGTGAAATTCTGTGATCCAGATTGCACAGTCAGGGGCTTTTTATGCCAGGATGTTTTTTCACTTCATGTGCACAGATGTTGCATGTATGTGTACTGAATCTGAACTGACTGTTGCATGTCTTCTTTTCACCTTAGGTGGTTGTATATAATTTCACCTAAATAAGCCTCATGCACGGCACTGCAGAATCCTAGGATCATGTTAATACATACATTGGGTTGCTCCAAATTTTAGAAATGTATGATTTTATATGTTAAATTATCTGGAAGTTCTTAGAAACTAGTTCTTATCATTAGTTAGCTAAAACAGCGAGTGGTTACTAATTAAACTGTGTCACACAAGTAAAGACTAGTAATGTGTAAACTGGTTGTTTTGTGAAGCACCTCCAATCAAAATCAGTCAACTGTAAACAGAAAGCCAGTGCAGCATCACAAGCTAAACATGACAAAAATACGAAAACTAAAAAGCACTACAGGAAACCTAACTGCCAATCAAGAGAAATGTGTCTCAGAGTTAGCAGTTATGCTAACCTAACCAACACTGTTTAGTCATTACTAGCATAACATTTTTGTAATTCAAGGTATATATTACTATTTCTGTGAAAATTTAAAAAAAAAAAATCATTGCTGTTAAACAGCGACATCAGGAAGTCACTGCTCTGTGTGCTAAGCTAAGCTAACCAGGTAGTAGCTGTGGCTTCATGTTTATTGTACAGACTTGACAGAGGAATCAATCCTCTCATGTAATTAAAGAAAGCCAGACAGCACATTTCCCAAAATGTCTATTAACTCTTCCTATAAACAGAGAAATCTTCCACGTTGTCTATAAATTCTGTTGGTTGGACTCATGTTGGACTGTGATGTTTATCATAGATCCAGCTGTTCACATGTTGTATGCTGCATTGTCCATGACAGATGTTTGGACCATGCACCAATGCAGCACATTATTGGAATTAGTGTCTTCCATCTCAAACTTTAGTCTCTCCCAGTTCTCATGATATATTTCTGAGTAATCTAAGAAACTGACCTCCTCAGACATTTACCCAGTCCTTCCAGCAGATTTTCTTGGCTATGAAATAATTAGGAAAGACGACGTGAGGATGACAAAAGACAACAGTAAAATGAAATAGGCCCTCTCTCTGGCCCGTGGGTTCTTTGCAGCAAGTCTAATTAAGCCCATCCAAAAACAGAGGAGCTGGATTGGGGCAGTTTCTCATCAGGGTCCCTCCATGAGCCTCTTTTGTCATGAACACACAGCCAATTACAAAGCTCAACAATAGAGTGGGGAAGTCTTATACCCTCCACAAAGACGGGAGACTATGGAGAGCTCAAAATATCCATGAGCATGGAGTGACTTTGCGAAAACACTATCACCTTCCTGGGAAGTGAAATCAAATATGCATTCTTTATATGTGTGTGTGGCCCAAATTAGTGGACATGAGACTTGCAGGTTCAATTCCCTGTGGCACACACATCAAAGTCATTTTATATTTCCAGGGGTGCACTCCAGATCCAGTAACAGAGTGGTTTTCCCAAATATGCATGTTCCTCTAATTAAAATGAAATAAATTTTACTGTAAAAGAAATCTGAACAGCTCCCACTCTATACTAAGACAAGCCAAAGATAACCTCACTTGTTTATCATCTTTGCATATTAGTCTTGGCAAATAATATGAGTGGCTGTGTAATCTCCGAGCTCGCCAGACCATAGATTATGGAGCTGTCTCTCATTTTATTCATTGTGCAGAGAGGGTAATTACCCAGAGATAAGTGTTCTTCTATCAGGGTCCAGTCACAGCGCTCCGAAAGCAATCTCCCCAGACACGGGTCCCGTCCCAGGCTATTTGGGCGACACAGAGTGGGAAGTGGGTGCTGAAGGACGCCGGCTGAGCTTTGTGGTTGCCTGCGTTCAGATGAGGCCTCCTGACAGTCACGGCCAGGTGGGCCAATCTTTCAATCAGACACCCTATTTACCATTGCAAAGCTCTACTGCCCTGCCTCATTTATAGCCGCTTAGGTTGCTTGTGATGAAAAGCAGATAACAGTGTACATTCACCCATCCACCTCTCTCCTCAGAGAGAGGGAAAACATTCCTCTGGGGGGGCTGGACTATTATTTTTTGTGTCACATCTAAAATGAATGCTCCATCAGATTTGTAGGAAAATGAGACGACGTGTCAGAAAGTGCAATTAGTCACTGAAAGAGTTTTCTGTTTTCTGTGTGATTTCTGACGGGGATAAGTGAGGCAAGATGAATGCTTCTGAGAAAAATCAATGAGTGGAAGAAAAACATACGCTTTTGTGAAGGTGTACCCAAGACATTTGAGCTGGGCACTCACACAGAGAAGCAGATGTAAATCGGCGGAACAATAACCCTTCCTCTACGTGGCTGAATGGACCTGTATCAGTTTAAATGATCAAAAACTAATGTTTTATTTTCATGAAAGAAAAAAACTTCAATAATCATTGGTCAACACGGTTGCCCCAAAAAGAGAATGACATTTGTGGATCAGTTACTGAGGAATTTCTCTCTTGAGCATGAAGTGGTTATGCTTGACTTAATGGTCCAATCAGTAATATTTGTGGCCATGTAAATTCCAGGTAATAAATTCAATGATGAAAAATGAGCATGTTTTGTTCTTGAGTGATTAGAATTGAGAATATGAGCCTGTGGGATGTAAACAACGTGCACGGGTGTAGTCCTGAGACATGTGCTAAGCTGTTATTAATCTGTTTTTTTTTTCTTTTCCACTTGGAACCTGCCTCCTGACAAGAAGCAGGGTGAACTTGTTAACCAGTTTTTATGGTTTTAAATCTAAAAAAAAAAAAAAAAAAAAGCTTAAAATCTTAATCTGCAGACTATTAGTAGACTAACCACTAGGTTGTTAAGTAAATTTGGTGCAGTAAAAAAAACTGCCAGTGAGAACGGTATAAAGTTCAACAGTTAAAGAAAGTCCTCAAGCCTCATACAGCAGCATCAGCACACAGACACGTCCCTGCTGTAACCTTAAGGTCAACTGCTCCACAATGTTAACTTCAGAGCAAAGTCAAAATAAGGACATTCCCTTTGGACCAGTCATTCTGTTTCCCCTGTACCTGCAGGCTTTAGCCTCAGATGGTCCCAGTGAAAGTGACACTCGGGCAGGCGGGTCCCTGTGGCTTTTGATGTTTTACCTTTATTTATCACAGGAAAGGTTTTGCCAAGCATGCATTTTCTTTTCTTGCTCTTGCAACTGTCTACTTTTGGCCTTTGAGCAGCATTAGCAGAACAAATGGGAGCAAAGTGGTTGTTTTTGGAGGCGAAAACATTACTCATTCCTTTTCAGCTCTGAGATTTTCCCAGCTGATGTGGAGAGTCCAACAGATACAAACCCACTAGCTTCCTCTGTAACAGTTCGCTTTACTCATCCAAAACATACTTTCTGCATTTCAAATTTTCATAAATTAGGGCATTAGGATAAGACCGTTATTGTTCTTATTTGACATAAGACATCTACACTGAATCATCAGTAAATTCTCCAAACAGCATGTTACTTCTTCCCCACTGATTCCAGGCTGTCAAACCAGTTTCTGAACAACATCATCACTCATCTCTCTTGCCAAAAAAGCACACTCCTTCTCTCAGACAAGAGAGTAACAGCACCAAACCATTTCCTGGTGTCACATGTTTCAGCTCTGTGAGGCTGAAACAATTCTTTCTTTCATTATAATGAAACATGAGATGCCAGATAATCTCATAAATATGTGTTGTATTTCTTCTTCGGCACTCACGCCGGTCAGGAGAAAGAGGCAGGCCTTTGTTTGGGGCTTCCTGGCTCACAGGAAGTGATTGCAGTGGGACAGTGAGGGACACTCATCTCTTGGAAAGGGGGAATGCTTGAAGACGTATCCCTTTTTGATCAAGGCTTGCTGACGGATCGCCCGGAGAAAGGCAAATGGGGATCATACCAGGGCCTGATGACAAGAGGCCAATTTTGATGTCCCTTTTCTCTCATTGCGGTGCTTCTCTTTCAAGCCCAAATCTGTTTGAGCTGCCTGGGAAAATGGCCTTTTACCCACCTTCCTAGTCACAGAGCTGACAGGACAACTAAGAGCCTAATGGGACTGAGATGAATTTTGAGACTAAATAAACTGCTCGTGTCTTAATTCTGGTTGCAGTGAATATGCTCCTGATTGCTTTACAGATATATTTTTCATCTTGTTATGAAGGATAAAACATTCATCCGGAGCTGTGGTCACTTTTTTGTCTTTATCACGGGATTTGATTAATGCTCTATTCATTCACAAAAGGTTGCAAAAAGCCCACAGACAAAGGCGAGAGTTCTGCCCTGACGTTGCAGAAAACGTGGAAAAAGGTTTCTGCGAGTTAAAACAAGGGCAGTGCTTTGTTTCATCGCAGATTGTTTAATTCAAAAATGTTGACCCATGTGAGAAACATTATATCTGAGCAACATCAAGCTCCATATTCAGTGTAACTATAACCTCAAAGGCCACATGTTCTCACAGTGTTTATAATGCATTAGTGGAACAAACTCTACACTGTACTCTCTTTACAAATCCCACCTGGCCATGTATTAGTTGCAGATGTGGCTCTCTAATTCATAATGAACTAATAATGGTTTTGTTAGTGCAAGATTGTTTTCCTTTCCTCCCTCGCACACACATAGATGGAGTTAATCTGCACTGGAGGTGTGGCAGCGCAGGAAAGATATTGCACCCTGTATGAAACATAGACTTCGGAATGTGTTGTTACAAGATATCAGGCTTTGAATTGTATTAATATGACTCACTCATCATGAATAGATCCGTATCATTAAACCGTTTTTTCTTTGGGGAGCCACCTCTACATCTACTGAGTCAAGATTATAATGACTTATTGTAAAGGGAAAAAAATCCAAGTATGAGCTCTCCAACATGCCACAGAGAAACCGCACAGGTTCAGCACTTTGTTTTATTGACAGTCTTTGACTGTATTTTTCAGCAAATGAAACCACATGACACAGAACTGCAAATTAATGAGTCCATATTTTGATGGTGCACTGATATAAAGGAGAGCTCAAGGACTAGAAGTAGAACAAAAGACGAAGATCTGAAGGCATCAATTAACAGCCTGATCCTGCTTTTACGTCAAAGAGGCGAAGAGTGAACAAACTTCTCTGAGGCATTTTTCAGCTGCACTGTCACAGTCATATCAACCGCATTAACACACATAAGTCCTACTTTTATATTATGTTCAATGTCTATTGATGTGTTAATTTTATCTCAAATAATGTGCCTATTGGAAACTATGAATGCTTTGTGTAGCAGCACATGAATGAATGTGTTCATCTGTTGTTTAGTATTACAACGTACTTCACAGCGCAGCTCATCAGCCGCATTGGAGACTAGAACACGCTGCGTACATACATCTAGATATGTTCCCTTCCTGTTATGTAACAAGTTAATAAGCCAGTCAGTGTTTGATCCACCCCTTTCACGTCTGATCTCGTGTTTTTGGTTTTGTAAAAGCCAAATAGGCAACGCTATCCTCTAAAGTCTCTGAGTGCCTGGTGTTGCTCTTTCTACAGCCCCATGCACACCGACTGGACATGTGGAGAAACCCAAAACCTATCCAGCCTAGTTATGGTCGCTAAGCTATCTAACGAATGGTCACTTTCTGCCAATTTCATGTCAGGCTCAGCTGTCAACATAGAAATCCCTTCCACTGTATATGCCAAATTTAAGATCAGCCTGTAACTCCTTAAAAACAATCTGCTTATGATTTTAAAAAACCACAGACGATGCCAAACACATGATGTATTTTGTACTGAGCAGCTTATTTTTATGATTTATCTGTATAGATTTGGCCAATCGCCTCAGCTCAAATCAAGCTCTGAGCAAAATGGAGGAAAGGGGACATTTGAAAGCAAAAGGTCTGACCATGGCTCATGTTTTAAATTTATATCTGGTGTGTCTACACAGAATGACCTCTCATGTATTAGAGCGCTGTGCTAGACTCAGAAACAGAGCCTGATAGTTGAAATACTGGAAATCACATCTCCTTTAGAGGTAATACTCAGTGCCAAGTGCCTTAGAAACCTCTCAAATTTCCATTATTTTGCTGTGTAGACCGTGGCTGCAAGCACACAGTTGCTCACAGAGAACACATGCACTTTGACAAAGACAGACCATTTAGTATTGAAGAGCATATCATCTTGCTTCAGTTTATCAGAGGTTGGAAAGCATGTTGGTGACGTGCAAAGAACAAAGTCATAACACGTGTGGTGTGAAGTATTAAATTAAAATGTCTTCCTGTTACTTCCCTCAGATTTCACCTCGCCACTTTGATGTCTGACCTGTGAGGAAGAAGTGAACGAACCTGCATGCTCTGTGTTACTGCAGCATGTGCGTATGGTAGAGTCTCATTAGGGAAATTTACCCTTGCGAAAGATTTCGCAATAAGGAAAACAAGGATGATAAAGAAAATGAAAGAAGGAGAGAAAGCAGGAGGAAATCCAGAGGAAAGGAGGACTGGGGATATTGTAATTAGTTGCACCTGTTTCCTTTAACCCAGCTCCAGTTTCCCTCTACAAACACATGCAGATTACCCATCAAAGCCCCTCGTCGCTGCCTCTGCTCAATGGATCCTTTGTTGCCAGTTGTCAGGGAGGCGGCCCACAAAAGTATGTAACACAAGCAGGCCACATTGCTCTGGAACTTACAGTACATGCAAGCCTCCACCAGCCACAGCGAGGACTGTCTGTAGACACAGAGTCTGCATCACTCCCGTCTGCATGGGAGACACTGGTGGCACTTTTTTTTTGGGACGCGACCACAACAGTCCCATCATCTGTCAACACACTGAAATGGGTCTGTATTAGCTGTTAGTGAAGAGGAACGAATGCTGCCACACAGGCCTGATACCAACGCTAACCTTGTCTGTTGGACACAAGAAACAAGAGACTGTCCTACCACTACTTGTACTGGACTGATAGTAATACAAAACGTTTTAGGAGCTATACTGCACTGAATATAAACATGGTTTAGAAATGGGGTTTGTGATATTCTATGTTTCCTACTGTCAACAGGTCCCATCAAAGCTGAAACATCAGTGAGCCACACTGTTACACTGATGTTGTCCTTCATTACCACAAATGTGGGCACTGCAGTTTATTTAGAGTCAATCCCACATACAGTCCCTGCACAGCTGCCGTAACAATTCTCTAGCTGTGCCTGTATTAATCCTCAGCTGAAAATAGTCCCCAGAGGAAAATATATGTTTGTGATTTACATGTTTAGTAGGAACGAGTAGAATCGGTCTCAGTCAGAAAGTATTATGAGATGAACTGACGCATGTATCAGTCAGTATAAACTCATGCTGTGCAGCCAAACACTGATAAACCCCACAGATGCCGTATTTTAAATTCTAGTGGACATCCCAAAGAATTTCAAAACTATCAAATACAGCAGATTGAATTTGGGGGAAATGTGCATAAAATGATGCACAGAACATGTTCAAGCTTCTGAAGGAAACAAAGAGGGAAACTGCACGTTGAGTATGGAGCCTCAAATCTAACAAAAGGTTTTCTGATGAGTCAAACACTACAACTGAAGGAATCAATAATTAATAATCTCAGTTAAACAGTTAATAATTACACGTTTCTTTCTTCTACTCTTCTATTTATCTTTCACTTGATCATTTTATTTTTCAGCTTTTAAAACTAAAAGGTTTTAATCTTATCTTCGAGAACTCGTGATAAAGATGTTGGCAGCTGCTGCAGCAACATGAATGCAGTACATGAACCATCTCAGTCAGTGTTGACTGACTCCTGGTTGATGGCCTCTGTCATCAGTATGGTATATGGACTGTCCACGTTTCAACTTGTAGATGATCTGAATCCAGCAGCTTTCCTACTTCCTCCATACAGTCGCCACATAACAGAAAACATTTAGAGCAGTGACATTTTGGTCATACTGTTCCTGATTCCAGATCAGCCAGTCCTCTGCACAGCTGCTGCAGTCTAATAGCTTTCATTTGAAGAGACTGTCCTTGATTAGGTTATTATCAAGATCATTTAGCGTTTCAATAAGAGAAGTACAGGGAGAAGTGACGGCGATGTGGTGGTACATTGGTATTCTCTGTCACTGAATTGGTCGCTGATAGGTTCACATGCTCACCTCATGGAATGTATCTGACAATGAACGCCGTGGTGGAGGCAGGGGGTAAAGGGGGAGAGACCATTCTGCATTCAAGCGCTAATTAGAAAAATTAGATCTGTGAAAGGCAGCGAGTGATCTAGGCCTTCAACCTACGTCTGTGTACCGCTGTAGCAGCACAAAGAGGAGGCAACAATGAGCACTGAGGAGGAGGGAGGGGGGATAAATAATTTAATCCATTATCTACTCTGCAAAGCTCATCAGCACTGCTACACAATGGCCACGATTGAATTGCTGATTGCATTTCTCTCCTACCCTCCAGGAGAAAATGCCCATGCTCCACTATGTGCTCTCAGTCTGCCAGCACAACCAAGAGCAAGAGAAAGACACACAGAGAGGGAGGGAGAGACAGAGTAGTGTAGAGTGTCTTCCACCAAGGTCAAACTACAATGCAGCAATCTAATTAAGAGTATCAGAGAGTTTCCTGTATGGGGTCAACCTCCCTGTTGTGCTCACAGGCTCATTTTGTCCATTATGTAGTACATCATGTTCTCCTACATGTAAATGATGGATGTGGTGCTGATTAAATCTTTTTATTTCATCTTACTGTGCCATATTCTTTTTAACTTTTAATAGTATAATAATAAAAAAGACTTGTAGCACTATTATCTTTTCTGTGATATTTTAACCAACAACATATATGAATGGATTACAGTTAAGATGTATTCCATGGTCTGTGCTTTAACCACACTAGGCAGAGTTCTTGGGACGATCGATCAGTTGATCAATCGAAACAACAGCTTAGGAAACAACAGCTGTGATTTTTCTTCAGACACTCGTGGTCCCCAGAGGATGAATCCTACCAGCTTCATTGATGCCCTGTCCTACCTGCTCACAGTTCATACATATCTGGTGAAATTTCTCAAAATCTATGTGATGGCTTTACATTCATGGTTTCCACAGGATGAACCCCATTAACAATCGCAATCCTCCGACTCTTCCTCTAGCACCACTATCAGTTCAGATGTGTTGAGCGTAATGTGTCGACAACTATCGGACCAAGAGATCTGGTGCACACATTCGTGGCCCCCTCAGGATGAACTGCCATAACTTTAATAATCTGTATTATCAGGTCAACATTTCAGTTTGTCCAAAACTTTGGTTTCTGGCCAAATACCTGCAAAACTAATGACACTCCACCAGCCCCAGTTGTATTGTGTTTGGTGCTAATTAGTACATTTTAGCATGCTATCACACACTGAAATGACCTCTCATGTTTTAGCACCGCATTCATGACATTCATGACACAACTAAGCTTCCTTTTCTCTGAAAGATAAACATTGTTGAAAAACCCAGAAGCTTGTTCAACAAAACTTAAGGCTGCTCTGAAGATATTTCTAGAACCCTCAACAGACCATTCAAACCATGTGAGTGGGAAACAAAAAATCCAGTCCACTGCACAATAAAAAAGATTTTTACCTCATTTCCCAAGTTGCAACTCTTTTTCCTATTCAGGTTACACACTGGCTACTGTCTTTGTGCAGGCTGTTTTTTGTTTTTTACTGTGCAGTGGAAAGAACATTTTTTTCATCCAGATGGTTACAAGACTTTTTGATGATTCTTGAAATACTTTCAGAACAGAAATAAGTCCTGTTAAATGACCATCAGGGTTTTACAAACACTGTCGAGTATTTGTCTTTTAGAGAAATAGATGCTTAGCTCTGTGACTCGAATGCAACTCTGAAGCTAATACATGAAAGGCAGAAACTGGGGCTAAACTGTGCAGCCTCTGAGAGCTGCTAGCATGGCTGTGGACTCTTAGTCTTGTTTATCTATCCTTTTCACACTGTCAAATGAATCTGGCGATGCTTTATAATGGTGATGGCTTCCATCGTTTTCTCTCCCCATCAACTGCAAATCTATCATCTGCACCAGGCTCCAGTAAAATAGGAATATCAGGAACACTTGAGGTTTTCTTGGCCCAGTGCCTCTGACATGCTGGCTTAATTTTACCTTCCATTTCAGTGTGGCACATTTACATAAAACACAGCAAAAAGTAGTACACATAATAGTCCCCTTTGGCCAAGCGCTTTAAGGTCCCGTCCACAGTCCCAGTGAGGGGCAGTCAAGCTGCCTCTGCTCTGCTCTGTTTGTTTTATGGAGCAGTAGTTAAACCACTTTGAGGTCAGCTAGCTGCAAAAACTGTGCTGGGTCTCCTATGGTCCGCTGAAAAAGGGTCCAAAACCAATCCAGAGAGCCATTTCTAGAAGTCCAGCCAACTTTCATTGACAAAAAGAGGTCATTATTCTGTGCACAGCTTCAGCAATAACAGGAGTAAATGCTCTGGATGGGTTGTAATGGAGACATTTTACTTATGTTAGAGCTGCTGCCCCTGCAGTTCAATTCCTCTTGGAAAGGTGGTGCTGCAGGAAGAGACACATCATTAAAAAAAGCCCAAAATGTCCCCTTTCACAACATGCAGCAGTACGGGTACTCCATCCGCACACCCTGAATTAATTTGAGTGCTGTCATTATGCAAGTACAGCACAAATTGCCCAAGACCAAGTGAAACTATTTATAGCTATCACAAGGCCTGAGAGCCAAGTGTGCCTAATGGTGTAATTTGTATTGTTAATGGTAATGCACTATTAGTTTGTTCCATTTGGCTTTGCACAGGTGCATTAATGGGGGCTTGGTGAACCGTTTCAGTCAGTCCAAGCCCACATGCTGCTCTGTGGAGGATTTCAGCAGGACCACGGCTCCCTCTAGTGGCTCAGAGCCCAACAGCAGGAGGGAAAACAAAGCCAAAAGCCAACACTTCAAACACAGGCTCCAGCCAAGGTTAGGAGAGAGGCAGGCTTTTTTTGTTTGTTGTTTTTTCTGAAACAAAAATCAAACAGTTGTGACAGGAAGTCCTTAGTCCTACAGAGTCCTTAAAACTGCACAGAAGCAAAAAGTCATTAACAAACAGCTCCCACAACTGTCAGACAACAACAAGCAGGATAGACTTCTGAAATATTGTGTTCCTAATTAACCTTCAAGCTCATCAGCCGCAATCAATACAGACTGTAGCTTTTTTTCTAATTGAGATGAAGTAATTATCAGACTGTATTCATCTCGTTAATGAAACAATGTTCCAATGTGCCTGCAGCAAAACTGTTAATTGAGTTCTATTTTCTGAGATGAGCAGCCTCTCCTTGTGTCCATAGCCACAAAGCGTCAAATATGGGTTGGGGCCTTTGTGCTCGTCTCTGTGTAGACACAGGGAACAGGCTGTGGACTGGTGGAGCGTGCTGCTGCTGCTGCTCTCTCCCTGCAGACACTCTCCCTCCCTCCTGTCTATTCTCCCATCAGAGAGGAGGCAAGAGTCGGTAATACCGCTGACTTCAGCAGATCATCCCGTCCCAGTCTGTTATTTCACGGTTTCAGTGGTTAAGTACTCCCTGTTGAGCAAGATATAGCGAGGCAATTATTCTGTAATTATGGAGCCAAAAGACGAGAAATGGAGTCAAGAGTTATTGGGCTCATGTAAATCACTGTAAGAGACCCAAACACAGGGTGCAGGAACAAGCCTGGCTGTCCACATATGGCAGGAGTTCTGCCCGTGTGTACTGTGTGTAATCCCATCTCCATCTCCGATCCTGACAAAAGCAACTTAAAAAAAAAAAAAACTGTGGAAAAAGGCTAAAAAAGAAAAAGCTGAAACAATCCTTTAATTCTTAAAGTCAGAAAATTAATCTGCAGCTATTTTGATAAGTTGCCACTGAACTAAAGACAATCCTTCATTCCTTCTGAAATATTTTTTTTGCTTTTCATTTTGTGTCTTTGTTTTACACTGTTGGTTTGACGCAACAAGCTTTAGGCAACTGTTTCACTACTCTCAGACATTCATCACTTAATTGAGAACATGATTTTTCAGTAATGGAAATAATCACTAGTTTCAGCTCCAGCGTGGCAGATGAAATACGCACATTTTCCAGGCTAATGACAGATGCAGACACGTTGCATTGTGGGAAATGTAGGGTCCAGGTTTTTTAGGGCTTGACCCATTTTAAGGACTAAAGGTCAGGATGTTTTGGCCTCTGCTGCTCTGACTTTGACCATTCCTCTTAGAAGTGGTTTAGTCTCTGTACTTGAGGCTGTGTACAGAAACCATCTTCTTAGGGATCTAGGCGTTGATTGCTTCCATCATTCGACAACTATTGGATGGCTTGCCATGAAGTTTCCTTCACACATTCATGGGCCCTGACTTTTCCAAGTGCCACCGACAGACGGACATTCATGGTTTTGAGTGAAATGTTTCCACAGCTGTTGGACAGATTGCTTTTCTACTGATCAAACAGAAATCGATAGATTCTGTAGATTAAATTTCCTACACCCATTCAAGTCCTCCCCAGGATGAGGTGTAATAACATGCTCTGCTGTCTTCTCCTCAAGCTCCATCATCAGGTCAAAGTTTCAGTGTGTCCATTACTTTGGTTTATGGCAAATACCTGCAGAACTGAGGACGACCCATCAGCCTCCGCTGTTCTTAAGTGTTCTGTGCTAATCCGTTAGCATGCTAACACACTGTATTAATTAGGTTAACATACTGTCTGCTTACCATCTGTATGTAAGTACTGACGTGTGGAAGAAGTGCTAGTGTAGGATCGACAGCAATAACAATCAAACAACAGTGTCCAGATTAACAAAGCAAGTAAACAGTGTTATCTAGGTGCATGAGGCCGGCTGTACATAAGACACATGACATCTGTTCAATAGGTGTTTTGGAACTAGGGACCAAACATCAGTTTGAGTCTCATTTATAAAGTCTGCCTCTCACGAGGCCCCCGGCGTTAAATGACAGTGCCATCATGATTCACATGACACCAACACACATTAGACACAATCAGCAACTAGCAGCAGACTCAATGAGAATGAAATGAGCACGGATATTTGCAGTTTGTCTTTATGTTTAGGCCGTTCATGTGGTAAGAACAAAAACAAAAACAGGAAGTGCCGTTAATAAGAAGGCATCAAGATAAGAGGAAACATGACTGTGGGATCACTGAAAATGAAAAATATATTGTCCTGTACATTGTTATAAAGGCACTGTCAGTTCAACCTCTCACCTTTTCTCTCTCTGCTGGAAATAACCCTGTGAACCAAAGCTCAGTTTAACCCTGTACTCACACGATCCTCTCACTGGTGATCAGAGCCTTTCTCCTGCTCCTCATCGTCCTTTCACAGGCTAAGAAACAGCAGCGATCAGTCATAGCAAAGACACACATCACTACCTCTGTGATAAAATATTCATACAATGTGTTAAACGTCTAAAAAATTGAGATAAAAAATTACTAGTCACGTACCAAAGGATGCAATGGTCCGATCTATTTTCTGTTGCTACCATTTGGTCCATAAACATACCACTGCATGTTAATACACTCTGACAAACGCAGCTTTGTTTTCTCTTTTGTTTTGTAACCGTTATTTCTTTTGTAATTTGTAAACAAGTACTGGTGCACCTAAAGCGTGTGTGCAAAAAAACAAAAACACATAAACCAGATGAGCTCGTTTCCATTTTCCGTCAGTGAACTGAAAAACATGTTGAGGTTTGCTGCTTTTATCTCAGTGGTCCAACCCAGAAACCAAAGACATCGCTTCCTAACAATCCTTGTGTTTGGGTTTTGAGATGCACCACATTCAAAAACCGCTTCAGCCTGAACTGAGCAGAAATTCTTCCTCGCAGCTCAGACACTTTATCCATGTTAGGTTTTCTCAACAGCTGCACGGCAATAAAAAAAGAACAGACACATTCCTCATAGAAATTCCACTGTATGGCCTGAAAAGGCTTTTCTGTACTGTACCAGGGTCAAAATTAGAATCCCAGGAAAAGTACAGGAACAACAAATCCAACGTTCAGCAGCATCACTTAGTGTCTCTCTTTGTGTCCCAGTGTTTACGACTTGTAATAGAATTTTTGCCTGTGTGGCCCTTGTCACTATGTTCTGGCTACACTCAGTTCACTTTGGGGTAGATCTTTTCATAGAAGAAGCTCTGGGCCAGGACATAAAGTTCCCCGTCCTTTTCCCTGACAGCGTGGGCACGCACAAACTGAAACTGTTCAAGTGCAAACTCGTAAAACTCGTTTTCGATTTTCCAGATGTCAGACTGCTGTAGCTTGGCTATTGTCTCTTTGGTGGGAGGCTTCTTCTCAGTGGTCTTTCTCAAATGAGACTTCTTTCCTGGAGTAATATAAGACGGTTTAATGAGTCTGTCAGTCTGGACAACACAGGGTTACAACTGATCTGTGGGGGAGCAAAATGAGTGCTGTGAGATGATGGGCGCTGTGTTTGGTACCTGTCCTGTAGAGCTCTGTGGCTCCCTTGAAAAAGTGTGGCAGCGCAGCTTCCAGGATCATGATGAAGTCCTCCAGCTCCTCAGTGACTCCGACCAGCAGGTACTCGTTCACCAGGTTGTATTTGGCCTGTTCCAGGGCCCATCTACTGCCTGCATTCCTGCACACAAAACAGTGAACGTAAGCTACGATCAGGACATCTGAGACTGGTGTTTGCATCATGTGCTTCTGATGCTGAACGCTCCATGATTCGCTTCAGTGTGTGTGAGGAACCATCTGAGTGTCAGTGTCCGGTGAAATAATGCAGTTGCATGTTGTTGAGGTGTTTTACACGGATTGTTTTAAAGCCAGTCAGTTAAAGAAAAGTCAACACATTTAATGAGATATTACAGTGATAGCAGACTTAGAATTAATCAATAATATTCAAATATTACTATGAATTCAAAAAAGACATTACATTAATACATAACAAGCTCATATGTATGATAATAACACCAAGCTGCAGTGAACTGCACGTTTTTGACTGATGACCCTGTGACTGAATGACTGAACTGTAGCTGCTTAAGCTAAGATTAAAATTAGAACCAGATTTAGAGCTTTTAGGGTGGCAAGCTTAAAAAGATGCTTCGATGAGCACAAACTGGGAAAAATCCAAAAACTCATTTAAACTAAAGTATTACTAAGCTACCTGCTAACCACGTGGCTGAAACTGCTGCAAGAGATTACCGAGATGGTTTTTGTAGAGTGAGACCTGCCACTCTGAGTCTTTTATTAATACATTAAAAACAACAACAACAACAACAACACAGCCCATTCTTTATTTTTTTTTTAAATATTAACCATTCTGCAGAGTGGTGTTTCTTCTTACACAAAACTATCTTCAGCTAAATGTACAGGCATTACAGATGGTGGCTGCCTGCTTGGACTTTTCCTTGCTGCCACCTGAGACACCGCTGATTGATCATTCCTAAAACTGAAAATCGTATCGTTCCAAATTACAATTTGGAAATAAAAGCAAGAGACACTCACATCGCCTCCATGAACTCCACTTTTCCTTCATTAACATGCAGCAAGGCACAGAAAAAAATCTAAACCACATCATCTCTTCTAAGTGCGGCGCCTGTGGTGTAATTATGAAGTTTCTTGTTCTTGAGTTATTGTGTTCACAAGAAAAATCAGTTTCCTCCTAATTAAGCTAATTACTTAAATAATTAGCAGAGGTTTTTTAACCAACATGTTTGTCTGTATACATACTACACCTCTGGAATCAATATGAACCTGTCACTTTAAAGTGTTAAGGAGTTACAGCAGAAATCAGTGCTCCTTCATTAAAATGCAGATTCATGCAGACAGGTGCTCCAGAAGCTAATCAGATCATCTACTCCACACGGGGAACCTGTGGTGAAGGTATGAAGTTTGAGCTACGTTCACAGAATCACACAATAACATAACGTCCTGTGGCTCAGGTGCCACGGTGGCGTGTTTACTGTGGGTGCGTTCTGCTGGTGATGAAGCAGGTGCTGCCCACTCACCAGCACTCTGAATGGTGGCCACAGAAGAAGGGGATCTGCAGCCAGAGTTTCTCAGGAGCACAGTCAGACCCCCCGGACGACACACACTCATCAAAGGTCTGAAAGACAACACAAACACTCGCTCTCATCAACGAATGCTGACAGACACAGGTCCTGGACAGGAATGAGTGGCGTCGATGAGCTGTAAATAAAGACCTTTTTGTCGCCTTGCTTTCTTCGTCGAAGCCCAGGTCTGTAGTCGTCTCCAAAACGCAGGAAGTAGTAGTAGGACACCAGCCGCTCTATGGGGTCTCGCACCACATTTATGTACAGCGGCTTACTCCTCACACCATATCTACTCAACAGGAAAAGGATTGGCACTTTGTTTTAAAGATTCTATTCATACTGAACAGACACTTCAGTGATTGAACGACAAAAGACCCTCAGGCAACAACCTTTATGTACAACGTTCATAGTGTTTTATTCCACTTAAGAATAAGCTTTTCCATTAGTGAGAGTGTGGCAGCATCAGGGAGGACTGAGAGAACAGGATCCGTCTCACTGAAAAACACTTAGACCATTAGGATAATTACCTGTGATCAGTGAAATGATAGTGTCAGGGGAGATAAGGACAACAATGCTATTAATCAACACTAAAGCGCACATTAGCAATCAATACATGACCTCCCTTTATCTGCTCTGCTAACTGTTTGTAACTAATCTGGATATTAATGGTATTACAGGAAATGAGGGGCCTTACTTAGAGAAGTCCAGATAAGCTACATGTCCGTGGTAGAAGCCGGGCTTCATCTCTCTCCACGAGCTGACGTTCCTGACGAAGCGCACCTGTAACCAAACATCATGGAAACTGATCACAGAGCAGAAGGAAAACTGAAGGAAAAACACAGACAAGTTAAAATGGCTCCTTTTACATTTCCATTTATGCTTAAAGGACATTTACTGCTCCTATTTTCATACATGTTAAAAAGGCTGTGGTCAGTCTTCACAGGTTTCTGAACACTGTAGTTCCAGTGTTAGTAACTCAGCGTCCTGTGTCAGTAGCAGCTTTGGCTTCAGTGTGGAGGACACAGTGAGTTATGTCCTACATTTATATACATTTGGACCAATTTAGTGGACAGACAAGTTGATTATCCCCCGACTGATTATACAACAAAGAATAATAATCAGAGTGAAAAAACATTCAACATTCAGGTTGTACCATACAAACTACACACAACATACACTGGCTCCAGAACGTACTCACACTCCTTCCCTGTTGGCACGCTACGTTTCAAAATTGTTAAAATCCAAAACTGAAATTTCTTATTTACTTAAGTATTCTAACCAGTGGTCAGTCTAACAGAGACGCAGAGGACGCCTGCAGAGATGGAAGAACCTGCTGGAAGGACAAACATCTAATCAGTGCTCCATCAGGCCTTCTGGGTAGAACAGCTGGATGGAAGCCACTCTGAGTAAAAGACAGCCTGTCTGGATTTAAAGGGCGAGGACGAGGAGAAAGATTCTGTGGTGTAATGAGACACAAACTGAGGGAAAGCTGAATGCAGCCAAATACACAGAGGTTTACACGGGGCAGGAGACTGGGGCAACAGTTCACTGCCCAAATCCAGGTGAGCAAAGCTTGTAGAGACTTACCCAGAAACAACTGCTGTCAGAGGGAGCTTCAACAAAGTACTGAACTTATTGTCTGAATACATTTTATAAATGAGAGATTTCAATTTTTGATTTTTAATACATTTTCAACTAGAAGTACCGGACGGACGGACGGACAACCTGAAGACATAACGCCTCTGGCCTCAGCTGTCGCAGGCACGGAGGCATAAAACTCACTTTGTCATTACGGGTTATTGAGCATAGACTGAAGACTTTTATCCACTGACACTTAATTCTACTACAAAGTGAGCGAACACTGTACATCAGCTCCAAATGATACAGAGGAGTCACTTTCACTTTCTTCAACAATGTCTCGATGATGGTCAGCTGAGATCTTTCCAGTTTGAGAGTCGAACATAACAAAGTAAAACATACACAACATTGTTGTCCAAGCTAAACGCTGTTACTGAACGTCCCTGCTGTAAAGCGAGATGGACTGAGGCGCAGCAGCAGACTGATGTCTCTGGTTTATCATGTGCAGTGGAGGCAGACTGTTTCTGAGATGGCAGACAGGATATTACCTCAGCACTAGCTGCCAAAAATAACACGGGCACAGCTTTGGGGCATTTACGCTATGTGTCCTGAGCTGCACTGACAGCAGTATAACTGCAGCCAGGGTAACAGGCAGCATGTAATGTGTGCTGATGCCACACATATTCTCTGGAGTCCATATGTTTGCAGAGGAAAGACATAAACTGTTTTTAAACTAAAACATCAACATTTTCCATTATGTTCACTACGGAAACAAACACACCCGAGAGACGGAAACATACCAAGACACAACTGACACCGATGATTAACTTGTCTAAGAATTTTCTTTTTCTACAAATTCTTTTCCGTAACTCACAGACACGAAAGCACAGAAGCAGAATTTACAGTCGGAGACTTAACTCACAAACATTGCACAGATGTCAGGGTTATTGGTGGGACTGTAACTTTTCCTCGTATTAAAGTTCTTACATTCATGTGAAAATGTTTCATATTACTACCAGCACAACTCCGGCCACAACAATGGGCTATTTTTAATTGCAGATTTTCAGTTGTGATGATCAAAGTGGCCACAAGCCTGTCATGAGCTGAGCATGTGTTGAATCTAGTTTCTGACGGCCATCTTTTATCTGCCACAGTATAAAAAAGTATTTCCAGCTATGGTAAAATAGTTTGTGTGCTGTAACACATTCTGACGTCACGTGTTTCGTATGTGAGTTTGATATCTCTGTGAGCTTGTCTGCAGTATTGCTTCTGAATGCAGGAACGGTCCATGTTCTTACCTGGTCTTGTAAAGACATGACAGGGTTGTTTTTGGTTGTGTTGATGTGCAGGACATGGAAACGATTTTTCCCGCACAGGTCGTAGGCAATGTTAGTGAAGGATGTGCTGGCAGTCTTGGGCACTCTGTTGTAGATGATGACCGTGTCGTCTTTTTCTGCCACTGGTGATAATTCCCGCCCGACGTCCTCGTTGTGACGCTGCTCTACCTCAGCTACCTCGTGTCTGGCAATGACGCGTTCTGCAGAGGAAGAAAACGTCGGAGTTCCCGTAAATGGTCAGAAACATGAAGCTTTGAAAAGACCACTAAATAAACACAGCAGATTCTGTTTGCTTGGCTGTTCATGGCAAGTGTTTCTAAACTGGATCAATATGATCTTCAACATATCAATTCAACTTTTCAGCTTTTCTCTGCTGCTTGGATTTTAATGAGCAAGTCGATTGAAGCTTATTGTTATTCTCATTTAGCAGCACACACACACACACACACAGCAGGCATGGGGCCACCAACATAACAGCACCAGCAAAGACAAAGGTACATCCACTGTATAGATAAACAAATTAAGTTAAGGCCAGCGAGGTTTGTTAACACGTCTTATTTAGGGAAAACAACATCGTCCTTCAAAAAACAGTAACATCAAAACAGGTAATTAAGCTTTTGATGATATTGACAGGAGGCGTAATTAAAAGTGCTTTCTCTCGCTCCTTTTCTCCACTGCAGTGTTAATTAAAGCCAATTACAGGAATAATCTTGTGAGTATGTCTTAGACAGGCAGTGTGTCGCTCAGTGTGATGCAGGGATCCTGCTGCTCAGCTGGCCCGTCACTGTCTGACACCGTGAGGAGAGAGAAAGCTCAAAGGTGGGTGGCCGTGCATCTGCAGGATGTTTATGCCTCTCCACACAATCCACGCCTGTGTATTATTAAATAACATATGCACTGATTTACCTCATTCCACTCAACAGTCTGCTTTACTGAGCTGTGATATAGAAAGTGTAACAATATAAAACAAGGCTTTTTATTCAGCTGCTGTGCAGTGAACCAAGGTTAGCTGATTCTAAGAACGCTTCAAATCTGGGTCGACTACGTCTGGAATGTTTGATTGACATCTGAATGTCAGTTAATGGATGGGTCACTTCCAGTGCTCTCATTTCTGGACTTGCTCTGGTTTTTACATACATTCTTCTCAGTCTATTAAACTTGCTTGGACCGGAGTGGCTGGCAGTCTCTCCCAGCCAGCAGCCTACCCATGAAATGAATTCAACGAGAGAAGAAAAATGATAAACTTGGCTCAGAGTAAATGATTTTTTTAAATTCCTTGCCCACTGTCAGATATTTGCAGCCTACAGTGTTTAATAAAATCTACAGGTCAGCTTTACAGCAGAAGCCACCTGAAGGACTCCAAAAGAAGAGAAGACACAGAATGACCCTGAAATTTCAAGACATCTTCTCTGGCTTTAAGTCACTCACTGTAATGCAGTGGGTACATGATGACTGCATATTCATTTTAAAATCCTTGAAGCCTGCACGGACACACTACATGCATACACCTGTAGAGCAGTGCACTGAACGTACACTCTGACCCATTTTGGAAAAGTTGTGACAGCTGATGATGAAACACTGTCTTCTCCATTAGTCAGTGGCTGCTAAGTTACTGTAATGCAGCCATTTAAATAACTGTTAAGTAATAAATAAGACATTTGTTAGCTCCTTGTTAGCCTTACAGATCCGTATGTTCTGTGTGAAAACTGTTGAGCACCTGTGTTTCGGTCTTACCGAGTTTGGCTCGTGACTCCTCCAGATTCTGGATCTGGTTCTCAATAAACAGCATCGCCACTCCAAACGCCAAAACAGCCAAAAGCTGGATCTTGGGCGGCATCATGATCCTTAAAAGCCCCATCAATCAGCCAGATGAACCATACCGCGGACACAGACAGTGAAGGGTCTCAGGTCCACTGCTAATGGCTAACCCAGCAAAAAGCTACTAGCTTATGCGGGCGAATAACTAAACTGACTCACTTTAAACTAATCAAAAATACATTTCACTAACGTTAGCCGCTTAGCGCCATTAGTTGTTACAGGGGTTAACAGCCGTACAGAGGGACGGATTTACAGCTAGCCGAACAAACTAATATTAGCTAGCTTCTCTACTAACATTATAAAGCCAGGTAAAGCACATGCTAACGTCTTTTAAATATGAAGACAGTGTTCAGTTCGCGCTTGCTCTCTTTTAATCCCGTCGACAGCACGTAGACTGATGAAGCGCCATACATTTAAACACAACTTGAAACCAGAGGAAAAGAAATCGCTAAAAAAACAAACGAGTCCAAACTACAGCTGTAGGCAGCAGAGTGAGCGGTAGCTTGGTGCAGAAAGTAGCATCACTGGACTGTAGCTGCTTCTTCTTCTTTGTGTTAAATGGAGGGTCACCAACCAGAGTTAAAGATGCAAAGCGCCGCCTACTGGACTGGTGTGTGTGGCAAATAAATGCATTAAATGGAAGAGGGGAAAAAAGAGGCAAATATTAAAACACAAGCTAAACCTGCTTTCCTCTCCAGATCTATAACCGTGTTGGTACAGTTTGAATCATTTAGTTTCCTCTGATCTATCACCTGCTCTCCACAGCCGTTCTAAACTCTGATCGCAGGCTGTGATCCTGCTCTGCCTCACTAATCTCACGTCATGTCTCAGTGTGTATTTATTCCAATGCAGAGCGTGTTCTCAGTCTTCCAGTGCATTACACCACTGACACTGATCTGATGGTTTCTTTTCGATTAAACACAAAGAGGAATGAAATAAACGGGCACAGCACAGGTTCCCAGCACCGCCTGTGGAGGTCAGCAGAGGTGAAACAAAACAACTCACACATGCATGTGGTGGTGATCAGAGATCCTCTGAACCACAGTTACATTTGTAATTTTCATCACTTCAATCAAACAATTTACTCATTTATTATTTTCAATAGAAAATACATTGATCAATTAAATTAGAGGAAGAAATATATTTTGCATGTGATATTACCAATACAAACACGGCTGATTACAGGTGTGGTAGTCTCAAACAAGTCTGCTTCCTCATCTGCTGTGAGCAGGGAACTGTGTTCATGCAACTCACCAAATTATCAGAAAACTGGGGATGTATCAGGTAACCACACTTCCTGTTTTTTTCTGTGTTCTAAATAACATCAACTTCTGCTTGGTGCTGCAGAGAAACCTCTCAGAACATTTCACTCTCTGTTTGATGAGTCGTGAAATGTACTGAACCAGATCCACTACGTGGGCAGATTATATATAAATGGATGTTTGGAGGGACAGGTGTATGAGGACATACTGATCATATACTATTTGTTGTAATGAGCAATGTGAGCACATAGATACACACTGAGGGCTGTTTCTAATATTTTGCTGAATTATATCATTGAGGGTCGACTAAATATTAGAAACATCTCAGTGTCAGACAAAGGCTGAATCCATTGTAGCATTTTAGCAAATCTGTAGTGTGTTTTTATGTTTGTTGCACATGTTTAGCTTCAACAGGTCTTTTTCACAGTTTCACATTATACCTCTTCCTTTCTTCAGTGTTAGCAGTGTTAGCAGATCAGTTTTCACACAGCAGATCTGAAATCTAAAGGTTGCAGGTTGAATGGGATTCGGCTGCACTGTAAAAAACTGCCGGCAGAACTCAGACACCTCCAGACATGTCAGGACTAACTATTGCACAGCACCGAGTCTCTTGTGTTCTGATCACAAAGACTAAAATGTTCAGAAGTGTGTGATGGATGGATGGATGGATGGATGGATGGATTGTTGTCTGCTTTTTTCTCCTCCTGTGCTCTTTAACGTGTATATTGTTACAGATGAGATTATTGTGGCTGAGCTTGATAAGGCGTGTCCCAGCCTCCACCCACAGCTGCCCAGCTCCATTGTTTCACTACTTGCCTTCAGGGTTTGTGCTGCCTCAGCTGGAACACAGCTGTTGTCTGAGCTGGAAGCATTTTCCACTGACAATAAGAACTATAACTGGAGCTTCACTTTCATCCTGCGTCACTATAACTTGTCTCTTTCTGTTGCTAAGACCTGATTCTCTGCTGCTGGAGATAATGTAGGAGCTGAAGGACATGAAAAGCAAACAGCTTTCAGCTCTTTATCCTCGTATCTGTCTAAGAGTGATTTTAAGAAATGAGACAGAAGAGGCTGCCAGCCCGGAGCAGCCTAAAAGTCCAGTGAATTCACATGTAGGACAAGCACTAAGACATTTTCTTGTTTTTTTTTCTAATTATTAAACCACTAGCAATCAGTCCATTGAAAATGGAATGAAAAGAATTTGGGATATTTATTTTTGAAATAATCAGCCAGGAAATAACATGATAATTATGTTAATTCAATGCAAATGTTTGAATATGAACATGAGAATATTTAGAGCTAATTTATATTGCTACCAACAACACTTACATACTTCACAATTCATAATCTCCCAACACCTTCCTACAGTTGCATGGCCTGCGTGCGAGCAGTCTGCCTCGTGGTGGGTGGTGGATAAGACCAAGGTCTCAGAGTGATCTGGAAAAAGGAAGACAGAGGAAAAATAAAGGACTTCTGTGATGTGATACGTCTCTTCTTGTACAGAGCTTTAACACATGATTGTCTCTTAGCCAGTAGGTGGTGCCAGAGTTCCAAGGATGAAGCCATATTTACATTGGATTTACATTCTCCAGCCTCAGCAACACAAAGTCCTTTTTTTCCATCTGAACAAACTCAAACTACTCTTCACAGCACACAGACTGTTACAGCAATTACTGGTCTGCCCTCACCTGAACTCTCAACTCATGAGCCAAGCAGGTGATAACAGAGTGTTCACTGCAGACCAAGTCCAGTCTCCACCGACGTGAAGGAGTCTGAAAAACACAAAGCAGAAAAGGTGTTTAAAGAGGGTTCGTCACATTTTCTTAATGCAGAGCCATTATTTCTTAAATTCATAAGACAATGAATGACTCTCTTTTAGTGTGATAAAATGTTAAAATTATTTTCATTAATTGTTTTATCAAGAAATGTGACTTCATGCAAATAATCTAAACTCTTTTCTATCTGTTCCCTGGGAGTAAAGACCAGTCCAGAGATACAGAGCACAGCAGCGTCTGACCAGTGAACAAGGCTCACATCAAAGATGCACTGTCTGTCTGAGGGAAACCATTTGTTTTAATCAATTACCATCAAACAATGTGAGAATTATTTTATTCATCAGCGGGAGCTGGAGGGCTGAAGATAACAGGTAACAGCCATGGATAAACTGATGACCACTGTATTTTCTCTCGATAACACTAATAGGATAAACAACAACACAATCAACAATATGGGTGTTTGTTTCAGATGGTTTGATCATCCCAAGCATGATGGGATATCCACAAACTGATTTTTTATATTTCTGCAAGTGTATGCAATTTGCTTTTCTCCCTCTTACTGAAATTGTGCAGTGTTAAATTAAAAAAAAAAAAAAAAAAAAAAAAAACAGTTTTAGAGGTTTATTAAACTTACCAGACTAATCTTGTTAATGAAGGTATGACTTTGTTTTATTCATATACATACATGATAAAATACATCCAGGTAAGCTAACCGTTCAAATGTTGTTTGGATGTTTAGGCTGAATGATTTTTTTGTAATTTTATGTAATTTCACAACAGTTTATGTGTTTAAATTATTATTCAGCAGCATTTCATTATAACTGGGCTAAGTTCAAACTCACAAACAGATGGTTCAACCAGCTGCAGGTTCTGTCATTATCCTCATTTTGTGTCGCATGTTGTGATGGTAAGTTTTGTATTCGACAAAATAAGAATCACTCTTGTTTTTATTTGACACAGAAAGAAAAAAACTGACAACACAAATCAACAAAGAGCATTTGATAATTAGGATTATATAATGCTACTGAAAAAATATTTATAAAATACGCCTTAAATGTTTAGCAGGCCTGTCAAATTAAAGAACAGAGAAATAAAAAAATAACCACTCTTCCCATTAATGCAGGCAAAAAACGAGAAAACGTGTGGATCATTATAAAGCTGGAGTATAAAAAGGAGGTATCTATGGCTGAAATCATTCTACACATAGTCAAATCTCTGGTTCGACTGCCTTCCATCCACACTCTGAGCCTTGTAGGAATCATTGTAGGCTGGACGTGCAGGTCTGATGTCCGACTTGTAGATAGTGTGGTGAGAGGCAGCTTTGTAGGCCATCCCATCGTACCTGAAGAAAATCAGAGAATTATACATTTCAAATAAAAGACAGAACACAACAAAGATTTTTGGCTCCTGGAGTGAATTCTAACATCCAGAGTCACACCAGCACCAACGTCCTCACATCTGGACATTCAACCACCAATGTGAATATTAAAGAAGCCAGAAAGAATATGATTGAAAACAGGTGTGACCAGGAGAGGAATATAAGAACCTGTGCACTGTTTTGCAAGCAGCCTCGTAAGCATTTGCAGCTCTGTATTATATATGCACAGGAAAAAAGCATACAGACACCAAAAGACTTGCATTTACATTTTGCTGAGTATGTGTCCTTAAAATTTAAAGGAACTAAGATTTTTACTGCCCCATAGAACGACAAAATACATCCATATCCATATATTGTTGTCCAGCTTTGTCAGAAGCCAAGATGTCTCTGCTGTCTTTTTACAGCAGAGAATATACGGTCTGCCCCAGCACAATATTTTGCATGTGCTACCTGCTTACTAGACATTTCTGTTGGGCCATTTGCTCTGTTTAGCAGCTTACTCATTTATCTTACTGAGCAGGAGGAGAGGAGTTCCAGCGTCAAAAGTTGCCGCAGTTCCTACGTGTCCTGTTAAAGGTCACGAGAAGTCACACATTTCCTCTTTCAGCGACTGAACATACCGTTGCTTCCTGTCTGGATTCATGCCACGGCAGGCCAGGCACATCATGATGCCGCCAATGACCAAGATAGCTGCACCGATCCAGCCCACAAAGAGAGCGGGGCCAAAAGTATACCTGCGGATAATTATGGTAAGAATGACTGAAACTCATGTAGGAGTTAAACCATCACAGAGCACGCTCGTCTGAATTCATGTTTACCTTGGAGTCAGAGCTCCTGTGAGTCCACCGACACTCGCTCCTCCATACATGCTGAAGCCACCATCGGCATACGTCGTGAACCGGAAACTTTGCACAATCAAGTTAGCAAAGGCTGACACCCCAGCAATGCCACAGACACCTGGAATTTCACAAAAGAAATCGTATGGAATCAGGGAAAATGGCTCAGCTGCAATGACAGAACAAAACACTGTGAGCAAAGCGTTGCAGCACCTGCAAGAAGAAACATGATCCCGGCCGTCAGAGTCATCGTGGCTTTGATGTTGTCCTCCATGTTCCCCATTTTCAAGCACTTCAGCGCAAATATGGCGATCAGGCAGCCGATGGCTCCAAGAACAATACCAACGATCATCAGGGCTCGGACGGCTTGGAGCAGAGCTGAAAGGAAAACATACCAGTTACAACATTTTATGTCACATCAGATGAATGTGCAACCAGTGCAGAGTGGGGGGTCGTAACATCAGCACACTCACTCATGGATCACAGCTCAAGTTAATGGTTTTCCTTTAAAGATTTTACAAACAAAAATGATAGAAAATAAAATATAAAATTTATAGATGAAACTACCCATCAGGAAATGAAATATTAGATTCACCTCTACCAGCTGCAACATTAAAATACTGTTCTCACATTAATGCTTCAGGAATAATAATCCTTAAATATCACACTGTAGTTCAGTAATAACATAACTCTGAAAGGTTCCATTTTACGTAGTGAATAATATGACTTTTCAAACACATACTCAGTTCATGACACTTTTTTACTTTTACTTCATTAATATTCTCAATGCAAACAAGGTTTTGTTTTTAATTTACAGTGTGATATTTCTACATTTACTTAAAGTAAACAATCTAAGTACTGCAGAATTTTCATCAACTAAAAACAACAGAGATACATCAGGCTGGATATTTATCCTCCTATGCTTTATACTCATTTCTGAGCTTTTAATTCTGACTAGCTGAACCAGTTGGAACTGTCGCGTCAGAATCTCCTAAAATATTTGTTTTTGATTTGATTGAGAAAAAAATCTTAGTTTCACTGATGCATGTGTTTATCAGGAGGTTCAGAGAGCTCGGCACTCACAGCACTCACTTTCAATTACAGTTTAAAAAAAAGGTGAATTAAGAAAAGAGAACATTACAATGATGCTTTTTTTGTTTTTTTGTTTGTTTTTTTAGCAGCAGTGATATAAAAATTCATAAAGCACCATGTAATAAAACACATTGACCTAAATGCCATCTTTCTATGGCCAGAGATATTGTACCTGTATTATTCAAGACTTAAGCCTTTAAAACCTTATATACAATGTGCTCTACACTATATTCAGCCGTTAAGTACAGAGTGTGGAAATGTACTTTACATTGTGTGACACTCTGGTAAAGCTTGTGCTTGCTCAGCTAAGCTTTGGATGTTTCATCAAATTTCCATTTGATTCTGGAGAGACACCATCTTTTCTGCAGTCGCCTGCATTTTTATGCAGTGGGGAAAATGGAGAAAATCTGCCCTAAAACCTTCCAAATATTCTAAATTACCTTCCAAGGTCCTTTGGAAAACGTTCTCCTAATCCAACCTGGTGGAGAAATATTTGATAAACGTCTTTTTTTTTTTTTTTTTTCCTGTAGGTGTAATTCTCTTACCTGGAAGTCCAAGTATGGTAAAATAAGGCCTGCACTGTGTTGTACCATAGGCTGTCCCTACACACGAGTTCCACAACCCAGAATAGGTGTAAACATTGGTTACTACTGTCAAAGATCGGTCCTGTAAGCTCCACATGTCCATTGCTGTTGCTGCCGATATTAAAAATTGCCCCAGCGCTGACAACATGAATCCCATTAACTGAATCATTGAGGCAGCCATTTTAGATGTCCCGCTCAAACAAAGTGACCGCCAATGTCACGGAGTCATGAAATGGCAGTGTCACTGCTGCTGCTTATCGTTTTGTGTGCTTCAACAAGGAACAGGTCTTATCAGATGTTTACTTAAAATTTTCATGAGTCTTTGTCCCAGTTTCGGGAACAGTAGCGATGAGAGTTTCCACGCCTTCGTTACAGAGGGTGTGGTCTGACGTCTTTTTTTTTTTTTTTAATCATTCAAAGGAAACAGGGACAAAAAAATCATTTGTTACATTTTCCTCTTATATTCCTCTCAGTCCACTCATTTTTCACCAGTGACACCTTGATTAAACTACTTTTTATCTTTTTTTTTTAATTAACTGACAGCACTATAATATAAATAAGAAAGCACATCTCTGTAGATTTACTTATGTTAAGTTTTTCTCCCCTTGTGGATCCATAAAGTCATTTCTTCCACTACACGTTACCTCTGTGTTGCTAATGACAGAACATACCTGGCAGTCCCAGAATGGTGAAATAAGGTCGGCACTCTGTGAAGCCGGAGCTCTGCCGGACACATGACCTCCACAGGCCTGAATACGAGTACACGGCCGTCACGGGGTTGTCGAAGAGGTCTTCCGTCGCCCACTGGTCCATCCCTGTAGCAGCGATTATTCCCGCCACCCCTAACAAACTCAGGAGAAAGCCCATCACCTGACAGAGAGTGGCTGCCATGGTGCCGCCTTTTCTCTCAAAAACAGTAAAAGTCTGGATGTAAAAACTAACGGCCTCTCCTCCGCGCTGCGGCTGCCTGTTTGAATGTGATATCAGCAGGTGTGAAGTTAAGAAGGACCTCAGCAATGACCCTGTTTGTTTGCACACAGCCCAGTCATGTACACGAGAAGCTGGGTGGAGCGAGTCAGTATCAGTTAGATGTGATTAACGTTGCTCACTAATTCTGGTTGGTAAAGTGAACCTCATACAGCACTGGTCATCATTTAGAGTCACTTCAGTTGTTGTTGTTTTCTTTAGTGCAAATTGTGTTGATGATCACATCAGACCTCGGCCATCAGCCGTCCACAGAGTGGAGAGTTCTCCAGACTGCCACAGTAATAACACAGCTGCTGCACAGACTGCTGACAGATCTATATAAAAATATCCCAGATTACAATAAACTAAATGAAATAATACACAATAATACACTAAAACTGACATTAGTAAAAAGCCCAATAATGACTGACTGACGATGGCCTGGCAACATGAGCAAACAACCCACCGACCCTCATCAAAGTTTGATTCAGATATTGATCACTTCTGATTGGTGCTCAGAAGTACGTGACATCACAAGACAACACAGCACACGCACAAATTTCACAAATGAATTCAGCGAAACTGTTCAACCGCCGGCTGAAAGGTTCGTGTTCCTGTCGGACCACAGTGCTCCGAGCAGGAGCCCGACGGAGGAAATGTGTTACCAGATGCTTTACAGTGGGAACGTGGAAGTTTTACAGACAGACATGACGTCGTTTTCCTTTTAGAAATGAAAACCTGAACTCATATGAAGCACAGTGCACACAGGGTTTTCGATCATTAGTATGTTCTTGTGCCTTGGCCTATATTAAACAGCACTGCATGACACTGTTGTTGGGGTGGGTGCTCTGTATCGCTGTGGCACCAGCAGCCAGTCAGGAAAAAGTAAATACTGATATGATTGTAATGAACTGAAACCAATTTGACTGACGCTGATATGCTAACGTGATATGCTGAGGAAAATGTGCGAGACACCAGGACGCAATCGAAACTGGGCTGGGGTTTGTTCAGTGTGCACAACACCACTCGTACTGGTGTAATTATACCTTTGCTCAACTCCGGAATCAATGTCAAGTATCTGAAGACCTGTGTAAAGGTTGTGTTGTAGTTTTGGATATTATTGTTATTATTGTTGTTCATGTTTTTCAAACAAGAACAACAATAATTAGTTAATAGTTAATTATGAGAAACTGGCAGACACAGTTTAATTATAGAATTACAAGTTTACCAAATTATTATTTAGTAAGTTGAGAGGGATATGATATGACATGGTGAAAGTTACCACACTTTCTATCCATTTTAAAGATTGTTACTAGAATTCTAGCATTCGCACAAATACTGAAACTAATCATGGTGCTATGAAGAAAATCCACAGGCTGAAGACAAATGGCAAACAAGGCTGAATAAATAAAAAAGTTCAGACTCGGCCTTTCAGCTCGTTCTTTGTGCAGTAAATCACTGATGAAAGTATTGTGAAAGTAGTTGAAATGACCCACCCAGGAAAGCATATCCCACACACTCAAACCTTATTTGATCACTGCCAGTAGAAATAACAGTAGCCTGATATTTGCAGTGTTAATGATTTTTGCTGTCTGCTGCACGGGGCCATTTGTCCCCCAGCAGGCTGAACCTTAAGCAAACAACTGTTCCAGCATCTGTAAGAGCCACTGTTTACTTACCATGAGCTGCCCATAGAAATGCATGAAAAGAGAAGTTACTTCACACAAATCTATATTCCAGCTGGCAACAATAACAAGAACTCATACGAAGCCAATGGAGATGCAAAAGTTTCCGGACACAGAAATGTGAGGTTGAATTCTAGGGAAATGTATGCAAAGGAATATTTCCTCTGATGGAACAGCAAAGCCACGAAAAGGGTTTGAATTTTTACTCAATAAACACAACATAGCTCCACTGAAGAGACGGAACAGGCCAATACAGAATATGCCACAGTCAGAGAATATGGAATAAGATCATTTAACATCTTCTACAAACTGAAAACACAACAGTCACATATTTACTTTGTAAAAACAATATGGCAATCGCGTTAGGAAACAACTTACATGTCAGGCAGACACGCTGGAGTTCTGTCTGCATCCATATGATGAATATAAACGTAATATTCTCTTTTTTTTTTTAGTCAACAACAACTCGGGAAATATCTGTGAGACGCTCATGGACTGGTTTCACTTCTAAGATGAGGGTCTAATGACTGATCAAGTTAGCCCCGCAGATACGACTGCAGAAACTGCTGCTGACGTCTTCGGTCTCAACACACGGTAAGAGCTTTTACTAAAACATGTGACAATGGACAAATGTCAGTAGGAAACTATCATTTTTATTTCATAAAATTGTAGTTACTAAACTTTACTGCACGTGGCTGCCTGCACAGGGGTCCATGCAGACCCCCGCAGACTTGGCAGATGACAGAATTTATTTCACGTGGACTCTTGCAGCCTGAGTTGGTGTTTAGAGTACAAGCAAACAAGCTTCCAAAAAGCAGAGACTGTCCTTTGCTTACCCATAGTTACTTCTATTGTTAGCCGACCTCTAGCAGCCGATGTAATTATATCAGGCGCAAAGGAGAGAGTCAGGTGATCTGGTACACACACTAAGTCCACACCGGGGGGAGGTCTAGGTGGACAGAAACACAGGACTTTCACATGGGAGACTGCTGTTTGCTTCCCGTGTGCAGCCAATGGTCAGCATTGTTTCTTTCATCCAAGCCCCTTCCTTGACCTTAACTGTGTCCATTACTGTTACCATGACAACAAAGGTCCGGAGACCCCACTGTTCGTAGGCTCCTATGGGTCCCATCCAAGGGTATAGAGACAAACGACCTATGTGGACGCTGAGGTTGGACTTGTTGGAAAATGCGACCCTCACCTTGCAGGTCACAGCAGTTCATCAACAGTCTCCCAGAATCACCCCACGCTTTAGCTGCTGAATGCTTCACTATGTTGACCGTTGCAGGCTGAAAAATCATATAAAGCATATAGCATAGCATGTAGCATAATCTGCTGTCATTTTTACTGACTTTGGGGGGGAAAAAAAAGTTTGGGTGACAGACCATGAAAGAAAAATTTCCACACCAACTTCTATTTTGAACTCCAGTCAAGAGCTCCATTACCACTCAGGCTACAATAAGAAAACACTAGAAAGAGATGTGCTGAAATGATGAAAGGCTGTCTCGGAAAATGGTAGAAAAATGGCCCATTTACTTCCGTCCACTTTCTGGGAGTCTTAATGGATTTTTAGGCAGTAATCGGTGCACTGCTGGGCGACGGACACTAGAGGGCAGAGTGAGTGCAGAGAACACAGGCGGCTGTCGCAGCAGGGAGCAAACTTGCTGGGAGTGTGATAAGGAGGCCTTTCACGTAAGAAGGCCTGGGGAGAATGTGCTGTTTCTCTGAGGACATCAGGAACTTCTAAAAAATCTGAGCAGGTCAGGGGGAGGACGATCAGGATTTCAGTACATATTCCACATTATGAATAAGGTGCCAGAAATCAGTATGAATTAACAGTGTTATAGCATTTGGTTGAATAAAAAAACAAAAAAAAAACTGAGCTAATGTGAGCCAGAAGGCAGACTGAGTGATCTGGTTGTGGTAAATGAGTCACGTGAGTTCCCACTGTCACCCACTTCAAACCTCCACACAATGAACACTACCTGAGCAGCCAGGGAGATGAACACAGCCCCCACAAATCTGTTACATTTGAAGAATGAGAGAAATCTTCAAAAATCCCTGAGCAATTAACCAATCACAGTCCAGCAGGACAGCGTGACAGAGTGCACACATCATTGGTCGACAGGCCCGCATCCGTTATGCTTTCAGTGGGGCGAGATCTAAATTAGAGAGCCAATTAACTCTGCTAATAGCCCTCTCCTATTTAATCTGGAAGACAATGGGGATTGAAGAAGAAGCTTTTACAATATCCTCTTTCTGCCACGATTCTGAGGGTCTGCGTTTGCCTCCTTGTTTTCACTTCAATTAGCCCAGTGCTTTCTATGATTAAGTACCTATAATTATTTTTCAATTAAGGCTTTGATCTGGTGTGTACTGTATACAGCTCCTCAGCGTGCCTGGAAGAATGAGGATGAAACAGTAAATTTGTTCCCTTCTGTGTTGTGTTGATGAGGGTGCAAGTGAGATTAAGTTTGTAGAGCTGCATGGAAGCTGCTGCAGCCGCAGAACTTCATCAAACACTTTCCATCATTTCACTTTTTCATTTCCTCCACAATTATAGAGCTACTCATGTTAAAGACATGAGTGGTGTTAGTGAGTGATGGACACTCTTACCTGCCATCATGACAGCAGTTTCAGTATTTACATAAGTGTGCTGTAATTTACAGGTGTGCACGCTCCCCTGTAAATGATAAAGTATTTAAAAATCAATATGAATGAACAAATCAGTAGCTGTGCCCCTGTTGTTGTTCTGTAGAGAAATCACACTAGAAAATATAATCAGAGACACTCAAAGTCAGTGTTCATTAAAAAAAAAAAATCACTTTGTGAGTGTGGTTGTGTTGATGGACAGTATTCATCCAATGCATGAAGGAAATGCTGGCGTTACCAACAGCTGCCACAAACCAACAGATGCAGATGGTGAGACAGCAGTAACGTCTGCGAAAAGAAAATAATGTAGGATTAAATATTTAACAGGATGGAATTCTTAACTAGAAAACTGATTCATTATGTTCTTTTTTTTATTTGGTTTTAGATTTTAATTAACAATATTATTTTACAGTATTATTCAGATATTTTATATTTATTCATTAATGTATTTATCACCATGTCCACATGGTTTTTAAGATTAGAGTTTATTGCTTTTGGTTTTGTGATTTTTTTTGTTTTGTTTTGTATTTTGTTTTTTAAACTATCTATTATAAACTATAATTTTTTCAGATTGTGGTCTGTTTTTATTATTTTTCCTTTTAATGATATTATAAAGAATACGGTCTTGACCTGCTCTATATGTGCCTAAGTGTCTTAGGGAAACTTCTGTTATGATTTGGCACTTTATAAATAAAACTGAATTGAATTTAGTTTATATTATGTCGTAATTAAGATGCTATGGTTTTAAACAAAAAATATCAAACACTAAGTGCAGAAGGTTTCTGATTGGTACACAATCAGTTATCAGCAGTGGTGGAAGAAGTTCTTAGAAAATACTCCACTGCAGGTAAAGGCCATCATTCAAAATGAGTACAAGTACAATGAAGTAGTAGTGCATGAAGTAGAATTATCAGAAAGTAAATATACTCAAAATATATTGCATGATCATTGATTGATATATATTAAACTCCTAAAACTAAACATTGCAAAAGAATAAAGTTACACAAGATAGAAAAACCCAAGTACCTCCAACCAACATTCCTCAGTAAATGTACTGTGTTTCTTTCCACCACTGATTATCATGTTCAGGTTGCATAATGCACATTGAGAGATAATTTACTGGTCGTTCAGTAATACTTTGCTCATATTTGCCGTCTGACTTGACTCTGAATTTCCTAAAACACCACAGTGCACCAAAGCAGAGGTAAGAATCAACCGGCAGAGCTAAATAAAATGTGCTGGTAAAACAAACAAAACAAGCAACGCTTCATTCTCTCTTGCACAACAAGGTACTTAATAACACTTACAGGTTATTATAATTCCTCAGTTTACCTAACTACCTGACCTAGAAGGTAGATAAAAAGCGCAGTGAGGTGAGGAGTACAGTGACAGTCTGGGTTAATTATCTGTAAAGCTGCGAGGATTAGAAGAAGAATTCACAATAAAATGCAACCCTGAAGGTGGTGGAGAGGTAAAACATGCTTTCTGGAGGAAAGGCCCAGATCGAATACTAAGACTCACCCAAAGAGGAGCTGTGTTTTTAACAATGCACAAACAAAAAAGATCATTCTTTGATTTCACTGCACAAAAATGATTAAAGTGCTCATAATGGTTTATAAATGTCCACTGATGACCAGAATCAAGTGAAATACAGATACAGATACCAACCCATCCCACCTTAAAGCACTATTAAAAGTTTTCATAAAAAAAAAAAAGTTTGGTTTCTGTTATATTTACTTCCTACTTCCTGTATTAGAAACTTGGACTGGCAGAGGGTGAGAAACAGAAATCCATTGAGAGGCCAGTAATTAACTCCTTTACTGTAATTAAAACACTAGAGTCTCTTAAGGGTGTCAGGCTCCTAATGAGTTGTGACATTTTAGAGGCTCCATGTACCCAAAACTGTACTGTCACTGTGTGCTACGTATACGCAGACAGTTCTGCACAGTGCGAGGGAGGCGTCCTGCGGCTGGGGTGGGAGGAAGGCAAAAATAAGAGGAGAAGAGAAGAAAGAGGAAGATGGGACGCTTTCATTGCCTTAGAAGGTTGAGAGAGGAGGAAATAATGAAATATCAGGGCTTTGTAAAAAATAGAAAAATAAAAATGGGAGGTGCAGGTAGCGGTGTGGTCGGGGGGGGGGGGGGGGGGGGGGGGGGGAGTGTTTCTGTCTGAAACATTTTGTATGACCTCCTCCCTTGCCCATCCATCAGCCAGGCTGGCTCATTATTCTAACTAGCCAGTTCTTTTCTTCTGTTGCGGGACGCCATCAGCTGCAATCTGCATGCCAATTATCGGCCAGACCCCCTGATACCCCTGCATGGAAAATGATCTGTCAAGGAAAAAAAAAAAAGGAAACGAAAAAGCGAGAAGGCTTGTGCACTGTAGCCCCAATCTCTCCACCCCACACACCCACCCCCCGTCTCCCCCCTTTTACACTCTATTCCTTTCTCTCCGCTTTCCTGTACAGCAGTGACAGGGCTTCCCAGAAAATTAATCTATGGAAAGAGAAGAAAAAAATTATAAATGTAGCTATTCTCCCACTCCGGCCACTCCGTTCTCTGGGCTCCGCAGGGCAGGGGAAGTGGAGTTTGTGATAATTGCCAGGGAGAGGGGGGCAATAACAAAGGGACACTCTTCCCCTGAATGTTACACTAAGGGCAAGAGGAGCGGTCATGAAGCAGCCATCATGCTTTTTACGCTCCCAGGTACGCTCCCTTTTTTCCTTTCATTCCCATTTATTTCATCATCAAATTACAGGTGAGATGAGCTGCCATTTCCGATCACTCTTGATCTCTTAACTGTGTCGAACAAGTAGAACCGGGAATAAAGAAACGTGATATGAACTGAGCTGCTTCACCATAAACAAAGACTGAATATATTTAAAGGTGACAAACGACCTCTCAGTAAACCCAGCCTCCTTTAGCTACTGTTGCTACACCTGCCATTTTTACATTTACATTCAGTTCATAATTTCAGCTTTCATCATCAATAGCTACGTGGCTAATTAAACCAATGCTAGCTTCATCCCTTGGTTGTAAACTCAGCTTACTTTTCAATGATTAAAGCAGAAATGTTGTAAGAAGATTTTAACCATGCACTTAATGGCTGCTCACACATATACACACATATACAAAATATTACTGCAGACCTGGTTAGTTTTGTAAAATATAAAAGTGAAAAGTAAAATTTGTTTTAACATAATTCTGTTTGGTTGCTTAGCTCATGGTTTGTAGTCACGTTTAACATAAAAGGAGAAAAGATGTTCTCATTATTTCAGATACTGTTTACTAAGGGAGGTGAAGTGGAAACAGTTCCATAAACTGGGATATTTTTTCCATCACCCTACAAACTAATACGTTTTAAATACTGTGCTCTTCAGTCTTGGGTGTTGTAAGCTAGTTAGCTGGACATGCTAACAAATCCAGCTTACATTAGAGCAGATGAACACATTTTTCCTTACACTTGTGTTTTTGGTTAAGGGAAAACTAAAATAAAAGACAACACCCTTCAAAGTCTTTATATGCCAAGTGTCACCCATACTACAACCCCATGAACATACATGAACACCGCCCCAGCACACGGAGAAGCCACAGACTTGCCGTCCCAGTTGCTGGACAGTGACTGTTCAGAGGAAGGGTTTAGCTAATGGTCAGTAAAGTTTTAATTATTCATGTATTTCCTGTTCATTCCAGGTGGTAGGAAAAGTACAACGTCTGAGTGGATCAAGCAATCAAACAATAGAGCTATAATCACGACAACACAAATACGAAGTTACACTTTGCTGTCTGGTGTTAAAGCCAAATCCCTGTTGTCCCTTCCTTAAGAGATGAGGCAATGAATCTATGAGAATGACAGCTGAGAAAAGAGCCCCACAAAGCCAACCTGATCCTGATTTTCAGCACAGAGAGGAGAAACGCCGAAGCCAGGAGAGGAACAGTCACTCGGCAGAAGCAGCGGAGAATTGGGTTTGCTCTGTCTGCCTTTGTGGTGCATGTGTGTGAGCTTTGATTAAAGACAGAAGATTCTTTAAGCACATTAGGGCCATTTTGTCCAATTGTTTCACGCCCTCTTCCATATCCACCCGCACAAAAGATACAGACTGCAGCACAAAGCGATGCTCACCCTCTTTCCTCTGCTCTATCACACTGAGCAGGCCCAGTGCAGACACAAACAGGCAAGGACCAGAGGAATTATGCTCTTGTGTAGCACTAGTAGCAGCAGAAGCTTCAGTATAATGTCTTATCACTGTAAGGGCAGATGAAGTATTGACACACAAAGGCAGAGGAAACAAAAGGTACCACATATTCTCATGTTTGGAGTAAATGTTATATATAAGTTACAGTCACTAATCAAACGTATATCTGTGAATAAGAATTCTCACACAGGACAACAGCAACGTAAATAAAGTGGCTTATAGCAGCACTGATAGGGTCAGTTATTGATGTGGTTGTAATGCCCTGGACCCATCTCTACAGCCTGCATTGCACTAGTGTAAGATCGGTGCAGCATTAAACCAAAAGCACATGCATTTCATTTGCAATCATCCCGTAAATTCAAAGTCTCGGGGTCTGACGTGAAAATGCAGCGAACAAAACTGCATTTCAATATTCACAGAGAAGAGGAAAATGACTCTGTTAGCATACTCAGTGAGAGAGCTGAACCCAGGCCAGCCAGCCACCATACCCTAGAGTAATAATTAAGAATCCTGTCGCTGAGTTGTCAGTAGTCAATTACACCTCCTGTTCACTCGGGCGCACGATCTGACTGCAAGCAATGCGAAGACACTGGAGCTGTCATCAGAGATGGAGAAAGAGGGAAAATGACTGAAATGAAGATTACTGTGGAGTGGGGATTTTGAGCAGGGTTTAACAGTCTCTGTCAGGAGGTGAGTGCTGAATGCGAGTGACCAAACGCCCTCCCAAACATGAAACCATTATTGCCGATTACACAGAACGGGGACTTTGGTGGTGCATTAATTGAAGCTTTGGCTCGCATCAGTTTCCAATTACTTTTATGTTAGCCTACGGTTAATGCGGCGACAATGGATGGTAGGAACATGCTCCACGGACGGAGGACTGGGTGTGAAATGAGGGAGGTTCTCGTTGTCACTGAGTGTGAATATAGTGAAATGTGGGCAGCAGGAAGGCTGCAGCGCTCCATCTCAGCTATGGACATATTCAACATACAGGACTGGTTTAGGCCAAACCCCAAAAGCTAAATACAACTGGAGCTGATGATGGGTTACTGTCCCAGTGGACAAAACTGTGCCTCGGTTCAAACTTGGCCTTGTTATGGAGCGGAGATTTGAAACCACACACACACTAGGTCTTATGTTAAGATTAGTTATTAGTAAATATTTACACCCAGTAGCTGCAAACTGAGCTACAGCAACGTTAGCTTGCTAATACATGACCCATGAATCACAGTAAAAAAAATTACTGCAAAATGTGGTCGACATATCTGACACTTAATGCTATTATGATGTAACTGGATTAATAGAAATAACACAATATATCATATGAATGACCAAACATTATGCTAATAACATTAGACCAAATAGCGTGGCTAGCATAACTGGATACTTCCCACTCTTTCCAAACTACATTAATATTACTGAAACACATATTTCTCCTTGTGTGCACATATAAATAAAAACATCATATCTTCAAGTTTAATAATGCTGGGTCTCATAAAACCTTTTTTTTTTTTTGGGCAGTTTTTAGCAGTTATATGCAACTATTGCTAAATAAGACATTAACAGTGAAATCTGATTCAGTAAATTACTAGTTTGAAACTAGTTAGTGGTTACTGAGAACCTAGTCAGCAGCAAACTTATGGATTCAACCCAGTCCTGGTCAGGTTAATATGACGGACTGGGCCATGTATTAAAATCAAATTAAGTTAGGTAAAGTAAAATCTTTCCTGTGAACTCGCTCGCAAATTGCTTTGCTGATTCTTAATGTCTTTCTTTCCTCCTCCTTCCTCCTCCTCTTTCCTTCCTTTCCTTTCCGTCATATTTATATTTCTACAGATATATACAGTTCCATGACAACTTCACAAAGTCCATCTGCTGATGAAGATCAACTCATAGGATCAAAAGTCCCAGAAAATTGGCTTCTTATGCTCAGTTTTAGTCCCTGTAAGTTGACTTTTTATGGTAAATATTAATGTATTTTATGGACACAAATTAATCTGATTTGAGATTCACAGACGTGAACAAACCATTTATATGCTGCTGCATCCTGCTTGACATTTACAGTGTCACAGTTATATAAGAGTGATGTTACAGACAGTGATCTATAGACTTTTACTGGTCACGTCCAGTCAGCTGTATTTGTTTAGCCCAAGAAGGCCAAGACCTGAAAGAGAACTTCTGTTTTAGCAGAGTTTTCACTCTGACCTAGTTTTGTTCCTTCTTTCCCCACTGAAAACTGAAGCTACTGTAATTATTATCTCTATAGAGGGGCCACATTTAATACCCTCATGTATTATTAGCTGGATTTGCTACAAACAGATTAAACAGGAGCAAGAAAGGCTTAGGTAATTTGATAATTGCTTTTGGCACCTGCGTTTTGTTCTCTCGTCCCTGTAGCTGAGCAGAAAGAATCCCTCAGCAGAGTTTTTAGCTTCACAGTGAAGGCAGAGAGGGTTGAGGAGCAGCTCAGCACCCCGCTGTGTGACGCTCTGAAAAGGCTACGCTCTCACGTCTGCTCCACATTGCCCCTGCTCAGCATGTCTTAGATTCAACCACATCCAGATTTTTATCACCGTATGAATTAAACCTTGATTTTCTGTCCACTCAGCAAGAGAGCTGCACCAGTGATACTGGGGCTACATCATTTCACACTCTGGACAGGCAATCCACAAAGGTATGCAAAGGAACAGAAACTGACTTTTTTTTTTTTCTTGGTGATGGCCTCAAAATTGCAATAAAGGCACTTGACACTGATTTGTATTTATTTATTTCATTTTTCCACCTATCCTCATATTCAAACCCTTTCTGTTTCCACCCGGTCTCTGTGGATTCCTCCTTGCAGGAGGGAAAAAAAAAAGAAAATTAAAATCCATCAGCTAATGTGTCGCCTGGTAATGAAATAAGAATCTGACACTCTCTCGCATTGAAATGCAAAAGAGGTGTCCTGGCGTTACCCTGGCAATTTATCATAAAAGCCAGTGAATTTCTACTTAATATACATGAGGTACAGTGAATTATTACAGGGCTTGCCATTATAACAAACTTCTCAAAGTGCACAGACAAAAGGGTCAAGTATATTATTTTCCCTTACGTCACTCGGATGGATGATCTAAAGGGCTTTCTGAAGTTGGGGAATTTCATACTTACTTTGAATATGTTTCATACTTTGTCCCATTTTGCACAATGCAACCCTTTTTACCCTCTGTTCCCTTTTTTGGTGGAGAGAAAATGGAAGAGAGAGGGAACAGAGCGGCAGGGCGAAAAATGTCACCTGCGAGTATCTGAGTGCTTTTCTGCAGCTCTAATTCATCTCTGCCAGCAGCATGTCTCTACTTTCCTATTCTTCCCCACTGCAGCGAAATGAGGCCTGTAAGTCCACTGATTCATCCAGTCATCAGCCCACTGGACTCTTTCTATTTTTTTTTTTTACAAAACAGTAAAAACAACAAGAAGAAAACACATGAAACTACAACAAGCAGAAAAACTCCCATGATTAATCATTTCTTCGTAATCTTGTGATTCCGCCTGGTTAAAATAATCAATAGTAACAATGAGTGTGATTGATATATGAGCCTACTACGTTTAAAAAGTGTACTCACTGAAGGACAATGGTGAATAATACCAATCATTTCAAATGTGCTGTACTGTATCATTTGATTGATGAGTTTTGTGGAGCGACGGCCTGAAACGGTTTATGCATCTGTCAAATGAATGATTCATGAAAAGGAAGCTAACATAATAAAATTTACGTTACCAGCAACCTTCAAAACTTAATACACTGTTGTTGTGTCTCTGTCCTCCACATAATAGTAAAGATATGATAGTGTATCCCTTGTAACGCAAAAGTAATCCTGCTTGATAAAATCAGTGTTTTTTTGCATTGTGATTTGATTATAGAGAGTCAGTATATTTGTCAGTGAGTTAATATAATCTGTATAAATGATTTATAATCAAAGAGCACTCCTGAGCTTTGATGCGTGGCCTAACTGGAGCCCTGGGACGGTGAAAATGTTTATAAATGACACATCCAAGTGTTTTGCCCCAGACTGAGGACTGTCATATCAACATATGACTCATGTAGTCACTGATAATGTATAATTTATATGACAAATTTTCTCTGAGGCGGGCATAATGCCATTATCATAGTGGAGAATGTCTTTGGTACTCCCAGGGGACATTTCAACAAATCACCATGTCTCAAGCAAACTAGGGCCAAAGATTAATGATAAACATGACAGGGACAAATTAGAATATGCAGAAGTTAGCATGTGCAAGCCACACCAAATATCCTGCAGCTAAATAAACAGACATGAATTCTGCTCTGTTCCCTGTTGTCCAATTTTATAAATAGTCTTGTCGGCCTATTTATGAACTACTAGAGTATGTGTTTTTATATGGACTTCAGCTGTCATGTGTAATAATACTGCAGGCATGGAGTGAATGATTAGCATTTACACATCGAGTAGTCAGCACCACGACACCAAACCTAAAGACTGGGAGCAGGGAAACAAGGCTGCCCTGGCTCTGGCCAAAGGTTTATATTAAAAAAAAAAAAAAAAGAATCCACCTACAAACAGCTCTGATTAACTCACTGATTGTTTAGTGTATACAGATATTGAAGAGTAAAAATGCTGAGCAGGTGTGTACAGGTGCACTGACACGTCCAGACACGAGAGTCGTGTCAATCTTCTCATCTCACTCAGGGCAAGAAGGCAAATACGTGTATTTCCCAAACTATTCTTTAAAGTAGAAAAGTTGTATCAACAAAATGAACTTAAAGTATAAAAAGAAAAAGTATTAATGAAAGTGGCTCCTTTTATACATGAGACTATCTGAATCACATTACTGTTAAATTAATCTTCAGCTAGCTGAGGTGGAGAACGTATAAGATCTGAATCCAGAATATCACAGCAGACAAAGCACACAACGGCTAAACCTCCAAACAGCACGAACCTCAGAGGTGCAGTCCATTCCACCATCACACAATAAGCTCTTGTTTCTAATGGTGACAGTTTCTCTGCCTGTGCTGATTCAGAGAGGTCACTTTATTGTTTTTGATAGGGAGCATAAATCCCAATAACCATCAGTACTGAGTGCTGAGCTGCCCCCCCCCCCCCCCCCTACCCCACCCCCCCGACTGGCTGTCACATCCAATGGGGAAGGCACTCTTCCATCTCCACCTGAGGCTCTGGAGATGGATGGCCCGCCGCTCTGTGGTGCGCTGGCTCATTTCTGCCCCCGTACAGAAGTCACTGCTGATTAAAATATCCACACTGGGTCCTTATTTCTATTACCAGTTCACTCAGCCAGTCCAGACCCTGTCAATTAAAGCACATGGGCCCAGATGAATGGAGATGAGGGGGTGAATGGTAGCTGACAGAATTACAAACGCTCACAGTCACAATTTATCCTCCTGACAATTAGGAGCAATTTGTTTCATGCTAACTCATCCTTAAGGTTTCAGAAGGTCTTATTTGATACCAACAGGAGTGGCTGCAGCTGTCACAGTCCCATAAGTGCCATCCTCTGTTTTGATTATACACAGTCGGCTGCACTTTACAGTAAATGTAAAGGTCTTCTCTATGCTGCTCTCGCAACTTCACAGAATATATGTTTACAGAGGTTACGCTGAGATAGAAAGGGTCAAGTTACTGCACGAGTCTCTACAAAACAAGTCGGGCTCCAGGACACTGATTCAGCCGTGTGCAGAACTTAACTTAAAAGCTGTGCTTCGTCTTTATATACTAGATCTTATTCTGCTGTAAAGTAACGTCTCACACAATCAGATTCACAACGGTAATTATTATAACAGGTTATAAGGCAGCACAGAAATATGTAAGCTTTCTGACAACCTTTTAACTCCGGCTGCAGCTATGAAAACTGAAAAATGACGGTGACTTTTCAGCGAGAATGTCTTAGGCTCCGGCACAATGGAGTACAGCTCTCAATGACTGAGCCACTTTCTTTAGCGGAACCACTAAACTTCTATGGCGATATTCTATTGTGCTTTGAAAATGGGCTTTTGAAATGCATTAGCACTACACACTTTCTGAAGAAAGACCGAGTACGGATTTGAAACATAGCGACGGAACAAAAAAGAGAAAGAAAAAAAAAACCGAATAAATAAAAAAGGGATGCAATCATTTTTTAAGGATTCGCCCGGCCCCCTCGAGATCTCTCCTTCATTGTTTGCTGACGACTTGATACTGCAAAGTTCTATCTGTTTTTTCTTCTTCTTCTTCTTTTTCTTCTGCCGTAGCAAATTTGTTTTCAGGCTCCATAAAATAGCCTTTTCTTATTTCAAGCAGCAGTGTATGCAGTGGAAAATCTTTCACATAATATATCCTTAAAAGCACATTACTCTGTCCCATACACCGTTAAGAGTTAAGAACACAGTTAATATTTACAGTTGAAAAAAATGGGAGAAAAGGAAAGGATTTTGCCAGGGAATAAAACACCCCCACCCACGTATACACACTCACTCTCAGTGCAGCAGTTGAACAATTGCTATTCACAATCCTATCCTTAATGCCTAAGACCAACATAAAAGAGGGGAGTTTAAGAATATAGGGATAAGCCCTTTCAGCTTTTCTAAGTCTTAAGGCTGGTTTATGCTCCATGAATACTGAGCATCGGCAGCCAGTGCTGTTGCCACTCTAAATAGATATTACAATGATTTGGGAACAATGCATTCGACTGATTCCCTCAGACACAAAAATACATATATGTGTATATATAGTGAATAGGAGGCAAACATTAGCGCTCCCTGACAATACAAGCATTTTTGATGTAGAAGGGTAGAGCAAGATTAATGTCTGAGCGAGAGAAAAGGCGAGATACCACTTTGGGTGTTTGCTGGGAAAGCTGCAGCGGGAAGATGCTTTGAGAGTCTAAATCCCCCCCTGAGTACAATGCAGGGCTGCTGATACAACCAACAGACACGGGGTCACCTCCCCTCAGGGAGACAATGGAAGCACAACAACAAACTGGAGTGAGGAAGCACTGGGGACTGTGCTGGCACAAAGGCGTCGGGAGGAAGGCAAAGAGGGGAAATAAAGTAGGAAAAATGCAATTTGCCAGCGTTTTCCATCACGATTATTATTGCTAATAAGCATCAAGGGCTGCTGAATGTCAGCAGTCGCATAAAAATGCAGAAAAAGGAAGTGACCATCCTCCAGAGTCTCATCCTTTCCTTTGCATTAGCCACATTAGAAGCAAGCAAATCAGACTTCAGTTCGAGTCTGCCTCTGTCATGCTAAATGACAACATATGGACATGTATAATATGCTAAAAGATGGTAGCATTGCATGATTTTGAAGAGGGCCGTCTTGCAGCACAAGAGAGGTATGGATAAGCAGTCCCTTTTTTTGCCACTTAAGCTTTCCAAACGGCCTCAGGGCTCCAGAACAACTCCGACCCTTGTGTCTCCTCTCCCAATCCAAGATTAGCCTGTCTTCTTGTCTTAATCCAGCAGAAACGCTGCATCCTGACTCCAACACCTCTCCACAATTACTGCACTCCATAATCCCCTGCCTGCCTCCATTTTCCCTACTGCTTTAAGAGGGGTAAAGATCAGGGGTGAGCACTCATCCCCGAGCCCTCCCCTGCCTCTCACCATGGCAGTGAAGTGTCTGTGGAAATCACAGAATGAGTAAGCCTTGTGACAGCTTATTAATACTTCTCTCTTCTCCAGGGTTTACCAATGGTCAGTCCTTAAGTATACTGTACTGGATTAAAAGGATTTGCTTGTAGCTCAGGTTGGCTTCTGCAAAGAGGTATTTCAGCGCAATTCTCCCGTCCTGTTCGTACTAAGATGTCACTTGAAGGGTCTTGAGTTGCATTGTGCGCCAGGCTGATGGTCTATGAGATATAATGTGTAACATGAGGCTGAGGTCTTTTTCATGGTCAGTACCTCCTATGATTTCAAGTGGCACTTGATCCTCTCGGGGAGCAAAAGCACTCAAGCCTGGGTCTGAAATACAGTAACCAGATGAACCGAGCGAGCCGCTCTTTATTCTGCAAACTTTGATAGTTTTTACTGTTGTTCCAAAGAATGACCACCACAGCTCGCTTCCACTTAAAGCCGCTGTTCACTGCAGTGTACACAGCTGAGCAACAATGACTGTGGTGCTTACAGAGACGAGAGATGTGCTTAAATGAATCATCCTGCTGGCTTAGCATAGCTTGGCTGCCTCTGTGCTCTGGATGTCTTTAATGCGTTTGTTTGCCTGCAGGCCCTCCGATTCTTTCTGCCTGCTTTCTCTGCTTTCTAGCCCCAATAGATTATACGTTTTTTTCATATTTATTTCAAAACCTAAATGGACTTGAATCGATCAATACTTCATTGTGTGTGTGACGAAAGCTGCACGGGAGGGGGGCACCCAATATGACAGATGTTACAATTCAGATTTTCTTTTCATTCTTTTTCAAGTAAACACAATGGCATATCGAAAGGCATTTCAAAAGCTGTTTTAAATTGATTTAAGTTAGCTCCTTGTCATAAAGCTGTGTGTTCACAAGTATCACAAAGATGACTGGGAATGGAGAAAGAGAGTAAAAGAAAGCTGCCTCCTCCAAGGAGTCTAAGCCATTGTAGGCTTCTACCCAAGCCTTAGATTTAAAAAGGGACCAAGCCTGGACAGATTTGCTCAGAAGTCTTTTCAGAAGATATTTTTTGAGCCGGAGATAGTCATCATGGAGAATAAACAACTTACTTTCAGAGAAGGGAGGGACATGAAAGAATATGGAGGCAAAAATGTCCCACTGGTAACGAAATCAAGGAAAATAGAAGGGCATCAGAATCCTCTGAGCTTCCATATCAAATGTCCCACCCGATCTGGAATTCACAATAAAAAGGACAGCACTTGTGCATAATATAACGATTGACACGACATATCACTACAGCAGAGGAAATAAAATGGGGAGAGGAGAGAGCCTTTTATGTTGAGAAAATATGATATGATTAGGGCTTTTGATGCTGGAAGCTACTCATATTTTCTCTGCATCAAAAGGTGAGATCTTAAGTTTTTCATATTTCTAGTGCTCCATCATATCGTTCAGTATCTTCAAAAATTATTACTGCTGCATAACTGAATTAATCGACAGAAGTACAATTGAGTTGGAACCTCTGTTGCCCTAGCTACAGGGACAATACCCAGGTTTTCATCCAGTCTCATCTGTTCCATTTAGTCGTCACGATTTTCGGAGCTTCTAATCTGCCGTGCCTCACTCAGGCGCTGCGGTGACCACAGATATGCTGCGTCCTCAAACTGTGATAAATGGCTGAAGCAGAGGAAGAGAAAAGACGGTAAGTTAGGGAGCGATAGCCCTCGGTTCTTGGAAGGGAAGGGGAGAGATGTCTTCCTCTCTGCAGCGCTGGAGCCTCAGAGAGAACAAAACATGCAATTAGAGCACCAATACACTGTGAAGTGGTCATTACTAGAGCTAATGAGCGCGCTATCTGTCCGCACATTAAAGTGCTCACTAATGAGGGCTTGTTCATCATCTGCAAACACAAGTCATCGCATAATCCTATCTCCTGTCCTCTCATCCCCATAGCAGGGGGAGAGGCTCATTTGGGCAGGCGGTGGACCAGAGAATCCAAACATGGCAGGAGGATTTGGCTCTGACACTTTCAACTTGACCAGAACTCCTGTCTCCTGCAGTTCTGCCTGTGTTAGCACCATGCAGAGCTATATTCCAAAGAGATTACCAGAAATGCACTCTTTAAATATGTGTTTCTGTGTCTTAGCAGAGGACAAAAGAAGAGACAATAACATTTTTTAAGTCTTCTGGCTGAACACAACTTCAGGCATGACTACGCTCCTTGTTTCCCCAAAGTTTCCACGGCACAAATACCACCAGCTGCCACAAGAGGGCACTGCAGCCAAGCGTTTTCCCCTCCAACATTTGCTCTTGCTGCTGCTGTGTGGCATCCCATACTGTAAGCTGATAAAGAAAAGACAAGCGATAGTTGCATCAGATAAAAGGGAAGAGAACGCACTCCATAGGGTTCACAGATTCTTAAACACTTATTATCTGTCTGATTCACTCCTGATTGCGAAATATTTTCATGGGCAAATCCTCCCACAGGGCGAGCCATCTCCTGCCGTTACCCCCCTCCCCTCTCTCTCTCTCTCTCTCTCTCTCTCTCTCTCTCTCTCTCTCTCTCTCTCTCTCTCTCTCTCTCTTTCACACACACACACACACAGTTGTTTCCATTTACCTGAAAAAAACAGAGGGAGTTGGTGGGGGCAAAGAAAGTTTAGTCTGTCACTGTCTCCGCCGGAAATTTGTCACAAAAAGAGTCAAATCTTTGTCACTGAAGCAGCTGCACTAACAGCTTCACTGTAAAAAAGTCAAGACGAGCAGTTTTAAAAGAGTGAGTGACACAGGAGTAAATACATCTGTACCCAAACAAAAGAATGAAAGAATAAGGAGATGAATTTGGATTTATTTTTTTCTGCATGTGTGTGCGTTTGTTTCCCTCCCGTCTCCACGGGGCAATGTTCTGGCAGTCACAATCGGATGAACAAGTTTTTCCTCCACCATTGTTGAGTCTGTAACACTCCACCATGACTCATTTCATAGCCTGTAATTATGTTTGGGAAAAAACAGAGTTTAATTCTCTTTAATTGTATAAAGCTGAGCAAACTGCTGGCTTGAACGCAGACATAATGTGTTTAACCTTGGGCACCAATATCCTCACATAAACCTCCACTGTGTGAGACCTTAGGATGAAAGATGGAGCAGCAGGAAACAGCACAACAGGAATCTGATGAGTGGAAATAAACTGGTTTTTCTGCATTGTTTTGATTGTAGAGCAAATGTATTTTTAAAATGTCCTGAGTTTTATTTTGATTATCTGAAAAGATAAATTCAGGTCAACGTCCCTTCTTTTTTTTCCATGACAGGATCCATTTTAATGAGAATAATATTCTTAATAAAACCATCCAGCAGCCTGATTGTTCTGCACAGACCCTGTGGAGGCAGCGTATCTGTGGTGCATCTCAGAGTGCTTCTGATTACTTCCTCTCTATTCATCATTTTGTCGTTTGGCCCCAAGGCATCAATAAACAACTGTCACGGATCCGAGTGATGGCAAATCAGTCAGCTTTCACAGCACAAAGCCACTAATGCAATTTTATTGTTCTTTACTTTATCATAATATTACATCTAACAGGCAGATGAAGAAGTCTCCTGTTTGATTATCTCACAAGTTTCAGGTAAAACTGTGTTTCTGCGAAGGAGATTAGAATCGCACAAACCTGGTGCTATCTCAATCTCTTTGTGGCATAATAGGGTGTGATATAGTCTATCAACTGTACCTTCACTGTGCAGATGTGTCCGTGTGTTGTATGCATAGATAGATAAACACACACACATGCACAGAGTGATGTGCGATCAGAAGCATCAGAGGGTTTAGCTGCAGTGGCTTTGCCCCCGAGGGACTGCTGCTGTGCCTGTGCAAACATGTGGACCTCGCTCTGCCACCTGGGAGCGAAAAGGGGAAGACAATCAAGATCAGCTGCCCAGATAATCTCTGTTTAGGACACTACATACATTTAGGCTGAAATGTGAGACGACATGGGAGTTGTTTTTTATCTGTACATATTTGTTCAGCATCTGTATCAGACAGCGGCTGATTCCTGCCACAAAGCAGTGAAAAACGCGGTCTGGAGAGAGCAGGGGGAAAAAAAGGAGTAAAAACTGAAACTTGCAAACAAGCTGAAGTATTTTAGCACGAGCATGCACACTTGCTAGACCGAGCTCAAATAAATTCACAATTTAATAGGACTCCAGACAAAATCTGTGCGCAGAACCAATTTCAAAGCGCCCATTTCAGGGTCAGTCTCATCTCAGCTGTGCCGGGCAGCAATCACGCTGCGTGCACACAAATGATGCTTAACCACAATTAACCTGGAGGGTGTGCCGTGTACTCCAGGACCATTCAATCTCACTTTCATATCACCAAGAAGTTAGAAGTTAAGAGATTGTCTTGGCTCCTCTCTCATCAAGCATCAATAATTGATTGAGGCTTCTGGGACACATTGTGTATTGTGTCTTCGGGGGTGATCAGCAAACAGACCCTTCATGTGGGAGGAGAGGGCAGGAAGTGGTGCTTTGCTTGACCCAACCAATCCTCTATTATTTATTACAGCAGAAAGGATCCTGTGGATGGGTTAAGGAGGTCAGTCCACATTTAGTGCTTCCTCGACGGATGTCCCTGTGGTTTAGATTGAGCATTTCGCGCTACGCTGCCTCTCCCACACATGCCCTGATTTGATATTAATATCAATCTTCTTTTTACCCTTTTCTTCATTGAGATTAGCACCTCTCTTTTTGCCCCATTCTGACATTCATTTTGCTCTAAGAGGGGCAGTGTGAAACACACTTTGCTCTAGAAGAATAAAATCCTAAATTGGTTATTTTTGCGAGCACACACACGTCAGAGTGGAGCCTGTGTAATCAACTCTTCTCCTCACACACACACACACACACACACACACACACACACACACACACACACACACACACACACACACACACACACGTTTTTTAAACTGGCATATGACCAGTGTTTCTTCACGTAGCAGTCAGCTGAAACAGAGAGCTGAGTTCATTCTGTGGGGGAATAATGTACGATTGAACAATGGCTTTGTGTGAAATTTAATTCCAAACACTTCAAGTTAAATGAAAATGGGAAGCAGCTTCAGCTCCGTGTTTTACTGCATCGACAGAACTGCTGGCCAAAGGCCTGTGGCAACAGCCTCGATCACGCCATATCAGTCTGTCCTGTCACCCTGCCATTGTTCAGCCCTGACACCAGCATCCCACGCCGACATAAGCAGGGTCAAAGTTCAGACCTCCAACACTTAACCAGACGCTAACAAATGGCATCTAAACGTGACCTTGGGCCCCGGGGCTAAAGCAATGAGGTGAAACAACAAGGTTCCTCACACAGAGCGTGTTTGACTGTGACAATAATTCTGTATGAAAAGTTAGACCTGCGAAATAATGACGTAGCGTCATCCATCAAAGGCTAACAAAGCTGAGGCCAAAGCACCGCAAGCAAGACGGAGAGAACAAACCTTTAAGTCCCTTATCAGCCGATGAAGGAAATTACACGGCTGCAACCCTGAAACATTTAATTAGCAGTTTATGTACTATCGTGCTATATCCCATATCTGCCACCACTTCTCTACAATTGCCCTAAATGCCGAGAGCAATTTGCAGTAGGTTTCTTTCAGGTCTTTTGTTTCTGTTGGCGTCTGGGCTCTGCTTCTGTCTCATGGTCACGTCTCACTTTAAGTTGAATCTAGTCTCAGATCTTCATTTGAGAATCAACGAGAACTCATTACTACCACAACAAATGAGAGCACACAACCAGTTCACTTCACTTTCAGCAGTGTGACAGATCTGGAACATTTTCAGAGAGGAAGAGATCCCTCCTTTAAAGCGCAGCTTTTCCCACTGATCACAATCAAAGTGTGTCCTTTGTGTGAGTGTGTGTGTGTGTGTGGTTGGTAAATTTGTGTTGTCAGGTCACCTTGAGCGTTTTGGTGCACATGGCATGAGGGTCCCGTCGCTGTCTCTGGCGCGCTTCGCTGAGTACTTCCTCAAGCGCGACACTCCCACTCCAGCAGGGATTTCCACACGCCAGCGGCCTCTGGGCCTCCATTGCTAACCATTAGCGGCGGATTAGGAGAGTGGGTAAACGCAAGAGGAAGGGCTCTGGGGGCGAGCTATCAGGTGGCTTTCATAACTGACGTCCTCAGATGACCATCCGGGGTCAGAAGCCAGCTCAGCTGCTGCTTTAAACTTGCTAATCACATTGTGTTATGATATAATGTCAAAACTTTCCAGTTTGAGAGCGAACATCTTCACCTCAGCAGTAAGAAGCTTCTCTCCACTCAGCGTTAGCTTCTTTCCTCGACAAGAAAACATTCACAGAGAATAAAAGCAAAGTGGGTGGCTGATGATGATCATGGCTTCGCCCCATTTAACAAGTTAAGACTTACTCTAGCACTGGCATCCACACTGGTACCCACAGCTTCCTCATAAAAAAAAACAAAAAAACAAAAAAAAAGCAGTTGGGGCTGTGTCAGAGGAGCCTGTCACCACCAGCTGGTAAACAAAACCAACATAACTCAAGTATTTCTCCGACTTTTCTCAGAATCTGCAACTAAATGCTTCATTTGAAGAATTCTTTCATTTGGGGCAAAGAAAATCAAAACAACTTGTCCTGACTGTCGACGATATTAATCGACAATCTGAGATGAAAAGAAGCAGAATGAAGAAGAATCACAGCACAGAAGTCCGGGAACGATGCTGAGGAGGAAGGTGAACCAGGACGTGAAAGCTGCAGGGTGAAGAACCAAAACAATGGCTTCAAGAATAATAAAGAGCTCTGAAGGGAAACTGCACAGCCGAGTGATAATTCTCTGTAAATCTGATCAAAAATCCAGAGCTGCTGCTGAAATATCTCCGGCAGAAGCTAACATTGTGTCCACATAAGGAGCCCGCAGGCCTCGCAGCCAGGGGCCGCTGAGGTGTAGCCAAGCGAATCTGAACGTTGAGCCTCTATTTGTCAAGGAGACAAAGGTCTGGTTTTCACACTGAGGTCACAGTTGCATGGAGAAGAAAGCAGGACCCCGCCAGGTAAATAGGATGTCATTGTCCCACAACAAAAGAATCGTCTTAACCCTGTGACCTCATCAGCTTTAGGGAATGCTTTTCTATTCTCAGTCAGTCATCAGAAGAGGGAGCCTGGCTCTTTTCAAGACACTGCCCAGGCAGCACAGGTATTAGTTCCCTCAGGGCCCAATGCTGCACTCGCAGAACAGGATACAAGCACTGCAACTTGTGGCAACATGGGCGTTTGCTTTAATGGCTTTTAACAGCTTGATAAAGGAAGCAGTTATGATACCACACCCTTTGTGAAGAAAAGGTTTCGTACGGCGATAATCACACACCACATCTATTCCATGAAAACAAATCCCGTGTAAATTCTTGACACACAGACACACACGTTCTGCAGGTCGCAACGAGAATCTGCACTGAGAAACTTTCAGCTGCACTCGTCTGATTTCCCGTCCCTTTCCTGCCCCACATTTCCTTCAAAACCACTTTCAGAAAAATGCAGTATCACTTGTTCTGTGATCACGCTAATCTGAACGCTTTAGCAGATTGAGAGCTTCGAGTGCTGAAAGCAAAGGCAACTCAATCTTAGAATTTAAAAGGCTTTTTTTGCCTCATACAGCCTGCAGCCAAATGGCACTTGTGTTCTGACACGGCACATAAACACACACAAAAGAAGTTATTAGCGTAGATGCAAATCAAATTACTAGCAGTGTAAACTGCTATTCCTCCCTGCACTTGGGCCTGTAATTACTCTGGCTTATAGGACTATAATGAATGCTAATGACACACTACTGCAAGGCCATCAGCCTCACACTTGTGTGAGGTTGGGTGATTTTCACTTAAGTTATGAAAGCCCATTCTGGCCTGTGTAGTTTTTCCCTTCATGCCGTAGTCAGAGCGAGATTAAAGAGTACAAGCATTTTAGTGAGGAACACTTGCCTGGAATATGTTTCAACAGCAAATCATTTAAAAATTAAAGGTCGTAATTGGATGCATTCAACCATATCATATATAAAGTGTATTTTTGCATTTCAAAAGGGATTACACATTCATCTACACAATGAGTCCTTGTGGAAATGACAACAGCTGCACATGCCTCAGAACAAGAATCTGTCAGCGTCCCTCACTGAATCTAATTTCATTGAGCTGATATTCATTTCTGCTGCTGGAAAATCTATATACAAGTCACAGTAGTTTAACTGCACCGTATAAACTGGCCTTGAAACTTCTGTATGATAACTGAAAGAAACATGTTCAGGATGTGTGAGTCTCTCAGCAGCTGGCAAATAGAAAACTGGGAGAATTATGGACCATCTGAACAGTACTGACAAATAAATGAACACAATGATCACACATTATGAATGCACATGAAAATCATTGAACAATAATACAATTCACAAAGTTAATAAGCTGTTAAAAAGTTAATATGCTCGTGTAAAAAAGAGGGAAGGAATTCAAGAGATGAACACGAGATTTTTCACATTGTTAGAACTGAACACACTATACAGCCCTGGAAGTCAGTTATTCATCAGTCATTGTCTGTTTCTACCTCGAATCGTTTTCACAAACCAACATAAACATACAGGATGAGGTTTGGAACTACTGCTAACCACTGGCTCTGCAGCTCCACCTGTCCAGTGACCCATTCCTCCATCCGTGGAGCCGGTGTGTTAGCTCAGAGGAAGGGACCCGTTAAACAAACAGCACAGACTGGAGGCTCCTCATCATGGGCTGAGACAGTTCGATATTTATTTCTCTGATTTAACAAAGAATCAACCTTAAAGATAAAATTCACAGTATTTCAGTAAAATAAAAAGATTAGAACACACTTTGTAGCAGAACTGTGATTTTTCAACATTTATACCTTCTTAAGCATCGTGCCTCCTCTTTCTGCAGATTTATCTGCCACTGAGTTGAGTTGCACTTTGTTAGTTAATCCCATTGTGCCCTTCAATTCCAAAACGAGCTACATTTAACTTCTAAGAAAAGCCCATAAAATACACAAATATTTGGAAAATATCCAAGGTCACGTTGTCTTCGGCTTCTTTTTATGCCTGTAAGCAGCATATTAATTTACCTTGTACACAGATCTGAACGCACAGCACCACGTGTCCTCACCTTGGTCTGCTGAGGATATGCTACATCTAAAATACTGAATGATATCATCGACTCGATATCATTAGTTACATCAGCCACTAAGTCTGGAGATATTTTTGAATCAGGAAGTTCTCCTGACCTGAGCTAAAGGTCACCAGTGCTGAAGAAATCAGCCCGATTTGGACCATAATGTAGATCTGTGCAGGACAGGGCTGCTGCAGTTCAACATCATTTAAAGCGATGCTGATTCTACAGATTCAACATGAGCGAGGATGTAAACAATCAGCTCAAACTTTACTGAAGGTATTTTCCTCATTTAGTGACGTGACGCAATAAATGAGTTAATACACTCTGCGATCATGTTGAAGGTTATGTGTCACTGCAAAATGTTGAATTAATGACGGACAGAGCGGACAGTTGAACTGATGATGGGACCTGCTGCCTCTAAAAACATTTTAACCTCATTAACACCTATTAAAACTCGACAGTGGTCGTATAGAGTGAAGTCTGATCCTTTTTTATAAACCGAGTGAGGTGAATCTCACAGAAGAAACCTCAGTTTGTATAGTTTGCATGGTTACGTTGCAACTCCTCACCACCACGTTAAAACTGAAAACACGTGATAGAAACGTGCTTCAGCATTTTGTTGCACTGGCGGGAGTTTCTGTTTTTGTTTCCACAGAATGAAGCTGTAATAATTTAGATTTAACTCACAGTTAAGTGGATGCATGTTATTATCCTCACCAGCACTGAGAAGTAATTGGAATGGTTTTTGAACCGCAGCAAAGGTGTTTGAGTTTTTGTTGAAGGGTAATAGTGTTGTTTATTTGAGCCTTTGCAAAACTTGAAAAATGCAGCGGTGAAGCAAAGTGTTATATTACTGGACTCATGAAGGCCAGTGATTTTCTGTGTAACTCTATTAACCTGTCGAACAAAGGAAGTGTTCAGCACACGGAGTAAATGTAGTTTAAGTTTCCAGTCCTTGGTCAGGTGGTTATAAAGGCAGAGAAAGAGACTAATTAAAAAGAAATATTAAGGTTAATACAGCAGGGATAGTGTCAGACCAAATCATTACCACAAACAATAATGTAAGAAATAAGAGACATCAAGAACAAGTTCACATCATTCTGGCTTTTATGGATTGTGCCTGAGCCAAATTGTTGTTCTCATGTTTTGCACCTTTACTTTTTCAAAGTGTCAGATCTGCAGGGGGACGTTCCATTAATTATAGAAAACACAAAATTGAATTTAATCCAATGGCAGCTTTGTGTTGCGTGATAATACACTGTCAAGCACATGTAGCTTGATGAGTTAGCAGCCAAGGACAGTGGCAGCAGCACACCTCCTCTGACACTGCTGAGGAACAGGATGGGTTTTCAGACCTCAGTGGACAAAGCACCCGGAGTAAATCTCAGATCAAACAACATGCTGAAAAGTTGGGTCTCAAAATAAATAGCCACCGTCAAAGAGGCTGCGGGTAGGAAAAGGAAGAGAAGATTGTCTCAAATGAAAGACACCCCACTGAAATCCTATTGAGCTATTTTCAGCGAGGCCCGAAAAAAGCGGGAGAAAAGAGTGCATTGCTAAAGGTCAGCGTGAACCCAGATCATAGAACCTGAAACATGGCACAAAGATAAAGGGCCCGGTGAGAAATATCAATTACGCCTTGACATTTTCCAGAGAGACAAAAGAGGCCTGTATAATACCCCACGATGGTGTGGAGCTGTGGCCACTGCAGCCTCTTCAAAAGTCACCAACGCTCCGGGCTGGGTTGTCTAATTACATCCCTACTGTACACTTAAAATGTGTAAAGCAAGATTCTTTACATAATCATCAAAATGTACAATATGCATAAAACATCACAGAACCGCAGCTTGAGTTTTTGCCTTAAACCTAAAATGCATGTGTCTGACTTGGTTGTGAATTCAGATGATTTAACCTGGAAGTTTCAGCCTCGGCCGAACACTCGCAGAAACTCATTCATCACATCGTCATCGTCACCCAGAAAACTCCTCACCCCCAACCCCCCGAAAACTCCTCACCCCCAACCCCCGAAAACTCCTCACCCCCAACCCCCCGAAGCTCCTCACCCCCAACCCCCCGAAAACTCCTCACCCCCAACCCCCCGAAAACTCCTCACCCCCAACCCCCCGAAAACTCCTCACCCCCAACCCCCCGAAAACTCCTCACCCCCAACCCCCCGAAAACTCCTCACCCCCAACCCCCCGAAAACTCCTCACCCCCAACCCCCCGAAGCTCCTCACCCCCAACCCCCCGAAAACTCCTCACCCCCAACCCCCCGAAAACTCCTCACCCCCAACCCCCCGAAGCTCCTCACCCCCAACCCCCCGAAGCTCCTCACCCCCAACCCCCCGAAAACTCCTCACCCCCAACCCCCCGAAAACTCCTCACCCCCAACCCCCCGAAGCTCCTCACCCCCAACCCCCCGAAAACTCCTCACCCCCAACCCCCCGAAGCTCCGGTCACCGCAAGTTCAGCTCCAGCAGCTCGGACTGGTCACATGGTGAGGAAGCTGCCGCACATGAAGCTGAGGGGTCGCTCTCCTGTTCTGCTGTTTCCTGTCACATGCTGCACAAGTAACCGTTTACATTACAAATGTAAAGATAGCGACAGTGGCTTGGTGCTGTAAACCAGCTGGGAGGAATAACAGCACGTGACACGTGTACACGTGTACATAAGGAAACAAAGGTTCTGAATATTTTTGGATTTTTTGTGCACTGATCATCTTTTTGCCTGAATATAACGTCTGAAGATCAGTGGACCGGATGAAAAAAAAAAAAAGCTGTGTCAGATAACACGAGATAACAGATAACAACGTTTCAGCCATGGCTGCGTTGACGAGCACCGACATGTAAACAGCTGGATAGCATGTTAGCCTCCCTGTGCACTCACCAAGGTTTTACCAGCACCCTTCTCACTCTGCCACTGTCTGCTGTGACTGAGCCTGCAGACAGGCAGTTACAGACAGCATCAGGCCGACCTGACGTCAGACAGCACCATCCCCACCCACGTCTGGTCTGTTGTCCTTTGTGCTTGTCGGTGGACCTCAGCACAGTTCACCATGTGGGGCCATGGGGCAGCAGCCTGTGTTGGGCCCCTGGTCATCCTGCCATAGGTCCATGCAAGGTGCTCTAGAGAAATGTATCTGTCATGTGCTTTTTTTTTTTTTTTTTTAAATTGAGAGGAGAATATCTCATTATGCCGGCCACTCGCTCACAGCGCTATCCTCCATCACTCAGAAGATGAAAACTGCAAAATTAAATTTGACATGAGAAGAAAGGAGACTGCTCTTTACACTAATGGTGCTGGTCTTTCTGCTTGTCTTCCATCCTGCCGTTGTGGTGTGCTCTTATCACATGTGGGGCTCCACAGTCTGTGGCTGTTCTTTTACCTCTGTCCCTTGAAGCTCTCTTTCTGAGGGCCACTCCAAACTGATGCCGACTCAGAAATAAGGGGCGGGAGGAGAAGAGAAGGTGTGATACCCTCTTTGGGGGAAACTGCTCCTTGCTAGAAAGTGCTGTACCTTTAATAGCTTTTCCATCATTATAGCATCATCGCTGGTGTTTGCTTGCTTATATTCAGTCAGTCTCAACGTGTTCACTTGCACATGCACGGTACAGGTGCTGTATACCAAGTTCAAGTTACCACGACAAGTTCTACCTTTTGAAAAACGAGGCTGTTTTCCCTCAGTAGAGCTACGGTCTCCTTGGTTATAGATAAAGACGTCATTTACTGAGCGAAAGCAGAAAGTATCTTCACTGACTAGCTTAGACGCGAGGCAGTAATGTGAATATCCTGTGGAATCAGATTCTCTCAGTCATGTCCTGGTTACAGGGCCATGGTTTAACTGCATTCACTGACGTGTGAAGGAACTGCTGCAGAGGTAATTATGTGTTTATCCCAGCTTTTGCCAGTAACACAGTACAACACAGAGCACGAGTTCATATTCAACATGGCATTATGAGCTCTGAAGGTTCGGAGGTGATGAGTTCGTCAATAAAACAACGAAACAATGTGAAATGAACCAACCATCTCGTATGAAGCTCACTATCATGTCAGGTACTGGGACGCACCTGATTTCTTACATTATTCAACATGATTACATGATTCAAAAATCAAGCTTCTCTACAAGGCTGATATCTGATTCATCGGCTGCTCTGCGCTTCCTCAAGTATTTGCTGGCATAATTAGTCGGCGTAATCAACACTGTACTGCTTTGTGGCGATAACAATGCTGTACAGTGCCCATCATTTTGTGTTGCTATAGACGGAGTGGAGAGTAAAAGAGGCACCTCTCATTCAGGCTCTCGTTCCTGAGCCAAGGTAAATCAATACAGCAAACCAAAAGATTACTGCACCATTCACACACAAGGTTTCCTGCAAACCAGCTAAATGGCATACAGATTCCATCTGAACATATTTAAGGATTTTAAGACAAACAGCGTGATTATAAACCACAGCTGTAAGGCACTCAAGGCCGTTTAGCTGCTCAGTTCGAGGTGTGTCAGGCCCTGAAAACGTGTATGTACTGGGACTTGCGTGTAGACAGATGAGGACAATCACAAGCTCCCACATCAGAACATGAACGGCAGTTTGGCCACTGCAAATCCAAACAGTCTGAAGGGCTGATCTGTTTTAACTGTATCGCAAGATCAGATATTCTGGCAGACGATCTGTGTTCAGTGAGCTTTTTACGTGCTGCCGTCACAAACTAGTTGTATATACGTGTAATTATTAGGTTGCAATGGAGAAACGTTTGATTGTTTTTATAACAGACTCACAGAGACTCACAGCTTCATAAGGTTTTATATATTTATCAGATTTTGTTAAAACAGTTTAGAACTTTACAGCAGGACTGTATAGCTTTAGCTGAGCAGCACCCGCTGTGGCCACAGATAGCAATTATAAGATGCTAAGTGCTAATTTATCATAAACACTGACTCAGTCTGTTACACAGCAGTGTATGTCTGGTGTTTGCTACGGTAACATTAGCTAACACATTAGCCACCATTAGCTCCTGGTCATACCAGACCAAGTAAGACTGTGGCAGGAAAAACCCTCTGACTGTATTGAAGTGATCACTGGTGGGTTTTATTAATCACACGCTCAGTTTTTCATTTGTGAAAAGGAAAAACGTTATTTCTTCTTTCACAGTCTCAGGTCGTTCCCTCCGTTAAACAACAGTAATCTCCAGAGTCTCAGTGGACACACACAAATAATGTTCCACAGTATTTTACCCTTTTTTACATGTGCACACATTCAAATGTACAATTGTTTTTGGATTATTTTGTCAAACAAGTAGCTGAAACTTGGATTAAATAACTTTTTTAATCGAGAAATGAAAGATAGACTAGTCAACGATCCCACATCCCTTCAAGAAATAGAGATTAATTTGAAGGTAATCATAAGTGTGAAAATTGCTGTTATCTTCTCACTATTCCTTTCACTGCTAACGGCCTGTCTGGCTCTGAAGTCGTCCCTGGTAATAAATATTCATATACCTTTCAGGGTCTTTGTTATGTTGACTACCTTCCATCAGCATGATCTGTTGTGGCACCAGAAACACAAATGGAGAAAATAAATTAAGAAAAAAATCTAAGTAAATATATAAATAATAATGACAATGAGTGAACGGGGGGAAATTTGGAACATCAAAGGCTTCTCTATCTTTGCAGCATGTAAACAGTGCGTGCCTTCAGTGAGTGGAAGAGCCCTTTTTAATGATTCCATGGAAGATTGCCACATCGACAAGCATCCTGTAATAAATAAAATTAACAAACATTTCTGTAGGGTCTTTTCAAAGGGAAAGAGAGCCCAATGTTTTTTTTTCAGATAAGTGGTCTATACATCCCCTGCTCCTTCCTGATTAGTCTAATCCAGTGAGAAGTGCGTGCAGGGTTTTGATTGAGTCAGCCGTCGAGGACCCCGAGGGGAACCCTTCTGATAAGTGCCTTTACCTTTCACCTCCAGAACCCCACGCACGTCGCTTCGCCATATCCCACTCCCTCTAATCTCATTTGGCCCAGGAAGACATGCTCAGGCACAAGAAGCTACGATTAGCATCCTCTTTACCAAGGGATTCCATTGGCTTGGACTGCCAGTGCTGCCCTCAACCTGAGTTGCTGAAGGCTCCAGATCAGCCAGGTACTTCTGTGTGTGGCGTGTGTGTGTGTGTGTGCTTCTGCATTCACCCTTCATAACTGTGTGTTTGACAATTTGACATCAAAAGGTGTTTCCTCTGTTTACCTTCCTCTGTAGTACATCAGCTCAAATATTCTTAATGTCTCATTTTTCCAAACACCAACCAAACTGTTTAAATTTGTGAGTTTTTTTTTTTTTTTAAATGACACAATTTCTCATCTTATTTATTCACTCTATTGTTCAGCTACAGCTTCTGTGAATTCTGAAATTCACTCTTATGTTGTCTAACAAATTTTAAGGCATTTTGTCAAGAGAAAAAAAAACAGCATCGGCTTTAGAAGTCTAACATGAGTGATGTGTCTACAGTCACACAACATGCAAATCCTTGTTAATGTCATTAACCCCCCGACACGTTACCAAGGCCATGACCTCGCCGTCCTCACTGACACCTACAGCCCTGCACAATGAGTCAGATACAAACCAGTAACATTCGAGTGAATGTAAGTTTAAGGCTTTTACTGTGTAATCAGCTGCTATGGACACAAACACAAAATCAATACAAAATCTGTTCTAGTTTGTTTCTTGGTGAATCTGATCATATTCATCTTCCTGTTCAGCTTCCTGTGCTCTGGTATGATGCGTGGAGAGATTAAAGAAAGAGCCATGAACATGAGCTCATACTGAACAGAGGCTCAATGAGCTTCTGAGTGACTATAGAGCCACCACGCTTCATGTGAAGTGTGAAGAACTCTCCACATCTCAAGCATCTACATTAATAAATCACATGGCAGCCAGAGTTCATCAGCTAATCACCACAAATATTTTAAAAATACCCAAAATGTGTTCAGTAACTAAATGAAAGAAAATGAATCAATGCAAAGAATGTTCTGAGTAAAACAGCTTTATTTCTAAAGCTGTGGCTAAAAGGAAAACGGCCACTGGTCGTATGAGATTTTATTCTATGTTTTCATATTTGAACAACCTTAAATTTTGATTGATTTTAGCTCCAATATTAATTATTAATGAGAAAGCTGCATCTTCATTTGCATCCTATGTAAACTTTTCATCAGCTTTCATAAGTAATAATATGGAAATCAAAGTGTATTGAATATGTGCAGGTCCACAACTGAGAAACAGATTTTGTTGCATCTAATATCAGAAAGCAAATACCACATCACCAAGAGGCTCATTGGAACTGTGCAACTTTAACTCAGTAAGTTATTTTACAGAATCACAAAGTACAGCAGTTTCTGGACAGCTCACAGCCGCACTGAGCTTCTGTGACATGCAGACCTTTTTAAATTAATGACATACAAATACCAAAGTCTAATGCATGTAAGAAAAAAAAAAAGTTCTTTTTGTTTTGTTTTTTTAAAAGATGACTCAGAGATGAAGTGCCTGGAGTGTTCATGAGCAAAGACAGCAAAAAAAAAAAAAAACTCATTCATCTGTATGATCTGATGTATGGAAAGTTTATGCAGCATGAAAATTCACAGGGTGCATGAGCTACAAAGAGACAGCACAATAACGCACACACACACGTACACACAAGCACACGTGTGATGTGTGACACACCCACAGGTACCGTCAATCATGACGTGTTTTAATGTATGGAAGGTGTGTATAACTACGCAGGACATGGTAATAAATATGCATGAGACTGATAAGTGGCCTCTGACTGTGTGTGGTCACCTGAAGAGACGAGTGTGTGATCACACACTGAGCAGCTCTGAATCAGCAGCTTCTGGGACTGAAATACTATAAATAAGATGAAAACACTCCAGTAAAAAGAAGAGCGGCGTAATGAGGCAGCAGGACTGCAAGGAAGATGTGAATATAGCATAAATGTATGTGGTTAGTTGGGAAGACTGGTTTCCAGCACTGGGGTCAGGACCCCTCCAAACCAAATGTTAGTGGGATACGAATGAATGAGGTGATTTTCTCTGACTTTGAGGATCTCAGCAGATCATTTTACCACTTTCTGGCTCTAAAATAAATGAAACTAAAGAAGTCTGAGGAGCAGTGTGTGACAGGGCCTGATGTTAGAGGTAATGAGATGAAAAGGTTGGAATCACTGGTTTAAGATTTCTCTGCTCGGTGCTGTTAAGCAGGTGGAGGTGGCTTCTATCTAATATGACCCAAACACTTTGGAGTAAGACGACATTAAACTCTCATCAGTACTGGCTTCAATGAGACACAGAATAAAAAATAATAAAAATCAAAGTGTCAAACACTTCTTTATCTCGTTATGGTCAGAGGCCCAGAAACACCTGAGACTGGAAACGTTTAAATTATATTTAATGTCTGTGTCTCACCTGCCTGCTTAAATAAATATATATTTTTAAAAATTTGGTAGCATTTTACTCAAAATGTTATTTTAAATATCAAGCGAAATAAGTCGTTTAAAAAGTTAGAACTGTGTGAGACTTGTAATTAATTTGTGCACTTTTAAATCATATGGAAACGTCGGCATTAGGAATTTATTAAATATGAATACAATGAAGTGTGTGACAATGCAAACAAGGCAAAAATCAGCATCAGCACCAAACATCAGGCTGTGGGCTTCAAGGCCTGATGGAGCTGCAGGGAAGCTGCCACGTGCCAAATAAAATATAAATAATTATTATTATTATTAGCAAATAAAAAGTTGAGACTGAGACTGAGAGCTCGGTGCAAAGTCAGAAAATCCGTGCAGAGCGAACTCACACTGTCCGGCGCAGAGAATCAATCTGCGGATGCAAGATGCGGCTTCTAAGTGAAGCATGTAATATTATCCTGCCGATGTTTTCCATATCTGGATCCGATGAACTCCAGAGAATTGACCACATATGGGCCCACGTGTGTGTGTGTGTGTGTGTGTGTGTGTGTGTGCGCGCGCGCCCGATAGCCTAAATAAAAAATAACAGACGTGCACTGTCTTTGTATCTGTCGGGGGGAATAAAGTCTTGGTGTAAATCACTTTTCCGACTGGCGCCGCACATTAAACAGCCGTGGCATGATTCCTTTTCTCTCAGCTCATCCGTTCCCTTTTTTCTTTATCAGCTCGTTCACGATTTCATTTCTTTCAAATGAGAATTCAGGGACCCCCAAATTCAAGCCCCCGCGCCTTCAAACAACACAACTGTACGGTCTCACTTCTCCTCCCGTTAAAATGGAATCCCAGATTCAATTTTAGATAGACCAGGATTTAGCCCGTGATGATTTTTTTTTTTTTTTTTTTTTTTTTGGTCTTTCGCAGACAATATTTAATATGCTGAAATTAGATCAGTTTTTTTTTCTCAATTTCTCTACATGTTGTGTCAAATCTCGCGTTGACACGAGCAAAATGAACGCACCTCTGATAAGGCAGTCTGTTTGGTGCACATACTGTTAAAGTCCTTTTTCTTTTTCTCATCATAAGAGGAAGAAACAATAATGACACCGTCATCATCATCATCAGTAGAAATTTTTCAGCCTCTCCTCCAGGGTTTTTTTTTTTTTACCTCCTTTTGATTTAGGAAATTAGTGCGCCTACAAAACCTCACTCTCAACAGCCACTTATCAAACTCCATTTACTGCAGATGATTTCAGGGTAATATTAAAAGACAATAATGTAAATGACCCATGGCTTTTAATTAAAAATGTCTTGTCCCCCTCCCTGCGCTGTTTTTGTTTCATGTTTTACTTTTTTTTTTAAGTGTTGTGGAGGGAAAAAGTAAAAGCGCCTGCTTCGCTCGGTGTCCCCCTCCTCATTGACTTTTATCACTAAATGAAGCATATAAATGACCTGAAAGCGTTTGGCTGTCGCGTTAAATTAAATAAAATAAAGAACAATTATCCTCTCCTTTTTCTCTGATCTCGCGCTATAAAGGAGTCCTGGAGAGATAAGGCAGATTGAATTCTCTCTGTTGTGCTCCAATAAAAACGTCAAGGAGGGGGGGAGAGTTAAAGAGAGATTTAAAACCAGCCCCCTCTATAATTTCAAATCATAATTTCCCTCCCATTATACCTCTCACATGCCGTTTATCGTGTGGGTTATTTATTTCAGGGCGTTGTAACTACAGTCAATTTCCGTGACTAAGTTGGATAATTACAGGTAGCGAGTGAATCGTGCAACAGCTTTAATATAATGTAGAAAATATAAAAGCAGTGATTTAAAACAACAGCCCGGTCTCACACATATATATACAAAGGTTATTCGCCTCATTTTCACCAAAGAAAAAAAACTATCCACGTCTGCAGCTACTCCTGAAAGTAATTAGAATTGTCTAATTTCAGAGTTGAATTAGGATGCTTTAGGGGTTTGATGTAAAACTTCACATTCGGTTCAGTGAAGTATCACCCTAATTTACAGCTCCAGATAAGGACTAAGTCTGTCATAAAAATCTGCCTGTCCTCCTCCTCCCCCCTTCCTCCCCCCGTCCCTCCCTCCCCAGGATTGAATTGCACCTTGGGCAATAGTGCAGAATCGTGAATCTTAACTTCTCTCAGCATATGTTCCTGGCAGATAAGTAAACAATTTGGATGTGGAATGAAATTTTTAATTAATACCACAGTCGTCTAATGTGGGTCTGTACACCGCGGTCCGCAAATCCTGCTCTCCATTAGCAGAGTGGAGGAGAAAGCCGATCTGAATCCGCATTCAGATCTTTAAACGCCTGCATAGAATTCCTCCTGCTTAGGGTTGTAAGCTGCATTGTCTTAATGAGAGTCAGACCCATCATTCACAAGTTTGGACAGGTTTAAACGCGTGTGTATGAGTTGATGATAAAAGGCTTTAGCTCGGTTTTGGCTGCTTCTCACTTCATGAACAGTAAACACACACGCAGGGATGTTTAAACCGCACAGGAGAGGTGGGCTGCTTCACAGCCAGCCAGCGAGTTACACAGAAAAGAAATCACATCACGTTCAGTTTGCTCCATTTGGTAAACCTATAATTAAGCAGAAGGCTTTCTCCTTGAAGTGATTAAGCAGTCAGACAGGTCGGGCGGGCACGGTCCCTCCAGGGAGGCCTCTCCTGAACTGTGAAACATCAAAAGATCGCAAACAGTTCAGGCCGGTGTCATGAAAACACCTTCACTGCGCTGAACATGCCTGGAACCTGTCTCAAATAATGAGAAAGAAGCAGCAGCCAAACGCGGAGGCAATTAATCCTGTTTGAGGAAATGATCAGAGTGGAGGAGTTTGACAGCTGAAACAGCCAAACAGCAGAGAGAGGATCGATGTGGAAAAGGAGGATTGATTTTCACCGTATTGTTCTACTGCAACGCCACTTCGTTACTGTTCAGTCTGTCAGCTGTATTGATTAGTTTGGGGTCAAGTTGGGTCTAACACTTGAAATGTAAAAATAATTATTATAACTTTTTTTTTTTAATTTAAAAAACTTTCATTCGCTTTTTAGTGAATTATTTTTTCCGTTTTAAGTTTTTATCCTAAATATAAATTCGTTGTATTCGTTAAGAATTTAAATCAGTTTAACGGGGCCTTTATGGTGCCGGTGTGAACGTCCACACACGGTTACACTATCTCTGTCATCTCATGTACCCAGTAACCTACACATACAGGAAATTGATATCGTTGAAGACAGATTGTCTTTATTCGAAATGTCTTTGCTCAGCAATTGAACAAAGAGCAGGAGGTATCAACCTTCTAGATACATTATCCTTTCCATAACATGACAGGTTTTAAATTACCATCTTAGATAGAAAATACACATATAACTCCTTGAATTCAAATAGAAGTTATCCTCAAAAACAAAAACCAAAAATGACGCGTGTGACTATATTAGCACTGAACCACAGGAAAATGCAAAACCAAACATTTGGATGTAAAGGATTTTTTTTTCTTTTGTCATCTTAAATAGACCGTCTAGTTTTATGTGCCAGTTTTTGATAAATATAAACAATATAACCCGTATATAATCCAGCCTATAGGTCCTGATTTTGACCCTATCCAGAACATCATAAAATTACGAGTGCCAAAATGTAGACTACTCAGGCCTATACAGGAAATAAGATGTTATTGTGCAAGCCAAATTTTCAAAATAAAAGAGTACCCTATCAATAATCAACACAAATCAGCCTATCAGCATTGAAATGTACACAATAAATAAAGTTAAAGGCCTCCTTATCTGGTTGCCATAAACGTTATAACATTTACATTTCTTACAGTTCACAGGGCACCGTCCTTTACACCACATCCCCGCTTCTTTGCTCGGGTCAGGAACTTGTTGGATTTCTGGAAAAGTTTTTTTTTCTTTCTTTTTTTTTTTGTGCCGTAACAAGTCCAAGGCAGTTAATACTGTTCGTGTCTTTTTAATGGGCCGCGCTGTCCATAATATATTTACATGCATTTCAGTATTCAAGTGAATTAAAAAGAGGAAAAGAGTCTTGAGGGTTACATGGCAGTGGCATGTGCGGATGAATATGGGTCTATCCCCGTCTTGGTCATACCTGGAAAAAGTATGTAGGCCACCGGGGGCTGTAAACTTGACGCTGACCAGGCTGTGCAGTTACACGGGACGACATAGCCCGGGTTTGTGGGCGACGGGTGGGTGTGGGTGTGCTGACTGGGGCACCCAAGGGTGCCGAACGCGCCGTTCTGATATCCCAACGAGGACGCGTACGGCAAAGTGCTGGTGCTCAACGTGTGGGGCATCTCTGTCATCTTCTGGATGGCGCTGGAGCTGAACTGACTCGGGTCGAGGAAGGAGTAGGGAGCGGACGTCGGCGGCAGAAACGCTCTGGCTTTCTCCGAGGAGCCCAAAAGAGAGTCCGCGGCTGACACGGGAAGTCCCTTCAAGTGATCGGTGTCCCCGAGGTAAGGCAAAGGGAAAACGTACCTGTCCTTTTTGAGCAGGTTTTTGGGTTTGCGCCTCGGTCTGTACTTGTAGTCGGGATGCTCCTTCATGTGCTGAGCCCGCAGCCTCTTGGCCTCGTCGATGTAAGGTCTCTTCTCAGACTCTGAAAGCAGCTTCCACTCGGCGCCCAGCCTTTTGCTGATCTCCGAGTTGTGCATTTTGGGATTCTCTTGTGCCATTTTCCTCCTCTGGCCCCGGGACCAAACCATGAACGCGTTCATGGGTCTCTTGATATGATCAGCAGGCTTCGACATCTTTAGAAAGTGTACTTTTATCCCCAATGTTAACAACGAGGAAAAGTTCTTGTCGGAAGGAAGGGAAACTATTCACCTGTCTAGATGCCAGATACCAGTCATGCCACGTCTGTGATGTTCTGAGTCTGGAAACCGGCAAAAATAAAACAAAATAAAATAAAATAAAATAAAATAAAATAAAAATCCAGCGCCCGGTTTGCTTCTCCCGAGTTAAAACACTGATGCGCCTTCGTTTAAGTCCAGTTACAACTCTCTTTCAGACCTGCGCTTGGCAACACAGGAAAAAAATACATGCAAGATGCACACACGTAACAAAATCCACAAAGGTGAAAGCAATGTTCCGCAGTCAGTTTGCAGGAGTCGTAAAAGTGTTCAGTGTTATTTTTTTCTGTCACACTCTCTCTCTCTCTCTCTCTGAGGTTTGTCGTCAAGCACCTGGCTTGGAAATGAGCGGAAGAGCGTGAATACGAGCCAAAAGCGGTGAAGTTCAAAGGCTGGGCTGGTTTGGTTTCTGCACGCAATCTGACATAATCTGCAGGGCGTTCACTCACCAACCTGAGCGCCCAATCAGCACGGAGACCGGCTATTATAATACCTACAGGAAAAAATATATGTACATTACAACATAAACAAAGACCGACTGGTAGTAGAAGAAAAAAAAATAAGGAAAGAGGGGCGCGCGCGCGCATGTGTGTGTGTATGTGTGTGTGTGTGTGTGTGTGTATGGAGGGGGTAATACTCAGGATTCCTCCTCGATTCCATTTAATGTAATGAATCGCAACAAACATGGACCTTCAACCTCTTTTCCAGTTAAAACCTGACTTCAATCCACAGAGGTGACTGCACCGCTTCCACCGCGCAGCCCGTTCACTGTACAGCTACACGCACGGTAACACGTGCCGCCCAAAAACACACAGAGATGGCCTTTAACTTATTTGTGCAAATGTATTTATCTATCTATAGAAAGCGGGAAGGTGTAATAATAATAACAACAACAACAACAATAATAATAACAATAATACTAATACTAATACTAATACTAATAATAATAATAATAATAATAATAATAATAATAAAGAACAGATTATTCATCCCTTAAAGAAAATCTTTTTTAAATCTCTTTCCCTCCCTTGGATATAAAAAACATGGCAGCAGCCCCTCTGCACCTGGCGGGGTCTCAGGATCTTGCTGAAGGACACTTCATCAGGACTTCTTTAACCCCTGTCTTCCCGCTGCGGGGGGGGGGGGGGGTCCAAACATCTCACTTTAAATGAAACTACAGTTCCAACTCAGAACTAGCATTTACTTTATAGTTTAAAAAAAGAGAGAAAAAGAAAAAGGCCTGCCAAACAAACGGGCGCGAGCTCATACACATAAAGACACGCGCCTACAGTTTGGGCCCGCGCGTGCCGCGGATGTTGAACCTATAGAGAGTTCAGAGACGCAGTGACACAATTACAAACACCAAGAAAATATTACATCAACTAACGGGATAGGAAACCGTCACTGTGAGCCTTTAATTGTTGCATTAGCTCACATCGGTTTGACAGTGCGGTTTTAAGGAGGCACAGAGTGATCGTTTTAAAATGCAAATTTCACTGAGGACCATCGCCTGATAGCCCTCGGGCTAATGTGCGTGATATATGATTCCCTCAGCTGTGATTATTAAACGAAACGCGGACAGCTGATTTGTTTTTTCTCACACCGTCCAAACGCTGTGACTGGAGATAGAACTCCGAGAGTCGTCTCTAGTTAGTTACACTGCTAAGTGGATTTATTTAAGGTAGTCTGTGGCCTATATAGCTGTATACATGCGCGCGCGCACAAGCACGTAGCCCACACGCTGAGGTTGTGGACTACATCCTACTGTATTATCATCTCATCTTTCTGTGTGTGTGTGTGTGTGTGTGTGTGTGTGTGTGTGTGTGTGTGTGTGTGTGTGTGTGTGTGTGTGTGTGTGTGGCTACACGTGCCACTTCAAAGATGAAGTTTCTTTAACATGTCACCACATCACGCTGACATGTTTATATGCGTGAGACGCCAACATGAATGAATAAAACACACGAACAATTAAACACTGTAGGAACTGCGCAGGCAAACACCCTGAATTTACGCCCGTTTGCGGGCTGCATATTTTCAGAGCTAACGTTAACATGTTATTCTAAACTAACAGGCCAAACTCGTTTTATTTCGAAGTAGGACAAAACGGAGTTTATTTTTCAGCCTGTGATATTCCCATATTTCAACACACGTGCGCCTCTTTCTCACGCTCTCTCTCCGCTCCCCGTCTCCTCACACACGCATGCGTCAATCGGAAGCTTTTAACAAGAAGATTTCCATCATATCTTTCTTTACAAACCCTGAAATTATCGTTAAAAAATTCCCTTTTCGGGAGGAAAATCCTCCTCAGCCCGACGTAGAGAACAATGCAGCCCACAGCTGAGGATGCCCCCGACTTTTTTTTTTTTTCAGTACAAGCGCCGATCGGATGCCTGCTAAAAGAAAAAGCTCCTCCAGTCCTCCCAATCGGCAGGCTGTGATGTTCATCTGCATCCATGAGGTAGTATACTGCATGTCTGGACTGTATATTTCTGCGTATTTTGAACTTATAAATTGTCTTATGCTATCTTTCACAGAACAGCCTATGCAATTTGACATGTAGCGTTCAGGCTGCCATATACCCACACCAGCTTAGGCTTCATTTTGAGATCAATGAATTAGATAGCAGGAAATTATTTTAGGGGCTGAGCCTCCTGCTCACGAGGGAGAAGTCAGCTATGTTTCTTATTCAAAAACGGATTGTCTAATAAATGCACGCCTGAAAGTTCCCTCGATAATTCGACGGGATAATGAGAAATGCAATGTTTTGATTTGTCAAAGACTGAGATGATTATTATTTCCATCGGCAGCTTCTCCAGTTTTTTTTCTCAAATATAATCGTTAGTACATTTGAGATGGTGTATTGTCAGAGATAAAAATATATAATATATATAATAAATACAGCTAAAAGCCTAAATGAAACAGTGGTTTTGCGCCATTGTTCGCGTCACCACGTAAAAACTTCTCCGCATCTTCAAACTTCAGGTATTTGGAAATGTGAATAGATGTGACTATCACAAGATAAGTAAAAAATAAATAAACACCATCTGAAAAAGTGAAAAATAAGAATGTGTGTGTGTGTGTGTGTGTGTGTGTGTGTGTGTGTGTGCGTGTGTACAGCCAGTATTTGATTTATGTGTTTTAGAAAACACTGTAGAAGTGAAACGGTTCAGTCACAGCTGAGCATCAGTGAAAAGGTTCGAACGTGACCGACTGAAGAAACTTTAAATTATTCAGTGTAATAAACAACAAATTCAGATCACACACAAACAGAGATACGGCGAGCGCTCGCGATACAAACAACACACACACAGACACGGTCACGCGTGCGCACGCACATGCAAGCACGCACGCACACACACACACACACACAAAACTAGGATTATCTAAGGACACATGTCCATCCATCTCGCCTTAAAAAGTGAATGAGGAGCGGCCTGACACACACAGAGCCTATTAGCCAACTTGGGCTCCCGTGGAGAGCACGAGGTAAGCTCCCCCACCGTAACTGTCCATGGTGCTGAAGCCGTAAGAGGTTTTCTTGCGTCCTCCCTCAAAAACTCTTAAAAGCTAGAGTTGACATTTCAATGCTTTTTATTGTATTTCCATCCTCTTTAGTGATGGTGCTCTGTAAAAATAAAATATTAGAAACTGAGACAACTCACACGGTCGACAACTTTCCTAACTTTCTTTTCTTTCTTTCTTTTTAGCAGAAGGATGTTTTTAAGCCTGTTTTATTTTTGTGTTGGTTTTTTTTTGTTTTGGTTTTGTTTTTGTTTTTTCCAAAGCAGGGAACAACAACTGTCGACCCACATTTGAAACTAATAAATTATGGGACCATAAATGATCATAAAGACATTTTTATGTTGTCAAAATATGTCCAACCGACTGTCCCTTACATTAGCATCAATATGGGATTAAATGTAATTTAGCCAGTGCTTTGTCAATATAGTACAAACTACAGCATTACCCATTATGTTGTTACAAGATGCTAACAAGATGAACTGTTAGCATTGTTAAGTGAATGGCTGTAACCTTCAGACTGCTGTGGACTGATGGAGATAATACAGAGCACGAAAGATTCCAGAGAAAGAACCAAACTCACTGACTGAAACACTGCAGTTCAGACTGAACTCCCCCGGGGTTCTGTAAATTACTGTGCACCTTCCAACTAACTCTTACACACACACACACACACACACACACACAACTCAGTTTTTATTATTATTGTTATTATTATTATTATTATTATTATTATTTCTGATCTATTGTCAAAGTTTGTACAGAACATAAAATTCTGTGTAATTCACTCTCTCAGGAGAAAGGTGTAATCAGGATATTAAACCCTCACATGAAACTGCTGATTCCTCAACAACAACATGGTAAATTAGACCATTTAACAGCTACAGTTCCCAACACAATCACAATTTATCTCAGGTTAGCCATGTTTACAGGAAATATCCCATCTGCCTTATTTAAATCTTTACATATTAAAATGTTTGTGCTTAAGGATTTTATTCCCAGTGTCGGCTGATATTACCATGTTGTTTGTATAGTACTGTATGTCTGCTTGATTTGCTGATAAAAATATTTGCACTGTTAAATACAAGAAGTTTTTCTTTTACTGATATGAAAATAATTCCTAAACTAAAATTCAGCACAACCTCAGATCTTTTTACATTATCCGCTTACAAGCACCGTTCATTGACACTGAGGAGCAATCGAAACGTAAGCAGCGTGCGGTCCATGAGATGTGTTGCCAACATGTGGAATATATCACATAAAATATACCGTATCTTTGTGGTGACATCATTTCTCAGTAAGACAGTAAAACTGGACTTGAATACAATTTAAAATGACTAAACTTAAGCTGTTCTCTCTTTTATTCTTCAACACTGGATAGTACAGGGCAGAGCAGGAAAAAAATGAAGAAAGGTTCAAGGCACCAGGTAATAATGAAAGGATAGGGGCAATACTTCAAAGACCACGAGGTCCACATCACACAATTATACAATACAATTAGGATTAAAGGGGCAAAACAGAGATAACAGGAGATAGGGATAAATTATCACAAAAGGAAAGATGTGACTCTCTCCTGACCTTCATTAAGAGAAAAAAACTCATTTAGCTCTGGCCTTCTTTGCGCGGGGATTTCAGCCTTTCACACCAGACTGTGACTGACAAGATAAGATTTACCGAGTATAAACCAGAATCTGAACTGCTACTAAACAGTAAGATAAAACATGTCCAGGATAATAAACAATAAACTATACAATAAACAGTGATGCACATATGTAAATAATATAATATGTATATTGTAACAATTATTATTTTGAAAGAACTGGACTAATTTCAAACACTATTTCATACGTAAGTTTACCGTTAGCACGTAGTTCTAGTTGAACATAGTGGGAACTGAGCACTGAACTCTTTCAGCTGTCTCAACAACTCAATAAGTTGACACCTTGAGACTGTTGACTGTTTCTATGGCAACCAGGCACACACCATTCAGAAGCCTATTCCTATTCAGTCACCAACTTTGGTGATGACAGGGCCCAGGAAACATCCAATAAATGATTCGATTACTGTGCTGCGGTAATGAACCAATCACTGCAAAGCCACAGTGGTTTAGCTGAGTAATGTCTCCACTGCTGTGCCTTCCTTCTGTCGTTGTCATCTTAAATTTGCTAAACAAAACTACGAAATCAGCCACAAAGAGCTGCTGACTGAGCAGGAGGCCCTGGATGAAAGGAGGCGCTGGCTGGAGAGACCGGGAGACTCTGTGATGATCTGGGGACAGACCATCAGAACCTAACCTTTGCCCACACAGCAAAGGCTCAGCCTTCACAAAGTGTCCTTCCCCACCAGTCTCATAACTCCATGATGCCACGCTGAGGAGTCAATTATGAAGCAGATTCTCACCCAGAACTCGTATCCTCCCACCCTCACCTAGCATCCTATTGTCCAATGCATCCTTTCCTTCCACCAGCAGTTGTACTGATGGCATTCCATGGAGACAAATGTCCAAACATCCTCCACCTATCCCAACAATCATGGCCCTATGTTTCCCCAGAACAATCTCACTGAAAGATAACACCATCATCATCTCCTCCGGGGCTGCACACTTTGCCCGGCACCTTTAGCTTCTTCCTGCCAGCTTCTTACTTTTCTGACAAGGTCAAGTTCTTCTCCAGAACACTGCGTGTAATGCAGACACCCAGTTCGTGTCTTGGTTCTGTAAAGTGTTCTGCAAACTCTTTAGCTCGTCCACTGATCTAACCTCATACTTCTTTCCTCTTCTGGCAGCCAGGGACACTTCAACAAAGACCTCGATGGTACCCTTGACTTCCTGACAACCAAGAATCCACCACCTGGAGCCTGAAGTCATCTCTTGGATGTGAGTACTCCTAAATATTTCTTTTGAGTTCCTCCATGAGCTCTCCCATTGTTCCCTGTGGTACCAACCACATCACTTCCCAGGGCAGGAGAAAGAAGTAGAAATGGGACCATGACGGCTTTCATCACTCAGACTTGGAAAAAGGTTCTTGTCCATGCTGATGATACGAGAACACAACAGCAACCCCACTGTAATCAGCAGGCCTGCATTATACTGTGGTTCACAGCTCTGCACCAAAGATCTCTGAGGTCACCCAGTGCTTGTCCCTGCTATTCCCTGGCTGAACTCCCCGGGTCCCGTCTGATTTTACCAGCTCATGCTAGTCTCCACCAGCTTCCTGCCCTCCACCCCTGAACCAACAGTGCCAGCATGTCTCAGTTCACCCACACTGTCCACCTCCTGCTGAGTATACTGCTGTGATAAGACCCAGTAGAATCACCTGTTTGATGCTGGTCCCTTCACTGACTTCCTCTGGAGTCCCTTGTTTACCAACCCCACCTGATTCCTGTTATGAATCATTTAGGGTTCAATCATTTTAATCTAATGTTTATTTTAATCACACATTTATCTGTTTTGCTTGTACACCGGAAAACTTCCATAGAAACTTCCACTTTCTTAATGTCATACAAAGCTTGAGGTAATAATCATTCCTAAATACCATCAGGGCTGAGAGAAGATGCTGATGTACAAGACTCACCTCTGACAAGTGCTCCCAAATCACAGCCGGTGTTATTCACGATTACATACTTCATTTTTCATGTTGGGGGAAAATATTCCAATTAAATAACAGCTGTTTTACAACTTTTTAACTAAAATATTCATGATAACACCTACGACACATTTATATTCTCTCATTACCTCTCATTATAGCCTGAAGCCATATCTCATCAGTGGATGTAAGTTGTCTGTTGGAGTGCGTGCCCAGCATCCACACTCAGGCTCTCACCGTCCTTTTTAATTATTGGAAAAATACTTTTTAATAAATACACAGCACATAGTGTGGTATAACGTCTAGATTAATTGGATTCGGTGGTTATATGGCAGATTGATACCCAGAGGTAAAACAAATGTGGCATTTACTGGGAAAGCAGTAAAAGCCTGATCAAAGTATAACTGGACAGATCAATGCCTGTAATTACAATTCAACTAGATATGAAACATAGAAATATCCTATATTAGTTATAGAATAATAATCAGCTTTCTATTTACCAAACCTCTTTTTTATCTCTCCTCACAGGACTACCGGTGCCTCCACTGAGCCTGGGACCTGAACATCAAGGTGTGGTGCAAAGCTCCCATGAGTCAGGTGATGAATTCAGAACTGAGACTGAAAATCAATATTCCACGGTGCAACTCTGGAACGTCTCAGAATCACACGTATCAATCAGCGGCCTCTCGTACCTTTTCTCTCTGTTTTGTTTACAGACCTTTGTATCCTGAACCATGAAGCAGGAACAAGCTTTAGTGGACAAACAGCTGCTTGTGAAATCTGAGCTGGGCTGTAGGTTATTGTTAAATCAAAAGCACCGACAACTCCAATGTAACGCAATGAGAAAGAGGCAGTTAAAGAATATAAAAGCTTTAGAAGCCAGACAGACTGACGGAGAGAAAAAATACAATTCTACAAATCTGTATCAGTGAATGATTAATTAATTTTTGTTGAATGATCTGTTCTAGCCTTTTGAGATATCAGTTCCCATTTCTTTTACACTTTTACAGAAGATCTCAAGAGACTGCCAGTTCAAAAGACGGTTCAATTTAGAGTTCCCACTGGAAATGGCTTCAGAAAGTCTCTGCCATACGTTGGGCTTTGATGTGTTTTAAATGTCGTAATCTCACTGTCCAGAGATGGGGAAAATAAATTCTGTTCTTTTTTTTTTTCCATTGATAAAGTGCTCTTTTTTCTTAACATTACATTTAAGGTACATCCCAAAAATATGAAAAGATTATCATACAGTAGATATATCCATGTGAACTCTGACTTTTTTTTTTTCATACACCAGCATCTTCATTTTCCATTTTCTAGTGTGCATAGAGTACAGAGTATAAGGTAGTTTGCACCAGGGAACTTGCAGTATTTAATCATCATAATTCAATCGTGAAAGAAAAGGTCTTCTTGTGTGTGTCTTCTCTGACTGTTAAGTTATAATTTCATAAAATACTGACCTTTTTCTCAAAGGACAAAGATTTTGATTGAATCACAGCTATTTATTAGTCTCTAAAGCTCGACCTCCATCATGTTAAAGCTGGAAAGTGACTCGGTGTCAAAGAGTAAAAGAGTCTGCTCTCGAAGCGGCAGGTCGTTTATTAATCAAAGGAAAGATTGATTTCCTGTCACATGCGTTTATTCCAGCCGTTTTTAAACAGCGGTTGTCTTTGCCTGTGGTTATGACCCATGCATTACCTCCTAATAACTGTCCCATTTCTGTGTATTCACAGGTAGATCTTTGATAGCTGTTTATTCAAAAGCAAACAAAACTTGAAAAGCGGATATAACCTCGACTCAGAACTCTGGAGGGGTGGGCTGGGATTGAAATTGGTCTGACTCTCTCGCTCGCCCTCTCTCTCTCCCTCCCTTGAATTGAGGGTCCATTGTAGAACGTCAAACAAAAGGTTTTTATCAGAGGTTCTTAATGTAACCCCCTCCCCTCACTCTCTCGGCCACATACTCGTTCTTCTCTTCCTCTCCTTTCTCATTCATTTATTCCACTGTGTGTGGAAATAGGCTGGGCAACAATTAATTTCATAGTGAATTCAGGCAGGATCTATTACCCCTCTCTGCCTCTATTGCTCTAATGGAAATCTATTTCACTTCTCTTTTGTGTCCAATATAATTTAATGCCCATTTTATTAATGGCCTGAAATAATTACGGAAGGCTTTTGTGATTCTTGAGTATGTTTCATTTAATTGTGTAATAAATGTCTAATCAGAGCTCCCATCTGAAGCCATTATGGCATTAAAATTAACAATTACGCCACAAATGTCTTGGTGAATGCGTTGGGGTCTATAGAAATCATTGCTGATAACAAGACACATATAAATCATTCATGAGAATTTTTTCAGAGAAAAGCAGAGTGAGAGATAGGAGGATGGGAGGGAGAAAAAAAGAAGTGGGGGAAGAAAAGAAGAGAAGAAAGAGGCTGAGTTTTCTTTATTCCATTGAAAAACCGGGGATGGCCGAAAGATAGGGCATTTTAAAACTGTGTCACCCTCTCCAGTTCCTTTCTTCCCCTGTCTCTCTCTATCTCCCTTTAATTTGCCCTCCTCTTTATTTTTGAAGTGACAGATTTCACTTTGGGAATTCATTAACCGTTAACTTGGGCGATAAAATATCTATCAGGCCCTCTGCCCGGTTCCTTTGCTAAGCTGCGTGGCGCTCCGGTTCAACGTTGTGGGTGACCGAAGGCAATTAAAGAGGCTTCACACTCTCTCACTCTGCCAGTGTCACTTTCTCTGTGAAAACAGGAAGGCTGCTCAACGTACCAGCAAGAATTGTTTTCTTAGTAGCCAAGCATACAAATTTCATGGTATGGGGAAACTCCATCTGCCACGAAAAACCCTCGTCAGTTCCTCTGTGTCATTTCCAGGCTAATATACTACAATTGGTTTTGGTGAATCTATTTTAATAGCATAAGGTTTTGGCCTTCTTTGTTCTCTATTACCATGATGCACAAAGGGCCTCCCCAGGCAATGGATTGCGCCCCGGTCCAAACCAGACTCTTTCATGGAAGTGACTTTGATGTAGATGACGTCTCATATTAATGAGGTTGATTTTATTCTCAATCGAACACCCCCCCCCCCCCCCCTCACCCCCCCGTGAATCAAACAATCTTGGATAAGTTGGTTGATATCACACAGCTCTGACTCTGCCCCACCCGAGCAGGGGAAGGGGAGACTGCTCCTATTGGACTTTCAATAATTCACTAACTTGTTAGTCATACAGCTCCAGCAGGTAATAAATATGACTCAGTACCTCTGATGCACTGTAGCTCTACGTTCTGCACACTCAGCTTTTATAGATAAAAAGAGAATTATTGTTTTATGTAAAGCTCTAAGACAAATACGGGGTCATTTTAGTTGCACTTTTAACCAAACGTTCATTGTTATTCTACTAATTTTATATTCATCATTGATCAGTGTGGTTTGTGGGTTTACCGTCTCAATAAGCCATAAACACATAACCTTACCTACGTGCCGACCAATCAGATGACGTCTGGGCCTTATGGAGCTCAGCAACACCTGCAAGAAAAGACAAAATAAAATAACTCAACCGTGTTTTTTATGTTCTTACTATAAAAAGCAGAACCCACGTTAAGGCTCATATCGTGTCAGTCAATAGTAGCCTACATATGCCCATACTCCAAGACAGTTACAGTTAAATAAGCACAAAGCTGCTGCTGCTGCACAGGGAAGCTGGGGCCATGGCAGATTCCCCAGCTGCTAATCCAGCTCTGTCCCCTGGTCAACAGAGGCACAGAAGAATTGCAAATGACTCAACTAGAGAGAAAACTTTTGATCAACGAATGTCGTCAATTTCCCTCTGGACAGGATGTTAAAGCAACACTTGTATTAGCTAACTGTGAGCTCTACTGTATTTTAAAATTTAATTTGATAGTGAATAGTGTGGTAACCCCAACACTTTTATTGTACCGGTCTATTCCTTTATGAAGAATTTATTACATTTCTGTTGTTGTCATTTATATAAGCGTAGAAGAAGAAGAACTTTACAAGCTCACAGTTTTTTTCTTTGCTGAAAAGTTAAAAAGCTTCTGTCCATCACCGAGTCCAGAATCTTCTTACAACCGCTCATTGTTACGTTGCAGTTGTCATGATATCAGTGGATATCCTTGATCATTCAGAATGATCCTTCAGCCTCTAAAAGAAAAATTAATAATCCATTTCATGTGCTAATGCCAGCACACACCGACGAATAGATCCAGCTCATATGCTTCAGTTATGCAGTGAATACCATTTTGTAAAAATGCTCTTCAAGCATCTTGTCAGGTAACAAGAAATCTGGATGTTGACAAAGTTTGAAGTGAACTATGGTAACAGTGCCCAGGTAAGAGGCATTACACCTCAATGAGAAACTACTGATGATATACACTTCATACTGCAGTGGTTTCACCGCTGGGTAAACGGTACAGACAAAAGAGTGCAGATCTTTTTCAAAGCACGGCGAAGATTTTACACTGATGAGTATTTTTTTCTTTTCTTTTCTTTCTCATGAAGAGCCCCTGAACACAGCAACAAGGCAGTGTTTTCAAAACTGTAATTTAACCTTGGTAAAAATAAAAGCTGTGCTACTGAATATGATTGATCTGAAACCTCAAGCAAGTTTCAATTTTCTACAAGTGGCTTTTAATACTGTTTTGACATGAGTGACGACCAGTGCATCCCAGTGACGACGGCACAAACAAAGCGAATCTTTTCACTTTAATGTGATGTTTAGCTTATTGTTGGGAAGAAGATTGCACAGAAAAATCCTAGCAGGAGAGATAAGACGATCCACAGGCATCTGTAGGATCTCTGACAGGTGAACCATCATTTTAAAGATGATTACACTGGTGACCTGTTTACAAATGGCCTTTATTTGACTGGATCTTTCACATTTGGTTTTCTTGTCACTTGAGTGCCTGGATGAAATTTGTAATGATGACAGTTATAATGCCTGGAGGGTCTTTGGACCCTGTTCACCTGCATTCCACATGGCCGCAATGTCCATGGTCCAATTTGTGGTTCAGGACCTTTGCTGCATGACACAGACATCATCATCGTCTGGGTAGTCTGGGATTATGTGCTTTGATAATACAAGTCCATTCAAACTGACATGTATCAACCACTGGGGGCAGCAAAATACCCCGAGCAGTCAGAAATACTGTAAAAGAAGAGCTAATATTGCGTCTGTTTACAGCACAAGGATTTGTGACATCGTGTTGTTTTAATTAAGAAGAAAGTCGAAAATGTCCAACTAGAAAATATTAAATGTGCACATGAACTAGCTTCTGTCTTCCACATCATGTCGAGCGCGTGCGTGCGTGCATCCTTTCCCATGAATCTCTGCCAGCAGCAATGAAAACGACGAAGCAGAGACACGGGCAGAACACAGAGGCGCTGGCTGTTATGGAAAATATGTTGATCATAAACAGTATCCACAACAAAGAGATATCAAAAATACATTTTCAATACAAATTCAATAACCTAAGGTGACAGGTGTTTTTGATGAGCCAGTCGACCTCTCACAGACAGGGCCTCTGTCCCTCCTGATCTCTACGCTAATGCTGTTTCATGATAGAAATTAAATGTTGCTGTCTTTAATAAAATATAGACGTGTGGCATGTGTACAACAATTGTGTAAAAAAGGATTTTGCATTCAAATTCAAACTGATGAATCTGCATGAGGGCTGCACACACCCACAGGCACTGGCAGAGAAACGCTGAGCACAAATCACTAGAACCATCTCAGCTATTTACTACATTTCTCCTTATTAGAGTTTCCTTTGTCCAAACAGATCTTCTGTTATTCAATTACGCATTTAACTGATGTGCAAATTAAGCGTGGCATTTCCACAAAGACACGTGTGTCTTTGTGGAAATGTCACCTGACACCTCGCACCTTTTTTTTCCTACCCACTTCTTCCAACCAATTTAATTCCAAGCTCCAGATTTCATGGTCAATTTTATCTCACTCACTCTCAAAGAGTCCATCATCAATTCTTCACAACTTTTCATGTCCCCTTTCTCTGCAGATCCACTGCGAAATTGCCTATTCAGGTTATTAAATAAGTGTGACTGCTATAAATTTATGACAACACCCAGAGCTTTGAACATACATTTGGAACGCTGACCCCCAGCAGCAATTAGTCTTTGTTTATCCTTTACAGAGAGTCACACAGCTCTTTCATTCTTTTTTCACTCTCTGTTCGTCGACTGATCATCATCCATGTTCATTCACATCAGGAAGTCAAAGCTCACTTTGTAGCTTCAACCACCAAAATCTAATCCGTTCGTCCAAATCACTGTTTGTGCCAAACTGAAGAAAGCAGTCCTGATACAGGACCTTCCCCAGAATGTGATAAACAGATGTGTATATATCGGACGGATGGACGGACAAGTCTCCAGTCAAAGCTTTTGTCCTTTATGAAGCTGAATGCATTTGGTGTGAGTCAGTTTGGACAAAGGTCTCAGGCAGATGGAGGTAATGTGACGTAAACTGCACAGCAGGGAAGCACTGTTGTTATAAAGTTGTTTCCTTCCTTGTGTTTGTTCTGGCGATGCCGTTCTATCCTGCTGCTACTAATATAAGAAGTAATAAAGATAAAGGCAACATCTTCATGACATTTAGTCACACAGTCTGAGTCCTCTGCTTTGTCTTTAAAGAGACCATGGGCTATAATTGGAGACCAGTGCACATCGTCTCTCGCCTGAGAGGGTAAATGAGGGATCCCTAGACTCCAGGATTACCCTATTATTGAGAAGACGTTCCACTAAGCCTCCACCACTGACACATATTCCTGTTCTATGGCCTATTCACTTTGAAATATGTCTTGTCAGGGAGGCTTATAGAAATCTACATAATCCTTTTTCATCACAATTAAAGATACCACTGAACAATAAAATTGCTTGCTCTCTGGTTTGTTTCATGTTGCTTTGAGAAAAAAGCAGTGAGGGAAATGTAGCTGAGCATTGCTGAAGGTTGCAAAAGGCCGGAATGAGTTTTGGATTGTGTCTGAGGAGATTTGATAACATCCTCTGACCTTTACAAGTTTACAGCAGCTGCATGAAACACAGGTGAAAAATGTCCTGTTGTGTGATTTGTCCAGATTTTGAAATTTATTAATAAATCATTATAATGAAAACCTTCCCTCTAGACTGAAGTCAGAAACTCCTGTCAGTCAAATGCTGGAATTTTGTAAAAGAAAGTAATGAACTTCCTGGAAACCAGCTGGTCTTTTTACTTTTTTTAACCACAGTTACATGATAAAATGTCAAATAAATCATCTGTAGGCTGTGAGACATTATTCATATTCAGTCAGGACTGTACTGGGTCAAACTACAGTAATTAACCAAATGTTGAGAAAACACAGGTTATTCATCACATTGTGTCACAGAGTAAAAGCTCTGGACTGTTCAGCTTCACTTATGTTCTCACACTACAGGCATCATCTGGGAAACGCCTGGACATGAATCAGAAAATGTTTTTATTAGTACGTTTTAAATATTAGGATAAAGAAATATCTGACGGATTTAAAACACATTTTGTGACGTGCTTAATTATAATACTTAACATGATTATTCATTACTTCTGATTATGAATAACTGATCAGCTGATGACCCTACAGAACGCCCCACAGTCACGAAAAGCTTAAAGTTTACATGTGAAATGATCCTGAAACTGAACTTTCTCCTTCAGTCAGTAAATTCCTGTGTTTAACAGAACAAATACAAACCACAGAAAAAGGTAACAGGCTGTGAATGAGAGCAGGTGGGAAGTATCGCTGAAGTTTCTCAGCACCATCCTCACTGTCGTTTCGCTGTCTTACTGTCTTTCTGTCTTACTTACAAAGAAAAACAACCTGTCCTAAGAAAGTGTCCGTCCATAAACAAGACTAAAAGGCTACAGCTCAGTGAGACAGTGGTCGCTGGAGCTTAATGCTAACAACGGCAGGAAGCTGATGCTCAGCAAGTGTAATATTTAACCATGTTTACCATCTCAGAGTCATTAGGATACATCACATGGGAACCATGAATGACTGTCCCACTGTCCATTTCATGTCAAACACCAAAACACCAAACAGTTCACACACCTGTTGAGTTTATGAGTCTGTGAGTGAAATGTGTTTTTCTGTGTAAGCGTGTTAGGAAATCCTTCGCAGAGTGAAAAACCTCCGCTGGCCTCACACATCCAGCGCGGCCGGCCAGCTCGTGCACACTGGAGCGTGCTTATTATCACAGCTCATAAAAACAGAATGTGTCTCGTGGCTGAATTGCATTATGGTGTATTGAAGTGCAGGAGCTGGTGTGTCTCCGTCCTCTACATCAGATTCCTCCCTGTGTGACAGCGCTGAGTGTATGAAGACGTCCTTGCACCTTGACTCTGAGGGGCTGACACCAAAACATGACATTTAACACTCATGTGCGCCTGCTTTCCTGTGACCTGTAATGAAAATTACAGTGTCAGCCAAGTCATTCACAACCCGGCTGGACCATCGCCTTACATTCCAAGAGTTTGTAACCTTTTTTAAAGGAGTAGCAGAGGTAAAGTTAACAAGTAACACACAATCCACAGTCTCCTGCAGGATTATTTGAAGTACAGTGCAGAGGAGGGCACAGGAAGAAGGGCAAACATAATCTTGCTCAGAATGCCCAGAAGCCTGGGTTTTACATGCGCTGCTTCTTTCATCTCTTGTATCCGTACTCTCCAAGTCCTTACTTACAGTACGAGGTCGGCTGGTGTCACGACAGGAGCCCGGCACCAAAACACCAACACAGCCTACGCACGGCCGTCTCTGTCAGCACCCCATCCCCGCCTTCACCCTCCATCTTCAACACGTCCCTGAAAATGTGCTGCTGGAGAGATGCATTGCATCTTTGCTATTCTGTTGTTTGTTTTTGGTTGACTGTTTTGTTGACTGCATTGTGACTGTGTGTCAGCGTGAGGCTCTTCATCACGGGTTAGAAAAAATAAACAGAATTTTCTGGAATATTTGAGCAAATTTGAATTTTTTGTTCTTTTAACACCTTTAATCGTGTGATAGTGGATCATTGAACTACCTGAGAGGTCCTGACCACCAGGTTTGGAGTCAGTCACATACAGCAGGTACTGTTTCCATGTCACAAAGAAAGAAAGTACAGGCCAGGCTTACAGCATGAGCCGTTTCCCAGCAGAAATATTGCCCTGCTACAGTGTAGTTAATGGTAACTTACTTTAAAGTAGAAGTAATGCACAGCTATAAACATGTCTGCACTAACACAGTGTATAAGCTATAGATTTACATGCAGTAAGTATTTCTACGTTATCACAGGGAAACGTGACAAATGTCGACCACTCAAACAGGTGCAAAGTATAAATATAGAACAATTAATACATTCGACCTCTTGAAGGCTCCTCAGTGCTTCTACCATCCACTTTAAAACTAAAACAGTTCGTCTTTGTAAAGAACAGAAAGAAATAAGAAGTGAAAGAAAAGGCTCTTTGTCGCGTTTTCGAGTCAGGGCCAGTGCTCGAGGATTATTTAGGAACGAGTGGGCACCGCAGTCTGACTGCAGTTACTCCACATTACAAAGCTTTGCTAAGCTGCCGTTTACTCTAACCTTTCTTTATGTAATCTCAACTGCTCCAAAGTTTGAAGTTGTAGCTCTCCTGCCTTCAATCTGCAACCCTCAGGTCGTACAAATTGCAGTACTTGTTTTGTTGTTGACAGTGTAATCCTTGAAAGTGAAGCTAATTATCTTCACAGGCATGTCTTCCAAATACCAATTTGTGAGTGTCTCTGCAGCTGGGTGGTGTCTAGAAGGGATACAGGAGATTTCAGGAGGTAATCTCCATTCACACTGTATTCTCAATGGCTGCTGGTGGCTTTGGTTCAGAGTGGATGTGAAACTGAACAACAGTAATGTATTTATCTGCCAGGCAAAGGGAGATTGTCAGAGCAGGTGTCAAGGTGTCGCAGCTGCTGTCGAGCCCAAAGTGAGCCACGAGTCACAGGCATTCAAATTAGAGCAGAGTCGCAAGTCTGATTGAACACAACACGTCTAATTTGTGGCTCAGAGTTCTACATGCAGCATTTCTACGTCAATAAATCATTATCACGTTCCTGCTGGCGTGTAGAATAATCACGTCGACCTACAGAGACCGTTACTCAGAACATGGAAGCCTCCAGCAGTCTCTGTCCTGCACTTTACATTCTGTCCTAAATGCTTAGAACATGAAATAAGAGTAGTATGGTCTTGGTGCTACCACTGGCGTGATGATGGAGCTGAGACTGCAGCAGAGAAGAATGCTGCAGTGCTGTGAAGGCCCCAGTTTCCCAGTTTACCTGGAGTAAACAATAAAGCCCAGTAAGAAGCAGTTTCCCATTTATGAGGCAATGGGAGAGGTTGTGTTTCGCACAATAAGAAACAATAGGAAAGAATTTTTAGTAAGGTCCTTTAAGTCTGATTCAATTCAGAAGACGTCAGTCATGCAATGTGTCATCTGTGCAGCTTGGAGTCCTCCTGTAAACTCACACACTCCCTCTGCTCGGTGCAGGGCTGAAGCTACAACCAGACGAGCTGGTTCCCAAGCTGTCACCGAAACGCCTGGAGAGTCAACACGCAAACATGTTTCCCAATAGCTGGTTCTTTCATCAGCGACTGTACGAATCATCTGACCGCTCCACCTGTAATCCTAAAAATATAAAACACCTCTCCGTCTCTGACTTTACTGTAGCACCATGGCCAAATGTAAAGCAAGGAGCAAATCACTGCGAAGTCAGCATCATCCAAAACAGCACCTTCACTCACAGGCTGAAAAAACCTGCGGACAAAAGTGTTGCAGGTAAAATCAGCCGGTTCCTGGTCTGTCCAACCATCACTAACAATCTTACATTAAACAAACCAGGGTTCAGTCGTTCTAACGACACCCTTTATTAAGAGTTTATAGGTTGTAACTATTGATTAATAAGAATAACCTCTCTCTGGCTGCTCAGTCATTAATAGTCAAGTAATTAATAAAGTCATTAAGGGTAATGACCGTCTTAGTTTCTCATGAGCTGTGTCATTTACAGTAATAAATGCTAATAATAACAGTCACTGCTTTTTTTTAAATAAGGATTTATTAAGTTATTTTACAATATTCAATAAATGTTTTACTTTCAACAAATGGAAATAGGCCTACAACCACAACATGGCTGACTAGTCTGCCTGTTAACTTCAAAATAAAGTTCCTGGAAAGTATTTTCAGCTGTGGCGTACAGTTTGTTTTACATGTGGTCAAACCTATAAGCTTTTTTGAATTAACCAGTCGGGGCTGTGCTTCTTGGCCATATGTTTTCTGCTTTGGGTTTTGTGTTTTTTTTTTTGTTTTTTTTTTTTTTGTGTGTGTGTGTGTGTGTGTGTGTGTGTGTATATATATATATATGACAAGATTCTGAACGATATCAAAGAAATCCCAAAATCATTTGTTGACTGTTCTCAGCTGTAAACGGAGGAAGACAGAGGGGCCTGATACTCATTGTCTATTTAACACACGAAGCTCCGAGCCAATCAAACTGAACTGATGACTTCTGACCTTGATAAAGGGACGCTGAACCCCAAAGGTCTCATAAGCTTTGTGTTGATGGGTCAGAGAGAGAGTTAGCTTAGCATATAATTAATGTTTAATAACCCCTGGTTGTTTGTCAACACTTTTCCCACTGTCTTTTTCCATGCCTTATAATCTTCAGAGTGCCTGCAGGCACAGCATTCTGTGATAACATCTTAAGCCTCTTGTTCCAATACCCTGGCCTGGCAGTAACAACACTGGCCAGTCACTCATTTACAAGCAAAGATAAATGCACAGTCCTTAATCTGTCTCCAGTTAGGTCTCCAGCAACACAACACAGGCCAGGCCCACGTCTTTAACTCCTCCTCAGGCTTAGCTGCTCCATCAGCCCTGCTGCTGTCATGTAGGCTGCCTCCACCCTCACCTCTATCACCTGCCACACAGGTACACAGCGATAAGCACACACACAGCCAGGGAAAGGCCTCCCAGTAATGAGACTGAATTTAACATTTTACAGCTTTTGTGCAAATCTATTATTTTATCACACACACAGATGTATTTGTAGGTAGAAGCCTCTGGATGAGCAGCATTCAGACAGAGCTAAAACAATCAGATGGTTAATTGATAAGTTCAGCAACAGAAAATTTATCAACCAATTACATAATTGATTCATTATCAAAAATGCCCTAAATGTCAAAGGAGCGCAGCGTTACTGGGATTAGTAACTGTAGTGTAATTACTGAATTTGGTAACCTCTCAGACTCATTACTGAAAAGAGTAATTAGATTACTGCACTGTTTTACTAAATAATGTGTCAGCGCCCAACACAGGCACAAACTGTTTGCTGAATAACAACAGCAGGATAAACTGTTGTTCATCCAGAAAACAATACGTTCCCAACAAAATCTGCCTGTGAACAGATTAAACAGATACGACACGTTCATTTAACGACAGACAGCACGTATTCCTTTAAACGTGTGCTAGAAGTTGTCATTTTTCTGAATTTGCTGAAATAAACACTGATGGCTGGTTTATCAGTCACACTCTTTGGTTTCCGTCTCTCATTAGAAACCAAACTTGTTGGTGTTGGATTGTTAATATGAGTGTTTCAGTCGCTCCTGAGCTCAGGCAATTTAAACTGTCAGGCGAGCACAACAAAATCACTGTCGGTGCCATTTAATTATTGAGGAAGAAAGAAAGAAATAATTAAATGTGAGTCACTTACACAAGCTCATTAAAGCTTATACTATCCAGTCTATTTTCCTTTTGGTTTGAATGAGACAAAAGAAGAACAATATCCCATTAAAGGCTGTTTCCACATTCTGTTCACTGGAATTGATAGTGAAGTGTCAGTGTTTTTCCGTGGATTAAAGTCTGATAGCACTCGCAGGAAGAATGATTCCCCCCGTTTGAAGAATACACGCAAGGAACGACGGACAGCGAGAGCCAGAGGAGAACAGACGGAAAGAGAGACTGAAAGAGAGCAGATGAGTGGGAAACATAATGGAAGAATGCTTCTAATGCACTGTCTGTAGAGGGTGAATTAGGAGGCAAACAGTGTGATTATTGTGCGATGTGGTGGTGGTAGTGGCGGTGATGGTGGGATCTTGCCAGCCCCAGGATGCAGATAGAAACCACCGGGGTACAGGAGGGGAGCAGGCAATTGTGATTTATGGGTCGCAGCAGGCTGATAAGGAAGCTCCCTTCATTTAATGCCTTATCGGCTGCGTTAAAGAAAGGCCACAATTTGCAGCATTCTTAAAAGCCCCAGATGTGACTAATCTCTGCAACCTTCCAGACAATCTGTCTCAGGAAAAACTATAGATCACTCACTTGTCTTACTGATCTCGGCCTCAGAGGAAAATGGTGGAGGGAAAAGAAAGTGTGCTTTCAACCAAGAAGTGTACGCTACGAGAGGAAAAATAATGACCACGCAACACCTGCATCACAAAGCGAGGTAACATTTTAAACACTGCTGTGTCCTATAATTCAGGTTCATTTACAACTCATTTACAACAGCAAATGTATTTAGAAACAAAAGCAAAGCCACTTGAATTAAACCTGTATCGGTATAATGAGGAAATGTTTGCAGAACGTTTGCAGAACGTTTGCAGAATGTTCAGCGGGTTTCACTTCTTTTCCCAACAGTATCACATGACCACTGTGACCACTTCACATTAAGTCCAGTGCCATGAAAGAATTAAATGTGCTAAGACTGGACTTCAAACCTCACTTGTCTCCATGGATAGTAATTTAAATTCCTGACCCTGCAACTCATTTCAGAATGTCTTTCGTCTTAATGGGACAGACACTGACGATTTATGCAAGATATGTCCTGAGTTTGCTTCTTCACAGGATGTAACAGAGACAACAAGCTGCTAAACACTCAGAATATTATGTGCTGGATAAAAACCAACTTTCAACCCTTCTAACTCTGCAGACTTTCACAGTCTAATCCAAATCATTCAGCCGATCCATGTTCTGTATTCTGTGCGATATCAAACCTCGCTGCGTCCATAAACACACACGGCGAAAACACAGCTGTACGTTTCTTCTTTTATTCCTTTCTTTGAGATGATCATCTCCATTTGCTATGAACTATGAAAAATCGTTTCAGCAAAGTCTGGTGAGGTCTGCGCCCCGAGCGGACTCAGTAAATCCACAGAACATCTACTTGAGGCTCCTTGTGGACTTGATGAATTGATGCTCGAGGCTCTGAACGTCCCCACAAGTCTGCAAGTAAAGGGAAGTCCACACATTTGGATTGAGCCACAGTTTACTGCTGCTGTAACCATGTACCAGCTAACATCTACATTTCTCATCGAAGCCCAGCCATATATATATTACACTGTCCGCCTGCGTGCATGCTGGGATGCTGTGTAGACACTGACAGGATGGAAGAATCCTGGTCCCTGGTCTCCTGTGCTTCCTACACCCGCCCTCCGCCCTCACCTCCTCCCTAGGATTACCTTAATAATTACTGCACTTTGGATAAACAAAGCAGTATAATAAACATCATTTCTAAGGAGACGGGACAAACTTCACCTGAGTGGATGAAATATTCCCATTTCAGTCGCTCTCTGTCTGAATTTTACACACACACACACACACACACACACACACACACACACACACACACACACCGTCAGTTGTCTCAGCACTGTTCTACCAATAAACTGGAGCTTGACATAGCAGCGTCGCTGGTCAATACTAATCACAGAAATAATTACTAACCGAAGCTTAGGTATGCCATCGATTTTTAAGGCAGTTGTTTGCATTACTGTCATATCTGATCGTAATAATCTTTAAGGGCTTTTTTTTTTTTTTTCTTGAAGTTTCAGGTCTTCAGTCGTGTTGTATAAACTGTATGAATGTCATTACAAGGTCTAATCAATGTGTACTGATGTATTGACGACGAGTTATAGTGACTTTCATGTGCAAGGCTGTTTTTTTTTTTTCCTGGTTGGAGTTGGACACGAATGACAGAACAGAACATTAACAAACAGTGTCATCGAGGGAAAAAATGAATTTCTACACGAGAGCCGGTGAATATCGATCGGGTCAGGCAGCGTGTCAGACAAACAATGGTGCATTTTCCCACGCAGCCTTAAATTAACTGGACAACGCTGATACAATGCTAGCCAAAAGAGATTTCACACAATGGTTTGCATATGGATAACCAGTAAGGTTTTCCACACCACTTATTCACAAATCAAATTGTGATCCGCTCTCAGGCTCATTCCTCAGCTGAGCTCTGCTAATAGTTATGTGCAAACAGCTCGAAGGAAGCGGAGCCGTGTTCATCTTCAGGTCAGTCATCTGCAACGTGACATCGCCTGGTAATCCCTCCGTGGTTAGCACGAGTAGCTACAATCCTCCAAATGTAAGCAATGTTTGATTTTAAGGTGCTTCTCTTTCTTTAAATTAAGTGCATATATTTATTTTCCACATGCCTCACTGTGTTCTACAAGTGTAATTAGTCTGGGATACTCAGCAGTTGATTTTTCCCGCTCCATTCTTAAGTATTCATGAAAGCCAGTGATCTGACAAATGGAATTTTTCAGCACGGCAGCATCTTGCATCTCAGACCTTATTCCGACAGATAATCCTGTTTAAATATCCAGCATAGTTTACACAGCCCAGGTAGGAAAAGATCAGCAGCTGCATTCGAATGCTCATACATGCACACCTGTCCTCTCACATATGGAAAATACTAATTATCAAACAACAGAGAATATTTGTGTCCGCCTGTGTCTCAGCGGTCACCTGACCTCCATGCTTCAGTTATGTGAAACGTCCTACCAACTCACAGTATCTGCCCCTGAGCTGCTGCAGCCTTGGCTTTGCTGTGCTGGCCTATTCTCAGTTCAGCAGGCTAATTCATCATGAGCGCTGCTCTAACTCCAAGGTCAGTTCCATAATGAGGGGGGTCAGAGTGATAAAGGCAAAGCTGTGATTGGATCACAGCAGAAGGTCCACAGACGACCACCTTACAGTTCCACGTTCGCCCTACAACCTGCGTGACTTCCCGTAACATGACCCGCGGTCGCGGCTGCTGTTACGTGCCGCCCACCGCAGCGCTGGCAGCTTGCATATTGTTTACTCTCCCCTCTTTGTTGTCACGGTCCACTGGGGAATATCTTACAAGTGATTTGGCATTTGACGGGGTTTGTATGATGTGGGAGGAGGTGGGTGGTGCAGTGTGTTGGGAGTCACCTATTTGCTTGGGAGGCAGGGCCTTTTGGTCTGCTGGTCCACACTGTGCGCGCCCCATCCACTCAGCCTCCTGCCCCCTCCTCTGTCTCTGTCCCCCTGTGTTTCCCCGCCGCTGCAGCCCGCCTGCACGCCTGACAGACAGACAGATGCTATCTGCCGTGCATCTCCAGCTCTGGGCCTCTATCACTCTCCACAAACAGCCCATTGCTTGCACACAGGCTGCAAATTTCGTCTGCCTCTCTCCCTTTAGATAAGGGGCAATATCAGTGACAGAACATATTTTATGTATGAAATGTAGCTCACAACAAGCAGTCAAGCATTAGGTTTGTTTAAATGGATGATCCTTATCACTATTCTTTCAACACAGAGTTTCGACATTGTTCTCTGTTTATTTTTCTTTGCACACAATTCTTCTTTATGCTATCTAGGACCACAATTGGCTTTTAGAGAGGCTCCTGTCTGGGGGTTGAATTCATTGCTATTTTAATTATAGCCGTTCAGCGCGGCAGGACGGACTGTGTGTGGAATATTTCCTGCCCAGCCACAGTTGTAGTTCTTCCTCCTAAACCCATCCAGTCAACATTCCAGCAGATTATTTGCCGGGGATTTCTCTTGTCAAAGAAGCAACACTTTCCCCTACTGTTGGCTGTTGTTAGCATCAGATATTGGATGATTTCCATTTAGTGCTTCGGTTATGCTTGTCAGTTTGTGCCCAGCATTTTTGTAATGATGGAAATAAGATCTCACATATGCCATGAGTCTAGCTGACATAATAGTTTGGTTTGTGACTCTGTGTGTGTGTGTGTGTGTGTGTGTGTGTGTGTGTGTGTGTGTGTGTGTGTGTGTGTGTGTGTGTGTGTGTGTGTGTGTGTTGAGAGAGCTGGTGGAGGTATCAAGGACAACAAAAAAGTATTTTATGAGATATCATTTTTAATATTTATGTAGTTAATGTACTATTTTTACTTTTTCTATAGATATTTTAATGCAGACAAAATTTGTCCATATTATCAATCATATAATTTACTGTATGTATAAACTGATTTGGGGTTTTGGATAATTCAAGCCTTGTTTTTTTTTTTTTTCATAAAGAGTCCTGTTTGGTTTGTCCCATATAAAACCCCCCAAAAGCAAAGCCTCACCCCCATAGCACACACACACACACACACACACACACACACACACACACACACACACACACAGAAGGGGTGGGAAGCATGCAGGTCATTACCATAACAAGCTGGCGTGTTTCTGAAGATACACTTGTTCAGAATAGACAGGGGCAAGAGGGGGGTACGCCGGGGTGGCAGCACAGGCCCAGTTTATTTCAATAACAACAGCCAGACACAGGGCCTATCTCGTCAGACTTTGAATGAAACACTTGGGCTCTGATGGAGCGATAAGACACAGATGCTAAAAAGGAAAACTGCTGAAACGGCCTCTTGACCCTTGCTTTGCTTTGCTACGGAGGAAACTGGACACAGCAGATATAGTTTGTAGTTTTATTAACCTTGTCAGACTTTACTTTTTTGGCTTTTCTTCATTTTTTTTTTAAATTCATATGTATTTATTTAGTAAATGAGTATTAATACTGCAGAAGAAAAAGACCAATTTACTCCTGTGTAAACCTGAACTGTTAATTACAGACACATCATTTTCACATGAATGGCTCCGTGTTTACGGTGGGGCAACTGATCTGTCCCTGGGGAAGACGATGTCAAGTGCTTTACACATAAACAGATGTGATCCTTTATTTTTTTTTTACACAGGTAATCCTCGAGGTTAAATCTGTGCTAAACTTGACGGTGAAAAAGAGGCTGCGCCTTGTTATTTGTACAGATAGAGCACACACTTAGATTTAGAAGGAGATGTCCTAAATCTCAGCTTGATTTCCTATGTTAACCGTGGCTTAGCTGCGGCTGGGCTGGATGCAGGAGAGCCTGTTGAGAGTTAGTGGAGTAGTTGTAAATATGTGGTAACACTTTCAGTGGTAATCCTCCTGCACAAAGAATTGCCAGAGATTATGGACCGGTTGTCTGACAGAGAGAATCCTCCGGCACAATCAAATTCCTATGGCTGCTGAGATTTGTAGAGGGCACAATGCTTTACTGCGCGGCTCGCCAGTAATGTGAGGGCAGGCTGTTCCCTAGATGGGAAGCTAAGAAGCAAATATAGCATGAAGTGCATATTAAGTAAACAGAGGGTGGCTAAAAATGTAGCATCGTCGCTGAGAATGGCGTTTGACTGTTTTTAAAGAAAAGGTGGCTGCTGCTGTCCACTGGAGTACGCTTCAGCGAGACGGTTTGACCTGTGTCTGTCCTCTCCTGTTGACCCCCCCGACCCTCCGCGCTGACCCTCGCTGAGGAGACGTGAGAACCACAGCCTCCTCCTCCGAGCACTACACAATCGCCCTCGCTGACACATTTTGAGTGGGGTTTAAGGAAGTGAAGTGAAGAGAGAGAGTGAGGGAGTGAGAAACCCCACCACAGCCCCATACCCCCGAGGATGAATAGAATATAGAAGCCGTTTCATTTCAAAATCGGCCTCTGCACTTGGCTGAACCTACAATAAAAGTTGATAATTGAGAAGTGAAAGAGTAGGATCAATAAAACTGTGAAAAAAACGGAGGCTTGGGCTTATGTTTAATGCAGTTTAACTGATATTTAATATTTTCTGCTTTCTCTCTCTTCTTCTTCCTTTGTCCACATTAAAATACTTCAAAAAGAATTCTAATAAAGTGGAAATTAAAAGGAGCGTAGATTGGGGTTGGAAAGAGAGGCCTCTAATCCCGCTATCTCTTAATAATTCAAAGTCTCTTTTATTTTCTGAATAAAAAGCGGAATTAATCTGGCACTGTGAAGCTGTCCTCTCTTCTCACTGTTTAAATAAATCCCCGTTCGTACATTAGACGCGAGGAGGCTGGCTCTGGCTCCTCGCCAAGCTCTGTGTCAATTCCCTCCTGCCTCCTTCCTTTCTCTCCCAGCCCCTCTTTATTCCCTTTCTTTTGCTTTCTGCCAGGGAGGGACCTATGAGAGAAGCCATGCCACCAGAGAGCTGCTATCTCCAGAACCTGCTCAGCACACAGGCCTATCACAGGCAGCTAAGACCACTTAGCTCAGGCCGCCAAAAGGCACCCTTATGAAACTTTACCCAGATATTAGGGCACTGTGAAGCCAAATGATATATTACAAAGGCATTGTGTAAAGGGGGTGACCATTTATAGTATTTATATAAGGCTGCTGCAGCTGTCAGAAGAGTTACTATTTTGGCCTTTAGCAGAAATAGAGAGGTGGGCATTTTATCCTTTAGCCTAAGTAACACATATCATTTTTATTGTGCTAATAAGAAAAACAGAGGCACAGTAAACTCTAATAATGAATTATATCATTATGCGTTTTGTTTCATTGAAGATTTAGCCAGTGTTTCAATACAAGAGACATTTTCAACAATAAGTCCACTCCACAAATGGACGGCTAAGTCGCACAGCTTTTCACAAGACAAAAGACGAGCCTTTGAAAACTGACACCATGAAATAAAAGGAGCTTAGGCTCCAAGAGCAAAACTGAGTAAACTGAGTCGACGGAGGAGTGGGGATATAGGAACAGGCCCGAGCATGAGCGCAAGGGCCTGCAGGGTCCGTGATTAGCACTGCCCTCTCTATCAGTTCACAGACGGCCTGTCTTCAGAAACCCTTCGGCAGCAGGTCTCCCTCTGTGTCCGTGAACTCCCCCTCTGGTGGGGCTGTGGGGCAGGAAGCTGCTATAGTCAACACGTCGCCACTCTCTGCATCCCAATGATGCATCTGTAGAGATGAAGCTGTCCTTGCTCTGATAGACGCCTTTTGTGGCACTCTAGAATCTAAGATCCTCAGCTCGATCCTGGATCAGCCTTCCCGCTCTCTCCTCTGTGGTCGGAGATTTTTGGCATCGCCCCCCACCCCCCGCCCCCTTCCCCTTCATCTGCGTACACGCTGGCTCAAACTGCCCACACTCACAATTATGACGATACTTTCCTCAGAGACTCTGGCTGAAAGACAAACAATAGCTTTAGACTCTTCGTATTTTCTTCTGCGACTATTCATCCAGCGAGACACTGTGTTTGAAAAGCACGCCAGTGTCATCCAATTGGCTGTTTATGATTTAACTGTGTGCTGGAAAATATCAGTATCTTCTCAAGGTGAAGCCTTGGACTGCTGCGCGGTATAACCAATACACACATCTCATTATATGAGCTGAAAACACCTTGATTTTGTGAGGCTGTTGGAAATGAGATTGACATGCTCGGTCTCGGGCCAAGTCTTTCTAAAACCCAGCACGATTCTTTTTTTTCACTGCTATATTGCTCCTCACAGAAATCTCTACTTTATATGTTATCAAATGATAAAAAATATCAAGAGAAGTAGGAAATAGAGGAGGCCCGGAGGGAAAGTGTAAAGGTGTGTCTTAAGTTCCCTGAAGGCAACAAAAAGTCATTTTCACTGAGGTGTGTGCTATTTTTATTTATATACCTCCCTCGCTCTGTTTCTTCATACATACTGTTTGTGGGGCTATCATTATACCAGACAGAAAGGTGGGGGGGAAAACCATTTGCATTAGCATCACTGTCTGACTCCAGGCACTAAGCAATGATACTTTATTCCATACCATTCAGAGGGCCATTATCAGTCTACCCCCTCTGTCCCCTCTTCCAGCAGGGAGCTCACACACACACACATGCACACGCAATTACACGACGCGCCGCACACACCATTCCCATCCAGCAATATCACGGATTGCATCTCGTGCAACACTGGCACAGAGGTACAGGACGGGTGAGGGAAGTGGAGGGGAGGGACATTTCCGGAGGGGGGTCCTGGCATGTAATTGTCCTGGTGAGCACTCAATAGCACCTTAAACCAAGCAGGCAATCTACAAAGCTGTGCAGTGAAGGAGGGAAAGGCCCTGTGGCTATGGGGACCCTAATAGGAACTTCTTTCTCACAGAGATAAATGGAGAAAGTTCCTTTTATTTATCGGTAGCTGCTGTTTGGGACTGGGGCTATCAAAGCACAGCAGTGCTATTTATCCCTCCAAAAAGGATTCGTCCGACACAAGGCTGAAGGCGAAAGAGGGAAAGAGAAGGCTAAGGAGGGGGGCGACCACTGGAAATTGGCAGAAACAGAAGGTCAAACTGTTTATCTTTTTATTCCCATATCTCTCCCTCTCCTTCATTCTTCTACCACTGTCCTCTCTCAGTTTACCTGTTGTGGTAAGATACACAGCCGCAGTATTAAAACTCTTTTGGTAGCTGTTACTGTGTGGAAAGCAGGAGGATTTATGTCCACAGAAACTGAGATCAAACCAGCAGGGTTACTCCTACATCACACAGTTAAGGTGAGAGAATCATTAGTTTTCATACGCTGTAGCTGTAGTTGTAGTTACACTCACATTCAAAAACAGGAATCAATTTGAAATGACCAAAAAAACATAACCTCCGTCCGTTTCAGGTTAATTGCTTTGCTGTGACAGTGGCTTTAACACGCTAATGCGCATGTTAGATTATCACACGAAGAAGAGGAGGAGAAGCGGGCCCTCGAACATTTCTCGCTTAATTTGTTCAAACAAAAGTGAGTGAAATATCACCTGCTCGAGTGTTTGTCCCCTCTGTGTCCTGAGCGTCACACGGAGAACAGCTCAGTAAAGGCATGTCGACATGTCGTCATGTCAACAGTCACGAACCTGCACACGCGTTTTGTATAAGTCACAAGAGTAAATACATAGAAAGCTGAACGATGTGGATCTGTGTCATTTCCTGAGACAATGTTTAACAGAATTTTTTTTCACAGCAAAAAAAGAAAAAAACGCCTGTTATTGATACCAACTAATTCTGTACGTAGCATTTTAGCATCTTTTAGCTTGTAGTTTTAGTTTCATGGTTCACAGATGATAAAGATGCTGTACACCACCTGTTCAGCATCAAGGTGCACACAGACACAGCTTGAAAACCATTTCTCAGGGAGAGGTGGCGACCAAAACAGAGCTAAAAAGAGAATGAATGTTGGATATATGATCACGGTCAGAAACACGACTGCAAATGATGCTTGGTCTGTGTCTGCTGAGTGTGTAACTATTCAACTGCTTGCTAACACATTCACCATATCAGTTTTATAAGGTGATAATATGCCAGGGTTGTTTATGAAGCTTTGCTACTGCCACAAAAAATTAAAAATATTATTGCTGCTTTAGACAAGTAAAATTTATTGATTATTGGAAGTTCATTTCTTTTATTTTTTTTTCTGAGGAATGTACCTGGGATTTACTGTCCATTAACAAAGACAAATGAGACCTATAGTGTCTGCAAACGCAATCTGAAACCGTCATGGAGTCACTGTGTAGCTACCAGTGGACAGTGTAATTTCTAAACTAATTAAAAATTAAAATTGAGTTCTTCTATTAACATGACAAAATGAGCAACTGTAATACAGAAAACATTAACATATGTAAAACTTAAAATCCAACTTTTCCAGTAAAGCAGTATTGGGCATGTGTCCTAATTCTGCCACCATCATGCAGAAGTGACCTTATGACAGTGATGGATCATCAAACCAGCCTCAAATTAATGTCATCACTTCCTGGCTCATTTGTGTCCGTCTCAGCTACAGCAGGTGTCCCGGCAAAAGGAGCTCAGTGGACGACTATCTTTGAAGCCGAGCGTGGTTTAGGAGGTGAAGGAGGACTGGGCACACCACACACTGGTGATGAATGACTTCACTGATCCATTACTGTCTATTTTAGTCCCGTAATCCAAGTGGGAATGCCCACATCAAAGCCTGGCTCCTTCCTAAGAGGAATTCCCCTCATACTTGGACATGCAAATGAGTAGGGCCTCCTCCAGGCCCCCCACACCTGATTGAGGCGTGCAACGCCATTGCCAACTACGTGCCATGGGAATTACATACCAAGGGACGGCATCCAATTGGACCAAACTCTCCCTAAGCAATTTGCTTTGGCTTTATTCACTGGCATAGTCAGGCATGGCAGCACTTCCTTTATTTCACGGCCATGCCGCAAGATTTCTGGCTGGACCTCGTTTGGAAGCCATATTATGGCTGAGAAACGAGGAAAAGAGGGATTTGGTTTTTACAAAAGAATAGAGCATGGATCTGTGTCAGTGTCTCTGCTCATTCAGGTTTTTGGGGATGTTTTCACTTGTTGCCTGAGATTATGATGAGATGTTCACGATTCTCTTCCTGTTCCTGATCCTATTGGAACAAAACAATTGTCGCTTCTCAGAGTTAGTGCTGCCAAACAAGTTTTCACTCTCCAGGAACAAAGGAACACGTGCATGTGATCATCTAAAGCTACTACCACAGTGCTAATGAATTCATTTGATTCAGCACCACAGAAGGACAAAACGTGTCTTTACACTGCAGCCCAACCCACACTAATACAGCGAATGGAAGAGTATAAATATTTACCAATGAACTGAAAAAATAAAAATATAGAAATGGAATGAGCACACAAACTTTTAGTGAGTTTCACTGTCCCGCAAAGAGAACGTGAATTTCTGTGAGTTTCTGCTGCACTCGAGACAAAAGTCAAAAAAGGAGGAGGTCACTCAGCTCCCTGGACACCTCAGCCAATGAAACAGCGAGGGAACAAAGGAAGAGTAATAGATATTTCAGCGAGCAACTCTTAGCGGGAAAAGGGAATTTATGTACATGTAGATGAGGAGGAGGAAAACGGGTCAGTGGCTGCACTGGACCGTCTTTTTGGAGAAGAAACCTGGCTGAGGGAGCAGGAGCACACATTTAATTTCTGCTCAGCCATGCATTCACCAGCCTGAGCAGCAGACAGCTGCTCTCACTGCGACTGCAGTCAAAGACCCGGGGTCTCTTCACGTCGGTGTCACAAAGTGGGGTTTTCTTTCCTTGTAGATAATGAGATAGCAAATGGACGAGTGCCACAGCCCGTTTCTTGGAGAGCTCCTATATGTGGCTCAGACACCTCTGTGAGTTCACGCTTTAGCTGGGCTCTGCTCGCACGCCCCCGCCATAATTAATTTGCCTTAATTGCCCTGCTGCTCTAGTCGCTGTCCCGACATTATTTCTCCACTCTCTGCAGATTTAACGTTTAAAAAAAATCTCTCAGATCGGTCGACGGGGGGACTGGAGGAACACTCAGCCTTTTGTGTCCTGAACAAAGTCGACAAAACAACCACAACATGGGCTTTTGTGTTGTCATTACAGGAATAATGTTTGTTACATGTAGGAAAGAAAAGACGCTGCCATCCAGTTCATATTCATCTGTGTAATATTACATGTGTTAAGCAGTTTTTCAAGCAGTGGTTTAGGAATTATTCAGATCTTATACTCAGTAACAATACCACAATGTAAAAATGCTCCATTACAAGTAAAAGACCTGCATTCACAATGTTACTGCGTAAAAGGACCGTCACAGTCCGATGAAAACATGAATCTCCAACATTTAGTTGGTTGAGGTGACACTTAATTTGAACTATTTTATAAACAATGAGGAGTTTAATCTACAGAAATGTAAGATATTTTATGTGAGGATCATTAAATAAGCTCACGGTAATCTGTAAAGTCAGCAGCTGACAGGTACCTGCAGCGCAGGAAAAGGAAACTATCTCCCTCAGTGATGTGTTGGAATACTTCTTACCACTGATTAAAGGACATGTTGGATTTTTTTAATGTTAATTTTTCAGTGAGCTCTGAGCATCACAAAATTCAGAAACCAAAGCTGTGGAGGGATGACTAAATAACAACACAAGTAAATGAGGAATTATTATATTGTAATTTTGGTGAAACAGACTTTTAAATAAACTGTTTTGGATTGAGATTTTTTTTTTTCTTGTGAGAGCCAACCTCCACACCTGGTTCTTTGGCAAAATGCCCGTCTTTCCTCTTCCACTAGGCTTCCCCACCCAGAGAGCCCTGTCTGGCAGATTTGTGCCTTTCTTGTGCTCCTTTCACAGAGCAGAGAATGCAGCTGAAAGGCAGCGCAGGCTTCCTCGCTGCCCCGGGACCAGTCCAAATTGTAATCCTATTCCTCTGTTTATCAAAAAGAGGGAGAGAGCAGAGAGAGGGAAGCATTGAGCTGACAGCTTGATTGTGATGCTCCTGTCTGATAACTCAGCTAACCTTATCCATCTATTTCACCTCAACCTTGCAGCCATGTCCCCAACCCCATTCCACCTGCTTCATCCTCTACCCTGTGAGAGCCCCACACACACACACACACACACACACACACACACACACACACACACACACACACACACACACACACACACACACACACACACACACACACACACAGAGGCTTACCTTGCACACACTCTCTCTCCCTGTCCCTCTTTTTCTCTCTCTCATTCCCGTAATACACACACACAAATAATCACTGCACACCTCTGACCCCTTTATCGAGTGTCGGTGTTAATCCTCATCTCTCTGCTCAATGCAGAGCACAATCACAGAGACCCGCAGGACCTGCAGTTAGCGCTGTGGTTAAGTAGCCCACGGTGAAGAAGTCTGTGATAAAGGTGGCACAAAGGGTCAGTAGCTGCTAGGAGCATGGGCTCGAGCCCATGACTGGCCATGGCCCTGAGACACGACAAAGAGGAGGGGGGGGACATGCAGAGGGACTGAAGAGGAAGTGGAGGACAAAGAGAGAGTGTGCAAGGCAAGGGTTAGGCTAATAACTGGGGTAAGATGAGAGCAGCTATGTTGGAAAAAGCTATCTTCAGTATTTCAGGTTGTTTATTAAAACCCTACAGGGCTGAGTGTATGAAAGCAGAGGCTCTGACACTGTGGGTCCCAACGTAAACAAACTGTTCTCCTGTTTCACATGTTTTCACATGTTTTCACATGTTTTTATGTTTACGTTTTGGAAAATTGGCACCATTATGTTGAATTAGCTTTTAGCAGTTCCTGAAGAAAAGAAAGAAAATCTGATGATTTTATTGGCTGAGCAGTTTAATGGACATTTATTTACAACGCGCTTCTTTCCTCTTCACTCAGAAAAAAAAAAAAAAAAGGAATCATCAGAAAGTACAGAAGTTATGACTCCAGGGAGAGGAGTGTGATTTTTCACACTAATTGCAGCATTTGGGTTAAAGAACCTTAATGGCCTCCAGGTTCTGTGTGTTCCAGCCACTGCCAGCGCTGCAGCTGTTGCCCATGTTGATAAGCGGGTCAGATCACCAGGTTAAACTACCATAACTAACCTCCTGTTACTGTTGGAACATCAGCAGACACCTGCTCTGTCCCACAGGACCTTCGACCGTCCCTCACAGTCTGAAAACCTCTGAATGAGAGGTTTGAATCTTTCATGGTGATGTGGAGTTGAACCAGCACGTACATCACTCAGCCCGCCGGCCGTCACATGTCGGCTAAGTTAACCAATGTTTTGCAATTAACATCATCTAATTACTGCATAATGAAAAATTACACACTTCCCATGAAATTAAAGCTTCCAGAGGATTTCTGCGTTGATGGACTGTGGAGTGTTGATAAGTAACATATTTAAATCGAAGCCATTTGCGGGTCTTATGTTAACATCCAGCGGATGTGATTCAGCAAATCAATCAAAGTGCTGCACAGGTAGCTTTAATGATATTCTCCTATGTTCAGAAAACATTCATCTTCTCTGCTCATTCCACTGTAGCCTGCGCCGTGGATTGTCCTTGGGACACCCATATGACACACGACGACATGCACCCAGCCAACGCAGAGACACAGACAGGCCCGCATACACAAACACACATGCACGGTCACACTGACAGAGACACACACACACACACACACACACACACACACACACACACACACACACACACACACACACACACACACACACACACACACACACACACACACTCTAGACAGCTTCACTGTCAGAGATAAATGATGCCTGACACTGTGGCCTGGAGAAATGGGCTGACTGAGCAGCAGTGAGATGAAGATACTTCTCACAAAGGTTCCCTGAGCCAAACAAGTAGTGTCCCTGGGAAACCTGGACGCTGACTTCTGTTGCTCGAGGGCCACATGTCAGTCAAAACATCCTCCAAACAACCACTCTGAAAGCTGACGAACTTTATCGCCCAGACACAAACTTGTAGACTGACAACTTAATGGCAGGATGTGTTCAGTCCATATCAGGAGCTCTAATTAAAACGTGGTAAAACTGCCACCTTCATTCAAAAACAAATCAGAAATTGTGCATTTATTTCACATTAATAGACTTATTACTGCACGTCTCTGATATTCATGAATTTTTTTTTTTTTATATTTAATTGTCAGAGCCCATGCCTCCTTTTGATTCTTCTGTTGACAAAGACTAATGTGAGTTCAGGACGATACAGAGGACTTTTAATGTGATGTCTGTCTTTTGTGCTGAGAAACAATAGCAGCTGTAGCTCAGGGGCTTCTCTGTGTTGTGGGAGCCCCAGACTCAGACAGGAAGGGAAGGCTATACACAATGTTCCGAGACTTCCTATCCCCTTTAGGACGATTGGATCAGTCAGTCAGGGGGCCCCTGTGCAGGCCCCGGGGTCAAGGGCCACGCCAGTCAGACAAGACACAACAGAGGCCCTGTCTCTAAGTGCTAGGTGATTGTGTAAAAATGCATGGACAAGTACTGTTAAAAAATAGTCCTGTATGAGCTTTATTGAATGATGGAATGGGACACAAAGAAAGAAAGAAAGAAAGAAAGAAAGGAAGGAAGAAAGAAAGAAAGAAAGAAAGAAAGAAAGGAAGAAAGGAAGGAAGAAAGAAAGAAAGAAAGAAAGAACAGAACAAAACTCTGTAAAACTGCTCCGAGTGCCTCCTTCTAAAAATATCTTCAGAGGGAGGATAGAAAAAAAAAAGTGAGAAAAAGGAAACAGGCCTTTTACAACTTTAAAGAGAAAGAGGCTGTGGAGTGAATGGGAGAAAATATTTACTCAGGGAATTAGTTCAGGATCATTGTGTGCGTGCAGGGCTTTAGTTCCCTGGCTCCATTTCAAGGCCCAAGTGGCTCAACTGGAGCTCCCTCCAGGGCAGGCCTAATTATCACAGGGCTAGGGCCATTAAAATGCTTAACTAACCTCGTTTCTCCAAAACGCACAGATTAACGCCAGCCTCCAGCAAAGTGTCGGGAATAACCCTGCTGCCTAATACCCTCTTTGATTTTTTTTTTTTTTTTTTTTTTCCTAGTGTGGAGAGGCGAGGCAGAGGACTGGTGTAGTAATAGTTATGGAAGGAAGAGAATACTGAAAGTTAAGGTCCCATCAACCCGTCCTTTCACTACACATGCTGCACAGGTTGCAGGAGGCGTACACATCACAGGATGTATTAAAGAGTAGACTGTGTACCTGAGGCTGGCGAAGATACACCACATGTCCTGCTTATATTTTATAGTCACTGATGTCACGTAAGGACAGTGGACATATCCCACTGCCTTTGCTCAACATAAAGAAATCAGAGAGCAGAAGTCAAATCATCATGATGCACAGTGCACAGTGCAATGCACATGCTCAGTGAGCTTCAGCGTGGACCAGCTTTGGGATGTGGTAGAACAGGAGAGCAGCTTGACTGTGCAGCTGACAAATCTGCAGAAATGATGTGATGTTATCACGTCAACATGGAAACGTTTCCAACATGCTGTGGAATTTATGCCACAAAGAACTGAGGCTGTTTTAAGAGCAAAGGGAGGAGCTGCCCAGCATCAGCGTGGTGTTCCTAATCAAGTGTGTGAGAGTGTGTGTCTGAACAATTCTGTTCAGTACACAATTTCAATCAAAATCACCAAACATATTGAACAGGAAACAAGGTCATTTGTATGCAGTGCGCTGTATAATGAATATAATTAATCTTGGCAAAAAGAGCCCACTCCTATACAGATGCCGATCATGTTTTAGCACTGCTCGAAATGAATTTGTTGTGCTACCCACTTTGTCTTTCAGGCACTGAGAAGACATGAATGAACTGTCTGATAGCAGGATCACGCTCTTTGTTCAGGATAACACGAGGATTCGTTGGTTCATTTAAACAACTGTCTACAAATCAGTGCAATACAGCATGATTATTTTTCAAAGAGCATTTTTTTTCCAAATAAGCAAGGTCTCTTGATCTTAAGGAAATCAAATTAAACTCAAATCCAATCTGGACGACTGGAACGATGTGGTTTATCCTTACATCCCTGATTCAAGCATAACATGCTTTTGAAGTGTTTCATAAGTGTTAACCCATTGCTCTCTTTTCTATTGCATTATAATTCCAGCTTTGTTCGCATGTATGTGCATATTTTATGATTTGTTGTTATTTATTGTTCTGTTAAAATGAATATTATCAATATACAGCACAACCAGTCTTTCTTTGGTTGCCGGTTTCTAAACTTTAGATATATCTGTTCAGAAAGTCAGGTTATATTCTTTTAGGACTTCTTCTAGGACATATCAGTGTTGTCTCCTCCTGTACAGGTGTTCCTTTGGAGAACCGGTTTATCTTTCAGGCATTTTTCAATCTTTTCTGTCCAACGGCATCAAATTATTCATCATTCCATCAAGGTATTGTTTGTAGAAACGCTGTTGTATAGAATAACAGCTGGCATCTCCCCTCAGGGGAACATCACACTGTTGCGACTGCGATGCATTGAGAAGACAGTTTGAGAAAACACTGCTGATGTAACTGGAAAGCAGATGCTAACTGCTAGCAAAGAAAACTGGCCGTGACTTTTCATTGAATTCGGTGCCAGCGCTGTGAGAGAGCTCTCTGTCTCTGAGATTAGCATTAGCAGCTCATGCTGCTGATACAGTCGTAGCATATACATTAAAGCTGCTGTAATAAATATTTCCCTATGAAAACTGTGTGAAAGACTCTGCTGTTCCCCTCAGCTGTGCAGCCTGCAGCTTTACTGCTTCCCTCACCCGTGTTTCCAAAGTTAGCCGCTAGCTAGTAAAAATAATGTAGCATTTAGCAGCTAAAGAGCCAGGTACTCCAGATGGTTGGTGAAAACAGAAGGAAAAGGAGTGAGAAGTGGCCTGAAAATGAATGATGATGTTGCCCTGATATCTGCTGGATGTGAATGCCAACAAGTTTGCACTGTTAACTTTGTAAGGTCATAGTATGTCATTGTTTCTGCTGCTCCTGAGTGGTTAAAATAATCAGGTACAAAGCTCTAATGGTGCAGAATGGCCAGCGCAGTAAGAACTGGAATGGCACTCAGTGAAGCGCATATCTCCGCCAAGGCCAAACAATCCCACACACGTCTGAATGACTCTCATAAGGCAAAAATGTTCAGGAAAGTGATAAAGATTTCCCAGATCCATCCCTTTAACTGGATCCACACCAAACCCCTGTCCCAGGGCCCAGCTCAGAACCTCTTGCTAACTAATAAACAAACAAACGAACAAACAAACATAGGCGAAGACATAATCTCATTGTTAGAGGTTATTACAACAATGGAAAATTCAGCACTTCAGGATTCATGTTGTCCAGCTCCAGCACTTACTTTGCTTTAATCCATTCATACAGCTGTTACAAATGCTTTTAATGTGAAACAGTGAATGTGTGTTTAAGATGCACTGTACCACACTGACTGCCTTCATTATGAAATGAATATTTCTTTCATGTTTATACAAATCACTATCAGTCCTTTTTGCTTCTTGCCATTTACTGAGTCTGACTCCGACTGAAGTGCTGTCGTCTTTCTACCTCTACTTTTCTGCCCTTTTATCAATTTCATAGACTCGAAACCTTTTGTGTCTCTCATCTAAATTACAGTATGCTAACAGTAATGCTGGGATTCAAGGAAAATACAACTCAGTTTGCCTGAATTAAAGAGGCATGAGCATTGCTAATTATTGTGGTTATTCCACAAATAATCCTTTTAGCGATTTTTTGCCTCGGAAAAGGGAAGAAAAATGTGGTAATAAATAAATAAAACCTCAAATAAATAGAGACTGATTTGAATGAAGTGTCAGGGGAGATGTAGTGCAAAGGCGCGATAATAGCTAAGCTAGCTTATAACATCTTTGTTTTCACTGAGCACTGTGCTGTGGTCTCTGGGGCCACAAGAGGATTTTTGGCAAAGCCGTTCTTCTCAAGGTCCACACTTTGCAAACACTCAAGGAGGCTTCTCTGTGCTATCAGAGAATCAGGATCCACTCACACCCTCATAGCATAGGAGGTGGAGAAGGCTACTCATACTCAGTGACTTCCCCCACGGACGCACGTTAGTGTATCTAACACTTGGGGAAAGCTGAACCAAAAAACAAAGACGCCAAATAGTAGTCTTTTTAGGGAGATTAGTTCCACGTTTTAAGGCTTTGAATGGAGAGCTGCATCCTGGATATTATTCTGCTCCACAAGCAAACAACACTCACTGCTAAGACACTGAGAATTTATTGTGATTTTTTTTTTTTACATCCACAGTGAATTTATTGTTGTTTTGCCGAATTCCATTCTGCCTCCGTTTTGACAAAAATAAATGACTTTGGGACCTTGAAGGTTTAATTTGAAATAGCACGTGTCTTGCAGTCAAGACTCAAGAGTGAAACAATTGCTTTTCAGCTGGTAACCAGACTTGAGGTGACATGGTGGAGGCGAAGTCAGGCATAATATTTATCTCCCTGCCCTTGGAGATGTGGTACGCTCATCCAATTCATCCATGTCTCCATCAGAGAAGAATGAAAGCATGGCCACAAAAAAAATCCTTTTCATTACAGCAACATGGATCATTTATCTTGTTGAGTTTGCTCCATCACATGTCATCGATTACAGGAGTTTCTTGAAACAGAAAAACGTTTCAGGTCGAGTTCAGGTCTCAAGTAGAACCGTCTAACACAGCAACCCATCATCCAAAACGTGGAGAGGACAGGTGGAATTATTTCACTCAGTTCACTTAGAAAAAAAAAAAAACATTTTTGTATGTACAGAAAGGTACTACATGAATAAACTAGGTCAACATGAATATAGCATGATAGAAAGCTGGCTGATGTTTGACTTCAGCATCATGTACATCTGTGAGAAGACCAGACACAAACACGACATACTTTAATCTGAAAGGTTCATCTGGTTTCCTCCAGAAGCCTTTTTTTTTTTTTTGGACTCTTCTGCTGCCAACATGAGCTCAGCTTCATCTTCCATTCAAACACATTACCTCTGCAGTGCTGAGGCACTGGCTGTTCCCTGCTATCAAATTACTGTTATTATTAAACATTATACATTTGCAGCTCAGATGACTACTGCTGTCAGCCTGTCTCTAACAGCTGATAAGAGGTCTCGCCTCAGCAGAGATCTCTTAAAACACAGAGCACCCTAATATCTGAGATGGAGTGAAATGATTGGATGTATCAATGTTCACTGCTCAGTGTTCGGGATGAAGGGTCGAGCCCTGATCATGTCCTGCTGGAACCGATAAACCCAGTCAGTAGCTACTGTATTTTGTTTACCCACCAGTATTTAACCTAATGATTAGTAACTGAGAAGAGCACAGCAGGATGCTGGGGCCCATTTCACAGGAAGCTGGGGCCCATTTCACAAAACTGCTACCTCGCAAATCACAAATGGCAGGAACGTCTCATTTCATAAACGAGTGTGCTTCCCAAACTGCAGATGAACTTCTACAGAGCGTTCAGATCGGTTACACACAGGCCATATAGTGTGACATTTCTGTTCAAAATGAACAGAAAAGGAAATAATCTCAGGTTTGATGTGTTGTGTATTGTAAAATGAGAGAGAATTTCATCATCTCATCAGCACCTGAAGCACCTCGACCCCCCCCCCAGCAACACGGCCCCTCCCAGTCTGTAATGCAGGACTGTTTTCAGTCCGAACACCAGGTGACAGTAACAGTGAGTGAACTTGCTCATATATGCTGCCTGACATTAAAGTAAGAGGAGGAGCTTTTTGTTTTCTACACCAGAGTAATACAAAGAATCCACAGTATATTCATCTGTTAGAATAAGGATGGAAGCTACTGCATTTTAGTGAAGCTAAAAAAATAAATAAATCAAATAACAACAATCAAAATGCCATAAAACACTGAATGGCACATTTTAAATGGCTACCTACCCAGGAGTGTGCTGATGTGTAATAGTGTTACCAACTTCCACACTGTAGAGCAGTGGTGAGAGAGAAGTGCTCAGCTGTCCATCTCAGCCTGTTTAGTATTCTGCCCATGAAATGGTTTAAAACTCATCCCCCATCCATCTATCTACCAAAAGATATGAGATAACTTTTTTTTTCTTCTCAACAGATGATATTAAGTGCCTCCTATTATCTCAGTAGGTCTGTATCATATTAGAATCTGCAATCGCAGGTCAGAAAGTATACGGCGCTCTTGTCTCGGCCGGTGCTGCAGAATTACTTTCCTGCACACAATGGCTGAATGGGTTGAGGCTTTGTCATTTAAACTGCATAAAGAGGCCAGAAATTGATTTTTATTGTAGATCTTCATATCTAATAAAGCTCTGAGGATCTCCATTCTTCATTGTCTGAATGGCCAGTGAATGCTTTCAATCTACCTCTCTGTTTCATGCATAAAAGTGGTAGCTGGAATGATAGGAGAAGAATGAGAGGGAGGGATGCTGCCGTGCAAGTGAAAAGCATCCCTTCTCTTTTTCTCTTCTCCTTGGAAACTAGACCTGGGGAGGATGGGAGAGGTCAAGGAGCTGGGGGTAATTGAAAAGTGAAATGTTTTTTTCCTTCCTCTTTAGAAAGAATGTGTCTTTTTCAAAGAGAAAACATAACCAGGACTGCTAAAGAAATCCTCTTTAAGGTGCATCCACAGCACAGAGAGTCTACACAGACATCAGTCCTCTTTCACTGGAGGTTGGAAAAGATTTCGGCCTTATTTTCTCATTACTACAGTTTACGAGTACAAAAATAGATCTGCTCATTGTATGAAAAATCTGGTTAATTTCTGACAAATGCATGCCTTTGTTTCCGTACTATTATTTGTAGCAGATCATAGGAAAAAAATGCCCACACACTGTCAGGAAAACTAAAGGAGCCTTTTAAGATGCAGAAAAGAATCACATGTACGAAATGTGACAGTTACAGAAGCACCATCCTACGACTTCATCCTCACATCTTCAAAGACTTATATAAGGCCCACACCGAACAGCTGCGACATTAAAACTGTGCATTCACCTCATATATGTGTATATAAGGCAATAACAACACAAGACCTACCCAGAGCTGAGAGTCAGCATCAAAAAGACAAGACATCCAACAGTGAGTCCCAGGCACGAAGAGCTGGACAGCACCAGGACCTGACATGACCCCCTCCTACTGGCTGAAGAAGCTAAAAGTGCTTCATGCACAAATGAGTGAGCTGCTGACAACAGGCACTCGTCCACACTGGCTGACACAGGACAGGACAACCCACGATCATCAAGGATCCCCACGAGCGCACAACACCTTCAAACTACGAGCCGACAGCCTGCTTCACCACAACATGGAAGCTGCTCTCAGGCATCACGGCAGCTCAGGTGAGCAGGCTCAGGGGCCAACACATCAGCAAAGCTCAGAACTGCTGGGAGCCAACTCCGAGGCCACCAGTCATCAGATATCTAGCTGGAAGAGTCAGCTGCTGGCAGAAGGAGACAGATGCCACTGGTGTCCAGACACAGAGAGTCCTCACAATTCAGAGGGTTCCACATAAAGTCGAGCACCCTGAGACTCTACAAGCAACGAAAAGAAAGAGGGCAACGACTGCTGAGTGTCAGAGCCATGAATGTATCAGGAAGATGGCGCCCAGGATGGACTGTGAGGGTGCCTCAGGCAGAAGGCAGAAAGTTTAGCGGAGGTCCTCAGCATCAGCAGTAATTACTGCATTAACACACTGTTTTTGTCCACTCTACTGAAAGAGTAGATTAAACCATGCGGGAAACAGTGAGTCGGGAAATAGACTGACAAACTTTACTAACATCAATCATGTACAAAATGAAAATAATAAAAACATTCAAAACACCAGAACTCAAGCAGAAGGGTTTTTCTATTTCATTGTGTTCAAATGGCAAAAGATATTTGTAAGTAGACAAAGACATGAGCAGAGAGACACCATGGGTAACACTGGATGGTAAAACTATTCTCAGAACTGATGCAGTGCCAGACTCCAATATACAATATAGTATGTCCTACATCCAGTATATCTGGGATGTGAGTGTGTAGCAGTTCAGTGTAAGCTTTTATTATGAGATAATGTGTCGTATGAAATGCATGAAATCAAGGCAGAAGAGTAATTACACCGAACGCACACAAGGATTAGTTGTATTCGTCAAAAACTGAATTTCATGTCTGACTTGATTCAACAAATCTGTAAGTTGTGAAACAAACTGCCCCCTGTTGCTTGTGAGATAAAGCAGATTAACTTTGCCTGCCTTTGGTGTAACACTGTAGAACATCATTTGCATTCAGCCAATCAGAATGCATAAGAAATCATTGCTGGGATTTGTTGACATGAGTTTTATTTCTAAAATGAACATAACCTGTCAAATTAATGACTCTGCCTCTAAGAAATATAATAAGTAAAATAAAATGCTCTAATCTGAATATAATTTGAATGAAAAATGAAAGAAGTACATTCCCCTGTTCATCTCTGTGCTGCTCTAAACAAATCATTCTCTGCTCGCTTGTTTAAACCGAATGTTATGCAAATGCACACCTCACCTAACTCACACTCCTCCCTCGTTTTTCTCATTTTTAGGTGATCGCAAATATGTAAACAAAATTTGTTGTCATGCATTTGAATATGATTAATTATCACAGAGTAATCCAGCTGCACTTGTAAAGACTTTTCAGACGAGATTAGGAATTCCGAAGTGACAACCATGATAGATGGGAGCATTCTGTGAGTCGCAGATTAAAGGTCACAGCGATGAACTGAAAAACTCACAAGGCATCATTTAAGTTGAGGCAGATGCAATCAAAGCTGCGCAGCAAATAGACGAGCGCCTCAAACAGGCAAAATGATTATGGAAATGGGTATCTGCACACAACTAAACATATGGCAGCGCCTAATGCCATATAACACTAGGGGCTGGGTTTAATCAAACTTCACCAATTAAAAATACAAATGATATGCAAACATCTGAAAGTCTGAGGAGAAAATGAGGAGGATTGTTATTAATGATAGGGCATGAATCTATCTCCACTAATTCTCTAATGTTTCCCTCACTGCTCTCCTTTCTGCAGATAAGACCGATCGTCATCACTGAACAGTTTGAACAAGCACTGTTTAAATAAACATGCCAAGTGGAAAAAACGGTGCCATACAAAAAATAAATATCCATTTCACAGGGAATTTATAACTGTATGAAATATTAAAAAAAGATATTCTTACTTTTGAAGATTTTGCAGTTAAGATCCAAGGTTCAGTTCCCACTAACTGTGCTGGAGTCCCCAAACATCTGCGACGACAAAAGCCACAAAAGCCCAGGTTCACTCTACACAAATTAGTTGTATGTGATTTGAACATTTGTATATTAGAAATGTTTAGAAACCACTAAAGTACAGCATCATCTAAGGTGGGTCCCTTGTTTCCCAAAGCTGTGGCCCTGGTCTTACAGTGGGGCCCCGTGTGAAGTCAATCTGAAGAGCTTCTTCTGTTTTCTGTTTTGTTTTTGTTTTTGTGGATCATTATGGGACTGTTGACTTTACTTGCTAATAGTTTTTGTATGAATATATAAAAGAATTGTTTACATATACACATAAGTATACTTGCCATGAGGAGTACTTAAAAATTATCTGATGGTACTTTTGTGTATTTTATTAGTAGTGAATGACAAATTAAACATATTCTTCTGGTCACATTAACCTTTGTTGAAAAAAATGTTTTCCAATCCCTGATATATAACATATCCAAAGATCAATTGCAGGGATAAAGTATGTGTAAGTGTGTGTGTGTGTGTGTGTGTGTGTGTGTGTGTGTGTGTGTGTGTGTGTGTGTGTGTGTGTGTGTGTGTGTGTGTGTGTGTGTGTGTGAAGGAAACATCCTGACAGACTGATCTGCATATCAGGCCACTGCTTCAGAAAGCAGCGCCGCAGTGTGGCTGGAGGAGACGTCAGAGGTGCTGTCACTGACACAGAGGAAACACAGCAGCTCAGTGCAGCAGACTGTGACTCACTGCTGCTTCCATTAGGAACTCCGAATTTAATAAAACTCATTTTTAAAATTGGCATTAATTATTTTGATGTCCATATGATGAGATTTTATTAAAGCTGACACGTTTAATCGGAGAAAAAGGAAAGAAAAGTCGCTGAGTGAGGTCTGAACGGTGCATTCAGTGTGCTGGTCTCTTCCTGTTTATACTCCACACCTTATTTTTGCCTCCATAAATGTGCAAGATTCCAATAAACATTTAAACAGGAGTCGATATTGCTCCTTCTTCAGGGAAACTGTGACAGAGTGATAGAGTGTGTCAGCATGGAGTCATGGGTATTTGTGAAGAATCTGGATCCCTTAATGACATGCGACTTGATTCAGGTGTCTGCCTCCATATCTGCACTGATGTCAGTATTACTCCAGCAACACGCACACACACACACCACACACACACACACACACACACACACACACACACACACACACACACACACACACACACACACACACACACACACACACACACACACACACACACAGTATCAAGCTCAATCATCCCTCCCTGAATAAACAGTGCTGTGTTTCCATCAGCTGTTACAGTGTGTATACAAACCAAATCCATTTAAAATCCTGCAGTACTTTCACAAAAATAGAGACTTACAGTATATAGTACATAGTATATAATATATAATATAGTACTGCATTTGCTTTATGGTCACACGGGTTAAGTGAATGTAGGTATATATGCCTGGAAAAAATACATTAGCTCTTGATGAAATCTTTCTCAATATTTCTGGGGTGTTTTATGCACATTTCTGAATTATACAGGAAGTGGAACTCAGCTCTCTGCACGCTGGGGAAGAATTTAAATCATCAAATTTAAAAGAGGTCTGTACATACTAATTCTTTGTGTTCAAGAAGATTAAAAATTATACCCCTCTCACTCAGCACAATTTGCGTTTCATGATGTTTTAAAGACTGTGAATGTATTTTTTTTTCTATCATGTCAGCATTACATTACTTTCCTTATCCTCAGCGACTTACTGTAAGCTTTAATGTATGTGAACATCACCAAGTAAATCATAATATTTTTACTCTAAGCTCCCCAGCCCAGGCAAAGGTGAACCTGCCACTTGTCCATTATAGACATGACACGGGTACCCCCCCACCCCCACCCCCACCCACCCTTTGGTCCCTCAGGAGAAGGTAGGGATGTAGGGAGGACGGAGGGATGGAGGGAGGGGGGACTTTGAGAGGATTCTTTATGCAGCTCTGTGTATTGCTTTCATGTTGTCCAGCCGGTAACTAAGTTGGGTTGCCCGGGGCAATGGCTAATTCACACCCTCAGATCACAAGCATGAAATGAGAGAGCAGGGAGCGCTAAAGCCCTGGGGTTAATGATAGCTCCCTGGCACCATACACCCAACACCCCTCCATATAAATCTGGCCAAATGGTTTCATTTTAGATGATCCCCAGAATCTCCTGCTCACATTTAAGTGAGGGGAAGAAGCTAAACAGGACACACCTGAGATAGTGGCTCTGATTTCAATGATGGTTAAGAACAAAACTGAAAATCATCAGTGTTTAGTTCAGTTATTGTTTTTTTTCGCAGCTTTTCAGCAGCTTTCTTACTCACATTTATTGGTGTAAGTGAAGCATCTGCACTATTCTTTGTATTATCCTAATGCAAGCTGCATGAATGGACACAGCAGACAGCCCACACACAAGCCATTTTGTCCTGATGGAAGCCTTTTTTCTACAGAGATCAGCAAAATAAAGAAATAAATATTTAAAAGAAGAATACAACTGTGGACTTTAAAAATCTTTTACTCCTCAGTCGAACAAGCTTGCGGATGAAGAACCCCCCCCCCCCCCCCTCCCACCCTCGCCTTCCATTCCACCACCACCCTTTTCCCCCAAAACCCCTCTTTAAAGTTATTTCAAATTTCCCAGCAAGGCTTTGAGAAATCTGTTTGTTTGAGGGCAGCATTAGATGTGACCAGCGTTTTATTGTGACATAAAACCGCATTTCTTCCTTGGCAGATTAAAAATAAAATCGGTTAATAAGAAAAGCTGTCAGCAGCAGAAAATGGCTGACATAATCCGTTTATCCTCCAAGCAATAAAGATATTGGTCCTTGGGAGTCTATCTTTCCTCTTATGTTATTTCGCCCAAAACATTATCTTCTATGCATTCAGATGGATTAAGAAGTCATATGGGAGATAGAAAGAAAATGACAGATACAAAAAAATATATAATATCCCTTTCATTCCACATCACACACGTTCACAGGAGGGTACACGTATGATCCTCTGTTAAGTTAATGAATAAATAAAAAAACAGAGAAGAGGAAAGAAAAGGAAACAGGTCACAAGCAGCTTTCCTGGAGTACGATGGGGGAGATTACAAGAAACTAGAGGGGTCAGCGGAGCAAAAGAGCAGAGTGGAATCAGCCGCAACTCGGGCAAAGATGGGAGCATCTTATTCTCCACTCGACCAGGTCAACATGCAGATAAAGCCAAACAGAAACTAACCAGCACTGAACCAGAATGGACAAAAGAACAGAGGATGAAAAGAGGAAGCTCCAACGTAGAGTTTAAGATCAGAAGCAGAATTTACTGTAAGACACTGATCGTACCTGATGCTACAAGGCATGAAACAAACAAAAATCTCAGGTTTAATATTTAATTGTACCTTTTTATCCAGTGCCTTTTTATATCATACAGTATTAAATACCCCATCGTAGTATTTATCAACATGTAAGACACGATGTAAGGCAGGTATTCACTGTATGACTGGTGTCTTTATCCCGCCTGAGAGAAACCAGCACATCCACTGAGGTTTTCAAGGGAGGCCGTCGACGGCAGAATCTCCAGACGAGCTGCTCCCCAGGGACTCACATGACTGACAGATAAAGGCACGAGCAGAGCAAACGTGTGGTCAAAGATGTGAGGCCAGTCACGAAATGCTGATTTGGATCTGTGTGAGCCAGTGGGGCCGTGCTGGGGCAAAGGGGTGGGGGGGGTGGGGGCGGAGGAGGAGGCGGGTGTTTGTGAATGATGAAGGGGGCGGAGACGTCTCCGAGTGGCAACCAACGTGTGCCGCAGTGTGAGGCTCTGAACTCAGACTCTGTTCTGTTTAATCATGTCGGTTTGGCTGGTAATGAAATTTGATTATGCCTGTAAAGGCAGCAACGGTGGGCAAGGGAGAGGGTGGGGGGTGGGGGGGTGAAATATTAATATCTTCAGAGATTATGCATGAAACCCCAGTGTGTAACTTTCCCTCTCTCCTTGTCCACCACCAAATTGTTAGTAGTTCATCATTAGCATGGAACTTTTGCATTTCCATTCGTCTTTCTGTGCAGGCTGCGGTGTGATTAATGCAGACCGTGATTCATTAGTTTATCATCAATGTGGTTTTAACTGATCACTACAGATCCATCATGCACTCCACAGGGCCCTGCAGTGTGGGATAAACACTCAGCACGCTCACAACGGCTATCTACACATCTATTTTGGTTGGCTCTTATGGGGGCAGGGGCACATAACTCACAATGCCACCAGCCCCAGCCCACCGCTCTCAACGAGCAGCCATTGTATGTCGGCTATTACAGTGTCATCACATCCATTTATAAAAAAAGGGGCAACGCCCCATCACCACCACCCAGCCAACCGAAAAACAGGCTGGAACAGAAAGAGAGGGCATTTAGTTAAGTGCTCATGATCCGGTGAAGGAAAGTTCTACCACAGGGCTTCAGAATAACAACTGTCCCTGAGTAGAACTGTAAAGGAACAGGGAACACACAGAGAACTATCTGCTGTTTGTTCTTACTGTGCATGTCAGCGTTCTGCTGACTAATGAATGTTACATACTAAGCACGGCTAGATGTTTGACTGGTGCTGTGTATTATCATGTTTCCAGCAGTAACTTTGCTAACGTTGCTGTAGAACACTAACACTGACTCATTCATCAAACTAGACAAAAAACCACTGCTCGCTGTACGTGTGCCTCCAGCTTCGCTCTTCTTCTTCTTCTTCTTCAGGTTTAACAGCAGATTAGGCACCACATGGAGCATTACCACCTCCTACAGTATACTATCACCTGCTATAACGGCTCTGGCTCTCTCCGGCCTTGCTCCACTCATGTTCGGCGGGTTAGCTGCTCGATCAAAAAATCATTGTGAACGGCTGCTCCACCAGAACATGCATCACACTGATTCGCCGCTCGCTTAAAAATCACAAACTTTACATCGGAGGAAGCCGAGACGAACAGTTAGCGTGAGGAAAGGCGTGTGTGGTGTCAACGAGCGAGAGGCTGTCCCGTATCCAGCAGACACAGAGCAACATTAGCATTCAGCTGAACAGGCGTTTATGGCCTCACCTTTTAATTCCAGCTCCTGAGAAAAATATCAGGCTCTGTAGTTGCTGAATGCTCCACTACTTTCACCAGCTAGTCACCAACTCTGTCTGCAGTGCTGAGCAGAAGATGCTGATTCCTTCAGCAAAGGTGGCAGGATTTTAACCAAACAGCAGTTTGCCCCATTATTGTCTCCTTGTTGCCCCACACACTCCACACTCTCCACACACTCCCCTCATTTAGTTACTTTTTTCAAATCAGATGTGTCTCTGCAGCTCTAAAGTAAGCTGGTTGTTGATTTTCGTTCCACGTCTTCAGCTTTAAAGACAAAAAAAAAAAACCTGTCTTCGTTAGTTTTACTTACTCTTCTTCTCCTTCTGTCTTCAGTAAAGGTGATCTTTGACTTTCACACTGCTGGTGATTAAATGAAAAAATATTTAAGATTCTGCTTCATTATTTACAATTTACTAAAAAAAACTATGATTGTTTTTTGAAAGAAATAATGAATTTATCACTTACTAAAGAAAATCTGGTGAACATGGAGTTCTGTATTTCTTCAACTACACCAAACCTCATTAACTAGACTAACACACAACAATCAGTGTCTTTATGAACAGAATGAAACACAGATATAGTGATAGGTACAGTAACACTGTAAGCAACCAGCTCGGCTCCGGATGAACACATCATAGAATCTCTGACTCTAGCCTTGAACACACGAAGTCTAACGATAAAAAAATCTTTCTTTCTGATTCTCTTTCTCTGTAACTCTTCAAATGAACAAACCTTTGTCCAGTCGAACAACAGTCTGTGCGCTCGCAACAGCACACGCAAAGCAAAAACCAACGTGTAACTATACATGTTTAAAAAGCAGCATGGAGCTGGAGAGCTCCCAACACTGACAAAGAAACTGCGATAGAATTACAGCGTGAACTCAACTGAATAATAAAAATAAATAAAGTAGGCTGTACAGAAACTTCAGCTTAATAATGAATGTATATTAGATCACACGCAGTTCAGTTACAATTACAATTATTTCAATGATTCCACTAAATGTTAGACCTGAACTATAAAGACTAAAAGGACTGTGTCTTCCATAAAAGGTGCAAGTCATTCAATGAGATGAGATTCTGCCATTAAGAGAAACATTAGTTATATTCAGCTTGTATATGACATGAAATTCACCTCGAAGGAGAAAAGATGAACCTTCAAAACGCGACAATTGTGCTCAAAAGAAATTAATTTGTAGATAAAGTTTATGAATTGAATGAAATAGATATTTCCTTCAAAAGGAAAAATCGAGGGGCCAATATGCAAGAGCAGAAGGGGCTTCAGTCACCTCAAACCTCACCTTAAAAGTCAAGATAAATGCAGAGAATGAGGAAGATCTAGTATAATTGGCCATAACAGAAAGACCTTGGGTATTTTGTCTCTAAAAGCCAGCCAAATGAATGAAGAGTTCTGAATTAGAGGGGTTCATCTGCTTCATATCTGCTTTCACTGCCCCTATCTTTTATCTCAACTTTGTGTGAAAAGGTTTTAATTGATTTTAGAAGCCAGATTTTCTAATGAATCTCTGCACAGACTAAACACAGAATGCTGTGCCCTCTCCTTATTTATAGTTGACCTCTGAAAAGATGCAGTCTCTGAGGAGAGCATGTTGACAAGTTCACGGGGTAAACACTGGAGAGGTCACATGTGGAGGTGAACAGCAGGCGATGTTCCATGGTGCTACAATAGCCTTCTCTTTTTCTAATGAAATGTTGGAGGGAGAATATAACTGTGTCTCTGCGGAGGGGAAGTGGCTAGTCAGGTGAGAACGTTCCACATGAAAACACAAGCGGCAGGAAGAGCTTAATGGGAAATTAAAATATTGCCAATGGTTGCACAGTCGTGACAATGTCACTGCCGTGCTGTATTAACTGAGAACCACTGATAACCAGGTCTAAGTCCAGCACAAATCCATCCACGTTCATTTACCGTGGCCTAGCAGCCCGTATCAGCCCAGGCCGGAACAGACACGGACTTAGAGCATCAGAAACTTAATAAGCACTTGCTCCCACTTAACACTAAGTGCCACTAGATATGCGTTTAATATCTGCTAGTCCAGGTAGTCAGGAGTTTAAGCTATAAAAATGTCATTTTATGTCTGTAATCCTGTCTATTAGTCTGAGGTTTTAGGGGTCTAGTTGTGAACGGAACACTGTCACATAAAGCGAGCGGCAGAGAACCTCCCTGTTCCAGATGTTCAGCAGGAGAGGAGATGCAGTATCACGTTATCCTGCAATTAAAATCATTTTCAGTCAGTGGCTGTAACTACAGGTGCTCAGAGACAGTGCTGGAGGTTTGTTTACACATGGTGTCTTACACATATGTACTCTAAAAGACAGAACTAATCAGCCAAAGTCAAGCATCAACCAAATTTTATATTATACATTTCATTGTATTATATATTAAATTCTGTATTTTTAAAGGGATGAGCCATGAAAAGAATTCAACTAGCACTTACTGTATGTGTTTTAGGGACTGTACGGAAATTATTAGGAGGTGAGGGACGGTCAGAAACGGCTGAGGGTTCGATGTTCTTTCTGCTGAAAGGAGGATAATCTGAATTTCTGGGGGCAGAGCAGGGGAGGTTCTTTATTTTTTATTTCACGCTTCCATTGTGCAATTTCCTATTAACATTTTTTAATAATAATTATTATTATTAATTTAAATTACATCTGAATGAGGGTTGGCCATAGGGAATCCTCTATCTGTATCAAAATAAAGAAGCGCTCCCTAACCTCAACCATGTGTTTATTATTGTTAACATAAGGATGTAGGTTCCCTAACCCTAACCCAAACCACCATCTTTCCCAAGTCAAGCTCTTATTTGGTGGCTATGTGTAGTTTAAATGGTAGAATATCATCTTAAATCATTTCTATACTTTATTAATGGCACAGCCAGCTGTGGCAACAAATCAGCTGTAACTGTAACATTATTTTTTGCAATAGGGTCCAAAGAAAAGGTTAATAATTGTGGGTAAGGTCTAATCATTTTTATACATTTCCTTAGTTCATTTACAATTTGAATTTTAAAATCTTTGCATCTGTCGGCTGAAAAATGAGGCTTATATTGTCTGAAAGAAAATTCCCTTTCTTTCAGCCGAGACATACACAAACAGTGATGCTCCCATGCTGCCTCTCTTCCCTTCTCCAGCACGCCTCTAATGCGTCCTAATCCTGGCTGAAGACAGACGCGGGTTGTGTGTGTAAGAAATATCTCTTTGCTTTTTCTGCCTCAGTTCATTATTTTTCTTTCTTGTCACTTAGTGTGATAGGTTGGACAGAGGCGCACAGATGAGCACTGAAGACACAGTCACAAGGCCTTAATCTAGTCTTTAATGCGTGACTTCAGAGATGTCATTTATCTTGTGACTGCAGCAGGCGTCCACAAAACTTTATCTCTAATAATATATTGATGGATTAAAGGGGTCAGGCAGGAGACCAGGCAAGAAAAATTGCTTATTGACATCAAAATACAGTGCCCCAAAACCTGATAAACATAGGGACAGGAGAGTGGAAGTCAGAGAGAGAAGGAAAAGAGAGAGATGAGGGAGGGGGAATTGAGTTGGGGTATTGTGAATGTTTGCACCCGGTAATTTCCTTCCTTCACAAGAGCCTCTGGTGGTCTGAGCCCTCGGCTTGATAAAAACCCCAGCCTCTCCTGCTCTCGAGCTAGGCACTGTGCAGTTGCCGAGAGGAAAAAGCCGGTGACTGCTAGGTCATTTCCACGTTTATCTTGACATAAACTCCCCCACCACCACCGCCACCTCAACACACACACACACGCACACACACACACACACACACACATACACACAACACTGCACCTTATTAATCACACTTAAGTGCCGTGTGAGACTGGAGCACTCGTGCGAAGGCTACTGAAAGCAGAAACCAGAATGTGTGGCATTATCAGGAAAAGCACTGCTGTACAAACTTGGGAGACCACCGGTAGCCTCCTCCATTTTCCTCCATTTCCTCACAGCTTACAGAGGAGTGTATGGTGTTTTTATCTGAACAAACAGAAGACTCTTTAGTCAGCTCGATTTTAGGATGGACTTTAAACACCTTCAAAGGACAATTTGTTGATGGAACATGAACTTATTTATCCAAACATACAGGTGATAGATTAATAGCACTGAACTGGGGAAATGGACGGGCCAAACATAAAGCGGTGCAGTTATTCTTTCTTTTTTTTTTCTGTGCAACCTGATTTTTCTTTAAAATGTTTTGAAGCTGGCTGACAAAGAAACTTTGCTCGGAGTCAAAACAGCTGACAGACATTTGTGTAACTGTCTTTTTATTGGTTTATTATATCTGTCCGTAAGCCAATCACAAAGAGGTCTGCGATACAAATTCTCTGTGTGCAAATCACATTACATACAGTCATGTAAAGTACGCAGCTATGAGAGACTTTCACTGACAGTTCAAATAAAGTCACACCACCTCCATTTAACTCCTGCAGTAACAGCCTGCCTCTGTGCTGCATGTATGACGAACACACTGGCCTGGTGCTGCCACTGAGAATAGCTCTCTGTCAAATTGTACTTTTATTATGCAGTAAACTGTGCGGGTTCATAGGTGAATCCCTCAGTCCGCGGCCATGCTAAGTGGACTTTCATTTCCAATTTCAAGAATGCCACTCCTGGAAAAGTCTTTAATTACTGAGATCCCAGCACTCGTGATGGATTGTGATAAACCGTTAGGCTTACTTAAGAAATCTACCCAGTGAAAGCATGTTTTTTCCCCCCGCTTCATCTCCTGCAGTCCTTGCGTGAAAACCATGTTTGGAGTCAGTGGCAAGTCGCTCCAATCCCAAATAGACTCAATTCTAACCCTTCACACACTCTTCCAGTCCAGGAAAATTAATACACTTTACTATTACAAGATAAAGCTATAGGGACATATTACAGCAGGCATATCTGCTAGCCTGTAATACTACAGAGTCAGCATTCAATAAAAGACATTTGCAACCAGGCATTTCTCACAACAACACTTGCGAAAGATTTAAAAGCTTCTAAATTAGGTGCAGCTCACGCACGAAAGGTGCCTGGTAAGCAGGGCCATACTTACTTAAAATGACAGAGTTGTTTATGAAGGGGGTGCCTCCCTCGCTTCAAGGTGGCATGCAAGAGGAACAGTTTATGATCCACACACTGGGTTATTTAGCCTCAAACAGTGTGCATAATGTTGGGTGACAATCAGCGCACATAACTCACGTCAGGCTTTAAGTGATCTCCCACTTCATAACATCCCCCCTTGAATACTGATTGCCCTCTTATCGTACCGTTCGTCTGATGCAACCTGTGCTCTGCCGGTCCTGAGTTCACACAGACAGCTTTCTAATTCGCAGCATCAGTGTCAGAAAGTTGCAAAAACTGTTGGAGGTTTTTAACAAGCCTTTGAGAGAAGAACAGAAATGTATTTGCAATAAACCTCCTTCACACTGTTGCTGCAGTTTTTTTTTTTTACTGCCAGGACAACTGCCCTTGGAGCCATTAAAAATTTAATCCAGCCAGCATGCGCACATATAACATATCAGCCATTATAGCAGTAAGTGTCTGATCCAAAAGTGAAAAGAAAACACAGAGGATGAGGTCATTTTTCATCCTCTCACAAATCCTGAAGCATCTCTGGCTTTATCACTGGGAGACTTTTAAAAGAACGCCAGCCTGTGAGAAACCAGCTGAAATGACTTTGCTTAATTTGTCTAATGAGCTAACAGATCATCAGTCACGCCTGTATTTACTGAGTGGAGGCAATAAAGTTACGATACGAGTTTGGATGGCACTGTGTGTGTCACCTGAAGGACAGGAAACGCTCATCAGTTAATCCCCCTCTGGACAAAAAGCCAGGGGGGCTGTAAAGCAGGTTTACAAGCATGTTTGCTGCAGACTAAAATCTCCCGTATTAAACCTGGTAAATCTGCCTCCTGCTGCAACAATAGCAATAAAACAGTGGAGTTTACCATTGAGCCTCAAGGTTGCACAGAACCCTAACACCAAACACACCCAGTATTCAGTAAGTAACAATGATAACAGTCACAGAGCTGCTGCTCCCAAAGTGACAAAGTCATTGTCAGATGATTAGATTCTTCCAAGAATTCACACCGCTCCGCATCTTCATCACAATCATCACTCACTGCTGGACGTGCATCTCTCCCAAAACCACACTGTGAACGGCCCAAACATGAGCAATATGATCGCGACATTATACCTCAGTGCTCTGTATTGAAATGACCTACTGCATCAAGAAAAAAGAACAGCATAATACATCTCAAATTCCACCAGGGAGTAATAAAAACCCCAATTTCCATGATGAATAAAACGTTTCTCCTTTTGTTGTTAGTCCCAAACAGAGGAAAGCATGGCCAAAAGGGTTGCCACAGTGTAATCTACCTTTGGGCGCTGGTACATTAATTCCATTTTCATATGCAGCGCCCTCCCCCCTCCCGACGCGCAGCCCTCTGCTCCCTCAGAGCAGCAGGCGCCGCGGAGGAGGCCCGGGCGAGTCCGAGGCCTGGGAATACCCCAGAGCCTGCACGCCGGCACTACATAATTCTGGCCTGCCTCATTATTTAGCATGTCACCACTATTTTACATGTTAAAGCCCCTGCATTGCCATCTAATTTATTATAAGAATATAGAATGGGCTAGGCTGGAATGGGGTCACTTGCTTTCACGCAGCGCAGGAAATAAATTCATACAAAGTCAGTCAAGTCAAGGTGAAAACCTATGTCAGCAAGATGCATTCTGTCATTCTTTGGAACAAGAGTATTTGAAAGCAGTGAGACTTTTCCTGCATCCTGTCGACGCCGCCTCAGTTTCCCCTCATTTCACTGTGAGTATTTAACTACTAATCTTTACTTTCATGCAGGGGAAACTCAGGTTCCAGGAAAAAAAGAAAAAGAAAACACGGAGCAGAGTCCTGCCAAGAGTTGAATTGGCTTTGATGAGATTCAGCTGTAATTATTTCTCTGCAATAACAATAACGACAACAACAACAGAAGACTTAATCCGCCAGTGAGAGGACCCGATTCTGCTTCCTGGTGACAGTGATTAGGCCTAATCTAGGGTTTGGGTGTGTTCATTGGAGAAATGCGATTTTTAATGGCAGCGTGTTTTGTTTTGTGAGAGTTTTATTTGCACTAAGTATGTTCAGCTATAGAAGAGTGAAGTGAAGTGCCATCCACAGCTTTTGTGGTATTGATATTCAGAAAAAGGGGCAGTCGAGCTGCAACTAAAGATTATTTTCATTATCAGTCAATCTGCCCATTATTTTCTCAATTAATGAATAAACTGCTTTGTCTGTACAATGTCAGAGAATACAGTGAAAAATGCTCATTAGAATTTGCTAAAGGTCATCAACAGTACAAAACCCAAAAAGTTTACTGACACGTACAAAGACGAGAATCACACCCACACACGTGAAAGCTGCTACGATGGCAAATGATTAAAATGATTATTTAAATATCCATTGATTAACTGTCACTCAACTACTGTGTTAATCAATTAATCATTTCAACTTAAAACTGAATATGAATTCCCTGGTTAATCGTTAGGTCTATAGAAAACCAGCACATGGCAACAAACGCTCATCACAAGCTCCAAGAGCCGGATTTAAAATGTCGGAATAACATTTTATTTATTATTTACTATCACATTTGTTTTTTACTAATATCATTCATCATTAAGACTGAAACTAGTGATTGCTGTGGATTACTGATTATGGATTATGGATTAGTCATTACCAGAGCCCATGGCGACATCTTAAAATGAAGCTCGAATTTTAGCCCTTTTTGTTTAAAAGATTACATAAACGAGTGACTATTGATTAATCGATTAGTTGACTAGTTGTTTCTGCTCTGAGGCTGAGGAAATTTACTTCTCTCTGGCTTGTTTTTGTCTCAGATAAGAGCTGAAACAATCAGCTGATTAATCAATTTGTCAGTCAACTGAAAATAATTGGCTCTACCGCTGTTCTGACAGGTAGCTAATCATTTTTCAAACAAAAAAGTGAAATTCCAGCGTGAACATTTCCCGCTCTTCTCCGTGTTTTTGTGATAGCAAACAGTTCTGGACTGTTGGTCAGAAAAAAAAAGCGTGACTTCTGCAGACATCACATTGAGATTTAAGAAACTGTGAAACTTCTGTGGCTAAAAGATGAACTGATTAATTGAGCAGCTAATTCAGAGATTCATCACTGATCACTGATCACTGATCACTGATCAGTGATCGTTGCACTAACCTGGCAGAAAAGAACCAGACCAGACACAAAAAACAGAATCACACCCCAGAAAAACTCTGTTAACACTCATTTTAATTCAGTGCTGAACGTTTTTACCTTAAAAAATACTTTACAAGAGAAGTAAGGCACCTCCACAGTTAGTGTAGCGATAATTTTCTTTCACTACGCCACAGTACCAGCCCTCAATTCCCCCCAAAACCAACTGAGAAGCAAAGAGGATGGAGTGGAAGTAGGAGAAGGGGAGAAGGAGAAAGGCCAGATGTCAGGGCGCTCCAGGAAGAGGATTGCTAAGCGGTGTGAACATTTTTCAAAAATGATGTTTTGTGCCTCAAACATCTTGCTTACAGCAGCAGGGTCTGATCCAAGCATTATGTGCGAATACATCAGTAGCCCTGGACCCCCTCTCCACAGGCATACAAGCACACACACACACACACACACACACACACACTTATGCACGCACATAAAAACACACACATACACACATATTTCCCAGTAACTGAAGCTCACACCCCTCCTCCCATCCCCCGCCTCCCTTCTTCTTCTTCTACAGAAGTAAATTATCAAAACTGTGTTTGAAAGTGAATGAAGGGTGACTCGCTCTCTCTCTCCCTTTCTCTCGCTCTCTCTCTCCTTCCCGCTTTGACATCTCAGTTTTTTTTTTTTTTTCTTACTTGCCACCGTTTCTGGGCTAGGTGATAACTGCCGGTAATAGGATTAACATTGATTTCTTTTTGCAAGAACAGAGATGTGCCAGTTCCAGCTATTTATTGAACTGCCAGCTTTGAACTATGAAAACTGACTGCAGGAAAAGACCTAATGCAGCATTTTAAAGAAAAGAAAAGCCTCTGTGCAATTCTTTCTCTCTTTTTTTGTTATTTCTTCCTCCTCTGTCTTCTTCTCCTTTTTGTTGTTGCAGGATAAAAGAGAAAATCGGGTGCCTCTGTTCTAAGCTCTGGTAATGACTTTATTTATTTACTTTGTTGTTGCTTTTTTTTTTTTTAAACCTCACCAGTCAATATAGTAATGATTCAATCTGTAATTTGTAAGTGTGTTTGACTTCTTTTTCACCTTGAAATAAAGATCCATACATGCATTCCTGTTGTCGCGGTGGTGTACTGTTCACTGTTCACTCAGATATTTCACACAGACGTGAAGATTTCAGTAAATAAACGTCCTGATTGTCAACAACAGGCCGTGTGTCTAAAATAAGCGGATCGTGGCGACACAATTAAACAGGTGCCACGAATATGTCAATTTAACAACAACTCTGTTCTTTCAAGTAATTCATACGCACTGATTGAATTTTTAAAAATGACTTTATTTTTATTGCTTTTATTAATCTAAATCATTCATCCTGTGAATTTTTACAACCAGAGCGTGACTCTCTTAATTAGGTCTTAATGGGTTCATTGATTACTAAGCCAGGTCTATTGATGATACTACTTAAGTAGCTAACAACTAAAGCCACACAAGAAGTGACTGTTCTCTAATTAGTGACACAAGCAGCTGCTGTGTCATTATACTGCTGTTAATGTAGTTCAACCTGTCACTCATTCCATTAGAAGTGTGACTGTGCAGCTCAAGACTGAACACAGGAATGAATGAGTTAATGCATCTGTCAGTTTTAAGAACAATAATTCAGTTTGGATAAAACTATGACTGCAGCTACAGGTTCATTTATTTTTTGATTAACTGATTTGTCCATTAAAGAAAATAGTACAAGTATTATATTAAAATTGTTGTTCTTAAAATGATCCAACCAACAGTCCAAAGGCCAAAGATATTCCATTTCACAGTGGAGACACTGCGACCACAGAAAAAAAAAAATGAATCAAAATAACTGACAATTAATTATCTGTTACTCCACAAGTCAAAACATGATTCATTCTGTCACCCAACTAATCAATTAATCAACTAATAATTTCCATTCTGTAAAAGAAAGGTGTAAAATCAAAATCAGTGTAAACACAGAATTGCATCTAAAACTTCACGATGCAAACGCCTCATTGATCAGCCGCTGATTTCACCGCTCAGATCAGAAATATGCGAGGCTCAGATAACTGATGCTGCACAACCCAGTGTGATACCACTGCAAAACACCAGCCTCAGTTAATCAGTAAACTCAGGACAGTGCGGCACCACAGCAAAACAATCAAAGATATTTTCTGTTAAAACTGTCTGCTTTGTATTTGTGGACTGGAGGAAAGCGTAAGACTGAGCGAGGCCTGTGTTGTGTTGTGTTGTGTAGTGTAGTGTTGTGTTGTGTAGCGTTGTGTTGTGCATGACAGCAGCACCCCCACACACATCTCTTACTATCAGCTCAGCTGAAACAAGAAACAACTACCACTGTCACTACAAATGCACCCCCCATCCAAACCAGACGCCTGTCAGCCAGCTAATGTCCCCTGACAAAACACGCTGTGAATTAGAATAGCCACAAAAAGTGTGTGTGGGAGAGAGAGAGGAGGTGGGAGGGAAGGGGAATGGAGAGAGTGAGGGAAAGAACTCATCTGTGTCACAGCCTATCCCCTCGGGCAATCAAGGAAGAAAAAAAAAAAAACACAGTCATTAGCAACTGGTGGTGCTTGCTCCAGCAAATCGCCGTTTGAGTGAAGATTTATGCAGACTCCTGACTGGAAATGATTTATTTATTTTAGCAGAGGCTGTGAGATCATTAACCTCCGCTGTGTCTCTGGGGAACGACATCTGCGGCCCCCCACACTGAACAGACAAAAGGCCCCACGCGTCCCCTGGCTTCACGGCTCAGGGGGAGGAGGAGGAGGGGGAGGAGGAGGAGGAGGAGGCCGGGATGAGGGGCTTGTCTGCGGAGCCAGAGGGAAACGAGGCCCCCGGTGTACAAACTGGATCTTTTAGCAATGATCAGGCTCACTTGTTGACATTGCTTTGACAAATGAGGACACTCCTGGCTTGGTGTTTATCTAGTATTGCAGGTGCATGTAACACTGAAGTCATGGCCCATGTAAAAGTTAAAAGAATCACACATGAAGAAAAATGTTTAAAGCTGAACTGAACTGAAAATTATTCGCTAAGTGTTTGTTTTAACTTGTGTCATTTTTAAATGTAATTACCAATACAAAGAGTTTTATTTTTATTTTATGTTATTTTTTTTATCCAGGAATAGCGTCGTTCTCCAGAGGGTGTGGGTTTTTGGTTCAGACTGACAATGCTGAGGATGTAATTCGACTGGTCCAACGTGTGTGAGTGGTCAGGCCATCTCCGGGGCCGACGCCGGCTGTTGCCTTGCCCCATCCGTGGTTTCAGGACTGCGTACATTTCTCCACGGCTCTGTACGTTAGTTACTCCACGCCACCATGAAAATCATGTACCATCAGCAGATGTAGCCCCATGACGGGAGACAGCAAACGCTAGCCGGTCCCCCTTCCTGCCTGTCACGTAGGACAAACAGTGAATGTGCAGGAACTGCTGCTGACTCAGCACATGTTGATTAAAAGTAGTTCCAACCATCAAGTGGGAAACAGCTAATGCTCGCAAGCTAGGCCGACCACTGCTAATGTCACTGCCCACCCAGAGGCTTTGGACATTTGGACAATGTGTCCAAAAAACTGTTTCAACCTCTGTTGAAAAATGCAGCACAAAAGCTGCAGCATCACCACGGTTTCCTTACACAGGAAGTGAAGAGAATTCCTGTTTCACTTTAACTTAAAGCTCAATCCATGTTCAAACCTCCCGGAAGAACACACACACACACACACACACACACACACACACACACACACACTACACTCAAATGTTTAAACATGCACAAGCAGCTCGTATGAAATGACCAAAATGAGATGAAATCACATGAAGGCAGCATCAGTGATCAACTCCGAGGATCCAATGCATATTTTTACAGGCTTTAATTTGACACAAGTTAAAGAGCACGGCCTCCTGATATTCAAAATACTGCAGATCAGTCCGTCCCCAGGAGCCGTCACAGTCCCAGTGCTTCGTGTACATCAATACACTGTTAATGATATGTACCACTATATTCATGTCCATCTAATTAGAAAAGTTGAGGAGGTCCTAACTGATTTCTAGAGGCAGGAGAAATTAGAAGGGTGAAGCAAATGACAGGATGATTCTGAAATTAATCAGGACTCCGACTGAACGAGGGGCAATGTGTGGCCTCACCCGTGCCTTTTTAAGTATGTGTAATTGAACACTTATGGCAATCTCAAAGCTGCAGCAAAGAGCATCTGCATTAACCCACCGCACCTGGAGTGGAGGAGGCCACATTAATTAAATAATTTCCCCCATTCCTCTCCCCAAGTGCTGCGATCCTTTAATTTTCATTCGATTTCATGGGTTTAAATGATCAGAATCATGGTTTCGTTGGAAGACGGTATAGAAATGGATATGGAAGACAAGCGGGAGGAGGGTGTAGTTTTGTCGGTTCACTGGAAATGATGACTGTGCTCCAACCTTATCAAGCAAACACTTGAGAGCACAACAAATCAAGATTTTTATTGGGGGTAATAAACTCCAGCATCCAATTGGAGATGAAGACTACAAATTTATGAGAAATGTTAACGGTGGCATAATTTCCTCCCCAGATGGTTGGATTTTTTGAGGGATTTAAGGTTATAACAGCATCTAAATATGTACTTTAAAAGAAATATTTAACCTCTTGACCCAAAATGTGTGAGCTGTGGAAACGTTTCTGAACATCTTTATAATTAACATCCATTTGTTTGTAGAAAGCAGTAGATGTTATTGCATGAAAGCCTCCTTTTCTCTACGAGAATCCCACTAAAACCCCAACACATCATCAAGAAAGTCCAGAAACAAAAGACATGAACTAGTTTTTTAAGGTGTCTGTGTCTGGTTCTATAAACTGCTGCATGAACCAAAAAATAAAGAAAACAATGAATTATCAACAAAAATGGAAGCATGTTTCAAATTCAAACAGCAGCACAGTTTTCTAATTTAATAAATGAAGTTGGGAAATGTGCAGAATAAGTTAGAAAAGGGAGAGAATAATTTGGCATGGCGGGAAACAATATGGTATGGTGAGGGTAGAGGGGGATCAGGGATAAACAAACAAACCTTGACAAGGGCAGCGGCGGAGAATCAGCCTGGGGAGCAGCGAGGTCTGCGGTCGGGTGCAGACAGCCCTGTTTGAGAGGGGGGCTTGCCAAGTACCGACCCTGAACTGCGGCACTCTGGTGCTGCCTGGCTGCACTAAGCAGTGGCTGCCAGCACACGCTGATTTATCAGGGGGGCAACGCCAGCCGCCACCTCGCTCTCCCTCGTGCCCTCCCTTTATAAAGAGCCTCCCTGACGGCTCTGATAGTGCAATCAGGGCTACGGCAGAGCCAAGGCAATTTCTCCTTCACTCTTTGATAACCCTGTGCCTTATTGAAAGCCAATAGCAATGGCAGCAACAACAACTCAATTGGAAAGAGTTGCTGCATTTTGAAGGGGGAAAAGGTTACGCCTTGACAAAATGAGGGGGGAGTAAGGGGATGTCTGTCTCACTTTATGTGAAAGACTCATTGTCCTCCAACAGGTGGCGTGGTTCCTAAGTGACCGCTGTCCCTCAGCTAGCTTGTCACTGGGACTGTCGGATGTTTTTTTCCATCCATCAGTGAAATTCTGACAGAATGGCTGCAGTTCAGATACGACTTTCTGTCCACGCTGAGCAATAAATAACAAAGACTCTACAGCCATGCTAGGAGCTCCGTGAGGCTGTATGTGGACACAATGGCTCTCTGTGCTCAGTGGAAATGTTAGCATACTTTACAATAACAGAACCAACATGCTAATGTTTGCCAGGTAAACATTACACTGTTCACCAAGTTAGTTCAGCGATGCTACCTGGTTCTAGCATTAATGTCATTAATATTGGACAAATCAAAACTGATGATAAATGTCAACCTCATGGTGACGATTAAAAAATAAAGAGCAAAACTTTGCATCACAACACCCAAGACAGAAGGATGATCAGTGTCACCTTGTATATTATATTATTTGTAATATATTATATTATTTGTTCAGTTCCTCCCAGATGTACGGTTGGAATAGTTATGGTGAATAGTAGGCAATGACTATTCACAAGCTTCTGACAAAACATTTGGTCCTTGAATCTGTTTAAAAGAAACACACAGGCAGGATTCAGGGGGGGTGATATGGAGACATTGCTTGAAAGGTTTTCTTTCAAACTGTTAACATTTCATGAAAATAAAAAGTAAAATAAAAACATTCTCATTGATGCAACCACTGAATAAAACCTTGCTTGTCAGATTTTAACTCAACCAAAGTGTGTGATGCCAAAAAACAGTAACAGATTTTTGTTTCACATGGTTCTCTACTGCTTCAATATTTCAATGAGTTTTCAAATTTCACTTTTGTATTTTTCAGCACAGATGAAACTTCTGCTGTCAGCTGGTTCAAACAGACAAGTGATTTAGCACCATTGCTGTTTATTCTTTACATTCTTCACACTCTTCACTCTCAGGTATGTTTGTCGATGTGGGACATGCATGTAAAACACTTAGCAAATTACTCTTCAAGCAGCCGTACTTTCATTGTATATGATATAAAAGTAAAGGAGAGCTGAAAAAACTGCCAGAAGATACCTGCATACCCTGGACATCCAGGGTATGCAGAGGTCTCAGAACAACAGGAATTTCCAAAGGTTAAAGATCATTCAGAGAGTCAAACAGTTTTACGGGAGAAAGAGACAGAGCACGAAATGTTGCACATCATCAAGAGGATGCAGAGGAAGAGGTTTCAGGGAGTCAACAAGGTCCAAATGATTATCAAATTACATAATTTTAAGGTATTTTAAAGGTTGGAGAGGATAAAAGCAGCGTGGCGTCAACAGGTTACAAAAGCCAGACAAGGTTTCAGAGTGTGAAGAGCTTGCAGAGGATGAGCTTTACAAGAGGATTGAAAAAATGCAGCGTTTTATGTTGTTGAGGCTTTACAGTGAGTACACCCACAGAGTAACAATTTGGCCTTCCTCTGTGGTGTCATGTCATGTGTTATATATTTTGTTGGCGTTGCCTGATAGCCATTAATGTATGTCACTTTTGGATGACAGATCAAGGATCCTTTTCAGTACAGGGAAAGTGTGAACCGCATAGTTACACAAAGCATCTGATTGGTGACAGAAGGAAAAAGTAAAATCATCAATAATCTTCAAGGACAAATACCCAGGTAGCTCTAATTATGACGGGAGCAGAGGAGGAAGTCAGGTGACGTAGCATATATAACAACAAAGTCCACATCAGGGGAGGTCAGGCTGGATGGACAGGACACAGGAAACCACTGTTCGATTCCCGTATGAAACCAGTAAAGTCAAAGCTGTCCCATTTACCAGTGACTGTTGTGCAACTGTACATGTGTTTATAACTAAAACCATAGGACAAAGGTCCTCTAACCTTGCAGAAGTACTTATTCTAACCAATTATTCTGACCACTGATTCTAACCAAACCGTAACTGCTCCTCAACCTTAAGGTCTGTCAGTCACATATTGTTTTGTTGTATTTGGTTTTACCCTCATCCCAAAGGAAGCACGACACCGTGCACACACCACTGCATGTGATGTTGTTGAATGTGCCAGTACAAGGCATTTTTTCACAAAGCGGCGTCCTGATATATCTGGAGCTCCTGCAGTTCTGTTGTTTTTTTGTTTTTTTTGACATTTCTGATTCCATCTTTAAAGAAGCCGTATATGAAGTGCTCTTTGTGCCCATAATCTCACAATCAAAACGTCCTTTTCCCTCCCGGTACAACAGTTATAGCTCCATGCTCAGTTTCCTCCAAGCCAATATTGCCTCTCTCCTACTCCAAGTGAATCTTCACATCTTTTACTTTATGGTGCATCAGGGTCTGATATGTGAGCCAGTGACTGAGGCCTTCCCTGGACAACGCACAGTAACACGCTGCCTGAAACACACTGTTTTCCCAAGGACAACTGGAATTCTATACACTGAACTGCTGAAAATGTAAAAATGGAATTAATTAATTCCCTTTTCTAAAACGCAGACGTCTGTTACTTCACATGACCATTACTAGCCACTACAACAGGGCATTAAATGGACTGTGTTTATGCAGTGCTTTTACACTACAATTCATTTTATAACTACTTAATATTTTAAATGTAGTAGGGGAAGCTCCAACATCCTATATCTGTGAGCCAAACAGTATTTGATTAAACTAACTCTGGATTAGGGAAGTAATTTTTCCTGTTAATGAACACTTAGGCAGCTCATACTGAATTACACTTCTGTAAGTTCACTGTATATATTTTACATTATATTATGTATTTCAAACCCCTGATTAGCTGTCATCTATTTGTACTCCTGGTATTGAGAGTTCTGCTCCTCTTTCCTGAATTGCTGTGAGAGCCGAAGAGAACTGGTCTACTTTGTTCAGTGAGGTGTGAAAGAAAAGAGGGTTCTTCAAATGTGAAGCAAAGATTATTAATAACAGAGAACAGATGTCATATTGTAGGAAGTGAAGGCAACTAACCGCTCACATTTATAGGTCAACAACAAGCAGAACTGATGTGTGATTGAGCAGTTCCTGTGAAAAACATGGACCTGCTTGATGATGACTTTTTGACTGAAAAGTTCTTCATCAAAATGAATCTATTATATATAAATAAGATTATTTGAGCTGAGCCGTTACTGACAGCTGTAAACATTTAATGGTTTATAACACACTGCAATGTAGTAGTAAGCAGCTATAAGGTCATTTTAAGTGTTTATTAAATATTATTAAATTATTATTATTATTATTAATATATTATAGAACGTATTATTTATCAAAAATTCTATGAAGTGTCTGTAACCGTTGTATTCATTGCACAACAGTTAATGAATGATTAAAAATATGAATACGAATATGAACAAACACATGAAGAGATCCTGTGTTATGAAGGATCTATTAAGTGTTGGTGCAGATGATGGATGACATGGATACGGTCCAAGTAAACTGTTACCAAAGCAAGGCCATGAATCTTTGGTTCATTTTCATAAAAATAAAGGATGAATTTGGGATAACGAGATATCAGATCAAAGGTTTTGTACAAAGTAACATGAGTCTGAGTTTCTGGGTTTTGACTCGAATAATTCCAGCGTGTTGCTGGTCGGCTCGGCCTCACCGGGTCCCAGGCTAAGCACTGATCCTCAGTTATTCCACATCTCTCTGAACTTGGCTGTCCTGTGGAGGAGCGGCCGTTCTGCCGGTTTGATCGACTTCAGGGGGCCTCAAGGTCGGAGCACAATGCAATTCTGAGGTGGAAATCCTAGGTCTTATCAGCGTGACCTTCAGGACTGCTGACACTACTGATTCCACAAATACTACAATGCTCTGCTTCCAACACAGCACCACTGTGGCCTATTCTTTAGGAAACAAGAGAACATCATGATGACTAATGCAATTAGTCTTCATTGTCAGTCTGACACTGCAGGTTTGTCTGTCAGTGCAGGATTCAGTTTCATTCAGTGTTTCTCCAGTAGTTTTGATTAACTCATGTAATTCTGATTAATATAATTTCATGTTGGCCAATACAACACTCAGAGAAACAGTCTTAACACTTTCTGATTTTAGAGCTACCGAAGCTGAAGATTGAAGATGAATTATTGTTTTTTTCATTTCAATCTGATTTCATTGTCTAAAGTATTTGGACAGGCAGGGTCTGATTAATTTTATAAAAACTGAGATAAAATATTTTATTTTCAATTATTTTACTTGGGTATTGCATTGGGAATTACACCAAGTACTGCTGTTTCAATAAAACAATGTTTTCAACCCTGGAAAACAACTTTTATATTCTAAATACATGAATATATTTTATTTCAATATTTTATTTTCAATAAATCCTTTCCTTCATTTTGAAGTGTTTTATGACATTACTTCAAACAGCGCTGACCTCACATTTCACTCTCAGCAGCAGTGATAGTGGCAGTGGCAGTAGCAGTAGCAGTGGTAGCAGTAGTAGCAGTGACAGACTCCCATAGTCTGGTATGAGTCTCATTCAATGCTCAAGGTCCGTTCTTTTGAAAGGAAGAGTGCAGCTATGGTAACATTCCCCTCTGTCAAGCAGCTCCTCCATCCATCAGCCGCCACAGCTGCACAGCCACTGCTTCGCCTTCAGTATTTACCGTCTTCTTCTAACTTTGTCACAGTAAAATGACAATAACTTGGAAGAGAAAAGGACCAGTGGCTTCAGTGTCGACCCAGCGTCTCTAACTACACTGCAGGGGCTCCCATAAATGCAAAGGAATCTCGCAAGAGACATTTCAAAGGTTTACACTACACTTATATTTACCCTTGCAGAGTTAAGAACCCTACCCGACGTCACCACTTCAGTGCCGGTCACCTCAACAAGTGGCCGTACAGATGAGTGATGCTCGCACAGCGTGTCTGTGCAGGTGTGAAAAAGCTGCAGAAACTTTACTCATCTGCTAAAATTCAGCTGTGTTTTGAAGATTAGCTGCAGGGAAACACTGAGAATCTGTGGGAGAGTGGAGTGGACCATCACGAGTGTTCATAAGCTGCATTTGTGCTGTAAATGACAAATTCCTAGATGTTGTTTTGTCTGCTGCCTTCTACTGTACATCTACAGTGTAATCTCACCAGCCTGCTGATGAAACGCAGCTTTCTGCCTGAATCGGACACATTCACACCATACTGATGATATTTAATGTGTGTGGTCCCTGATAAATAAATTAATAAATTCATATAAAGTGAAACTCAAAGTAAATCTGTCTTCTCTGCTAATGATGCATTCAATTAATCTGTGCAGCATTTTTGTGGCAACTGTCAAAATACATGCATGAGTTAAACATTGTTTAGTGCCGGGCCATGTGCTGCACGCATGATTGCATTCATATTCTGGTCTTTAATCCAACATGGTGAATTGTTGCCCTGATGATGTTGTTCTGCTCATTTTTCCTGACATTCACTTGAGAATACTGTCATGTTCAGTCCCGTGTTTAAACCTGTAATAAATGTGGCAGAGAGCGGTGCCTTAGCTTACACCTCCACTTAATCAAACATGTAACAAACTCCCAGTGATTAGGAGACAGCTTCAAATGTAAATTCAATAAAATACTGAATGTAAACACAGTTATTCACAGGCAGCAAGTCAGCGAATCAGTGGGTGGAATCACTTCCTAAAACAGCAGCAGGTCACTTTCAACTTGAGTGTAAAAAGTTGTTAAATAAACTAATTAAGAATTAAAACCCATTAGCACATGTATTCTAAAGAATTCACACTGTCCCTGTTGCTATTGAAGTTCTCTCCAAATTTGCAAAGAGCAAACCAATAATTGATGAGCCCCTTAAAAAGTAATTAGGCTATTCATGGCGTTAAGTGTAGCAGTGGACAGGGCTTGATGGCTGCAGTGCAGTCCTAATCCAGGGCAGCGGCTGAGCTGCTGATTTGCAGACTGTGGGCCTTGCATTGTGAGGGCTTTATGGTCCCTTTATGGTACGCCAAGAGACACCTGCATGGGCGATATGTTGCCTGGGACATTTTTCTCTCTCCCACTCCGTGACTCCTTTGCTTTTGTATCATTAGCAGAGCAAGGGAGCCGTGAATCACTCGTCTCACCCCCTTGTCCCCCCCATCTTTTTCAACCTCCTTCCACCCCCACTCTCCCCTCCCCTCCCTCTTCTAGGGTGCTAAACGGCTTGACAGAAGGGTGCCCAGACCGTTGGCAGTAGCCATCGACTGGAAGGGAGAAGCTGCCAGGAGTCCTTGATGGATAGGCTCATTTTCCAGCCGGCAGCAAGTCTCGGCGAAGCATCCGTGTCATTTGTAATGTCAGCCAACAAAATGTAATCAAACATTCCAGCGGTTTAATCACAGAGGGCTGCTCGAGAGATGATTGTAGTGTCAATATAATGCTATTTCATTATCTGTTTGTATTTTATATTGACAGTGTCAGATAAACAGTGTGGAAAATTAAGATTAAAAATATGGTAATTTCATTTCAATCACCCCGGCTACAGTTGCTGGCCCATTATGCGATTGATTACTTCTGAATTAAATTTGGGGCTGAATGTAAAGTTTAATCTTCTTTCTTCTCTGCAATTCAGCTCCCCAAAGGCCTCTTAGTAAGTAAGTACCCATTTCATTTGATCTTTAATGAAAAGTAATGGCCCAAATGAATTGTATAAATCAGCTGTCGTGATTACCTAGTTGACAGTCTGTTTCTTTTTCCCTTTCATTTCTAATCCACATCTTACCCATACAGTATCATGACCCAGAACTACAGGCCATACCCATTTAAAGTTCTTTCTTTTTTTCACTAAACATTGAAAACAATATTTTTACACCTATGAGATTATTATTATTGGAAGGATCCGCATCACCCTAATGACATTTTTAGTTTTGTTCAACATGTCATAAACTTTGTTTTTTTTTTTTTGCTTTAGCTCTGTAAAGTGAGAGTGGATTTTTATGTCTATGAAAACAGAAAATAAGGTCAAATACAAGTACTCTGCAAGTTGCTTAGCAAAGAAATTAAGAGGAACGTTTTATAGCCTAGAGTGCCACTTTAAGGAGAAAATGCAACCTCTAAACCAGCCGAGGGGTGATAGACATTTTAATTACATGGTAAATTTTGATATTTTTCTCTGTGCCTGGGCAGAACTCTTAAGCGCTGTCGTGTACTCAAGATTTGGCATCAAATTCTCCCCATTTCTGCGGCTATATGTGAAGTGACACAACTGCTAACGAGAGCTCAGCAGAAAAGAAGGGGTTGAAAAAAGGAGCTCTTCTTTGTGAGTCCCATTCAGCGCGATTTGTCCCCCTTTGTAGTCCTAATTATGTGCCAAAGTAGGATAACAGAAGTTCTCAACTCGGCCATTATGCCAGCACAAAAAAAGAGACGCATACAAGAAGCTGATCACTTTGGAATTAGCAAACATGATACTATACGAGGAGAAAAAAAATCATTAATACCGTCAGGGATTAGAGGTTCTGATTAAAGGGTAGCTTCTACCGTATGCAAATTAGTGATAGGCATTTATCAGCGCCTGGGCAAGCTGTCTTAGCTGCAAAGCCACATATGTTTTTTAGCTGATTAAAAAACTGCTTGAAGTTGCAGGCTTTTTAATGGTGGGGAGAGAGAGTGAGGGAGACAGAGAGGGAGAGAGGGAGGCAGGCAGAGAGAGAGAGAGAGAGGTTGTGAGGCAACTCATTTCCTTTTGGCCAAATTCCCGCAATCGCTCAGAGCATTTGCCTTAATTCCCTCCTTTATTAGCCACATTCTTTTGTATATAATTAAAACATTTCTCAAGTGAGCATGTGCGTGCTTGTTTTATTTTCAAGCTATATTTTTCATCAGCAAACATATTGTATTCCACACAGCCTCTTTTGCACTGTATTACCATAGCCTTGATGCTTCCCCCTGAAAGAGGCCAAGTTTAGAATGGTGAATATAAGGGCAGAATTAGGTGAGAATTTGTCAGCAGTCCGCCATTGTGCCAGGGGCTCTGTGTTATTATATTTCCTTTCATATGGAGGTGACCCCCTTTGTGTTAACAAAGAACATGAGGATGAAACTGAGCTCTGTGTGCCTCTCACCCGGCGCTGATAATGCCTTGGTAACCCAGCACCCCCTCTTCTCCTTGAGGGAGCGCTTTAATTTATGCTTTTTCATCTCCCTGGGCGCAGGACTGTTAACCTGCTCTGTGCACTACTGATTCAGGGAAGGGAAACCTCTTATGCACACCAGACTGCTGCGTCAAGTCTCCTCTCTCTCTCACTCTGCCATTAGAAAGTTGGTTTCTTGATGCACACACCTACCTACATTCCCGCTTAAAAATTTGCAGTTGTGGAGTTACAAGATTCATGGTTGTGTTTATAGAAATAAAGAGGTCACTGCATATATTTCACTGGGTGTTACATTTTGTCCGACTGCTCTGGCTGTTGCTCTGGTAACTTCATCATCATCATAATTTTTAATTCAGGATTTTTTTTTCTAATCAAAGTAGGTTGGTTTTTGTCCAGTGACTCACACATGATGTCATTCCAAGCTCTGTCTTTATGTAGCAGTGACTAATCAAAGAAAATTTCAAAGTAATGCGTCATCCAGTCTGACAAACAGTACGGCTCCGTCTGTTTTCTAACACTGACAATACGGACTTAACAAAGGATCTGTCACCACAGTGGAATCTAGTCCAAGAAAGTAAAACAACTCAAGTGCTGTACCTATGAAGCATGTGTACTGCATTTTAATTTTATGATACTTCAAACTTCTTCTCCACTACATTTTAGAGGGAAATATACTGTACTTTTTACTCCACTACATTTATCTGACAGCAAAGTTGCTTTGCAGATTCAAATCACACATACAAAACCTAAGATTAGTTCAGAAAGTATGATGCTTTGTTGTAGATTAAACTGACCTCCGGTATAAAAAATAATTCAAATTAGCTACTTGGCCAGATACATTAAAATACTTCCTACAATTTAACCCATCAATAATAAAAATCCAGTGATATAATATATAATAATATACTTTAAAAACATTTTGCTGATAATAATTTGTACTTTTACCTAAAGCTGAGGGTAAAACTCTGAATGCAGGGCTTTTATTTTACAGTGTAATTTTTTACAGTGCAATATATTTCTACTTTAACTTCAGTAAAGAACCTCAGAACATCTTTAACCACAGACCTTCACAAAGCCGTTAATTCTTCTTTGTCTTTACTGTAGTTTTCTTGGTTTAAGTGCCAAAGCAGTGGACTGACAGAGTATGTACGGTAAATAAACCGACAATATAACATTCTAACATTCATGTTAGTCGTGATTGATAAGCACAGAAAGAATCCGTGGTTAGGCTACATCTGCTCCTGTGGGTGGACCACACACTACACAGACACAGTGGTGGCTTTTCTGGTCTGCAAAACCATTACTGATACACAGTGGACCAATAATACTGTGCAAACCAGTGATTCAATAAATTACTTTGTGGCAAAGAAGCCATGTAATTGAAATATCTAGATAAGGATAACAGTGACTCTCGACGATATGAAATGATGAAGACAAAAAAAATGCACGGTCCAAAGATGGGTTAGTGGTTGCCTTGAACAGTCTGGAAGGGAAGGCCTAAATAGCAAAGCCATAGAAACATGATGAAAAGATCTATTGTTGCTTTTGAAGGCAACCCCTATCTCTCAAGGACATCTAATTAACAGACAACAGCTGAGTCCATTTCAAATGGTAATATTTTTTCTCTTAAATGCATCATTTTCAATGCCTTATTGCTTACTTCAGCAGACATTAGTAGGTTTTAGAGAGGGCTGTCATGCTTTATTTACTACACTCTATATATTGTTGGTACTTGTACAGGCATTTCTCCCTGACCTGTTCAATGTACAACAGTGAATTGGCAGTCAATGAAAGGTAAGCATTTCAACATGCGTTTTGTCTTTGGCTGGGCACAGTATTTCAATCTACTACGTTCACATACAGACTAATTACAACCAAATAAACTGTGATAGATTCAGAAAGATCTGGGTTCAACAAGTGCTGTATTGATGCTTTCTGCTTTCCGTTTGGCGACAAATTGTTTTGACAACCACGGTACTTCGACTTGTATAATGTGACATCTCCTAAAGTAAGTACAGCTGTGCAATCACTAAAGAAGATCACTAAAACCACTTCCTGTGGTGGTCTGAGACACGTGTAACCACCAGTCTGTCAGGTTTTAAGTCAAACTGAAATTTGAATTCTCAATTTTTCTGTAAGGAAATGTTAATTGTAATGATGCTGCAGCTACTGAGCATATTTTTCTAAGAGGATAAAATCCATTCTGTACATATTTGTAGAAACAGTGTCTCAGCTTCAAGCCTCAGAGTAGCTGTTTGCCATGACAGCACAACGGTGAAAAGCACCTGAGTACATTTACTGCAAAGAGTGCAAAGTACTTGTACTTTGCTTGGATATTTAAATTCTATATTACTTCATACTCCGCCACAAATATAATAGGAAATATTGTAGTTAAAAGTTTACCAAATATAATTATCATCAGAGTTAGATTAAACTACCAAAAATACATAAACTTTTTAAAATTCGCTCCACCTCAACCAACTACTGCATCATGGTACATGGTCATCCAGTAACATGACAATAAAACACTGACCGGGGCCATTCTGCATAATAACTCCCTGAAAGGAGACACACTATCAACGACCACGGTGCACCTCTACCCGGAGACAAGAGATTTGTTTTGTCAACAAGTCCTGACACTGACTATCAGCCATTGGTGGTTTAGGCTGTCTGTCATCTAACATTTAGGAAGTGGACGCTAGTTAGCCTAGCTTGCTAGTGGACTCTGGTGCAGTGCTCTATGGGACATGACCAGGCTGCCAAAGCTCACAGCAACACATAGTCCAGTAGCCTCAGCACCGACTGCTCTACTTCACACCAGAGTCGTGAATAATGTAATTCACAGGTGAGACTTGGCAGCAGCTAACAAGCATCAGCTGCCAGCTGGTTACCTGTGTGTGTGTGTGTGTGTGCGGCCACTGGAACACAAATATATACACAAAAATACACAACTTACTGTGCCGACACTGTCAGTTGGAACAATATGTTCTCAGACCCTGGGGAACACTAAGGTAGGGGGCGCTATTACAGAAGAAAAATAAAGTTTTCATACCCAGGTCAAACACACCACAACAATTTATATGCTGCTTCTTAGCAAACATTTAATTTAATGTGACCTTAAATCCCTAAATTTTTGTCAGTCCGTACTCATCAGTCCCCAGCTCTCTCTCAGCCTCCTGTGTGAGCTTTCACTGGGTATAAAATCCAAGTAATGTGCACTGTGTGTACCTGATGCATTCAGTCTGTTGCTTACCACCAACATCCCCACACACACAGACGGAGGCGGGGGTGCTAACTACTCACACTGTGCATCTGTCCTGTTGTCTCTCCCATGGGGAGAATCTAAAATCAATAGCAGCTATGTTAAAGATGCAGCTTGCCATCTGACCTGTCCTCCTCTCGTCTTCATCACAGGCTTTTTGGCTTTCTCCCTCAACGCCCTTCACCCCTCCCTCCTTACCCCCACAAATGATGTGCCCACATGCTCTCAACAAGGCACAAATTGTTTAAGACAGTCGATGTAGGAGAAGTCCCCACGTCCTCAGGCTGACTGAGAATATGTGCAGATGAATAGCAGGTCAGAGTTCAGACAACATGCTCAGTCCAGGCCCTTTACTTTTCAAGGAGGGGAACTGAGTACGCTTAAATGTCTTGGGAGTCGTTTGCCTCTTGATTTTGGAATCAATGACGGGGGTGTAAAGGGAGGGTGGAAGGTTTCTGTAGCAGAAAATGGCATTAGAGTTAATGACCAAGTTTGTCCCAGAGGGGCAGTCCATATTAAAGCTATTTCAGCAGTGACAGCACTCACCACATGACCTGACTGATTAATAACAAAACGGTGCTCAAATAAGAATAACAGTAAGTGTCAGTCAGCGTGAAAGGAAAACAATTACTCATTAGCATCTGTGGTGTTTTTGTAGCTGTTTTAACATTTTATGACACAGATTGTATGACGATGTTTCTTCTGCCGTGAAAATCTGATCTCACTTTTCACACATACTCTTCCGATCAGTCTACACAGATACACGCCATAAAGTGGGGCTGGAATCACTGACTGTTTTCAGTTTCGATTAATCGGTCATTTTTTTCAGTTAATGCTTTAGTCAATAAATTACAAAAAAATATTGAAAAATGCCCATCCCAGTTCCCAGAGCGGCACTTTCAAAGTACTCTTTTTGTAATAAATAAACAAACAAACAGGAAATTCTCACATTTAAGAAATTTGAATTTGAATCTTAACAAATGTGTGATTATTACTATTATTATTACTGTTAATTAATTTTTCGCTGAAAAACGAATCAAATAATTGATGAATTGTTTCAGGTCTTTCATACACAAGCCATCAGGAACACTGATGAGTAGACAGCAAAACATCACACTGATAACAAATGTAACTTCAGTAAAATGTTCACCGAGGCCATATCATCTGCAGCTTGGTCATATGAACACATTAATATCGATGTGATATTCATGAAGGTCCGAAAACATGATCCCCTCAGGGCTCAGGAAGTTTCTCACACCTGAAATTTTAAGTAAGAAAATGCAAAAATAGAACAGAAATGTATTCCTACGACTGAGAGGGCAGAGAAATAACTTCACCTCCCAAACATGTATGTGTGACAGAATTCACTAAATCAAAAAATTGCAGATGAACTAGATTTACATTCTGGTACCTACTGGGGATATAAAAGTCAGAAGATTTTTTTTTTTTTTTTTTTTAAACTTCAGTCACGTCTGTGTCAGAACGATCCCTCAACCCACTTTTGGGCTGCAGCCACCAGTTGAAAAACTCCTATTATGTTGGGGATTGTTCCGAATGCTGATTGTATCGTGTCTGTGCGACAGCAGAGGCCCCATCTGATATTTACCACCGCGAGTCTGCTGGAGGTGACGAGGGGGCAAGGCCAAGTCCCACGTGTCCGGCTGGAGAGCAGATTAAAGTCCTCTGAAAAGCCACACACTGCTGCCCGCAATGAGAAAAATAATAATGTGGACATGGCCTTCTCTTTATGACAGTAACAACACATTCTCCAGAGACCAATCTTTTTTTTATCAATTCTAAAGAGTGACAAACAGCGCACACCCAAAGCCAGAATTGTATGAGAGGATGTATGGAGTATTTATGATGCTTGTGTGTCCTGAAGGTGATGATGACAAAAGCAGTCAAACAAACTTATATTACTATCTGCCATTTTTTATCCAAACAGGTGCATTGTATCTCGTTATTTCTTTCAAAATGAATGAGGCACTAGCTGTGCCCTACAGAAAATCCTTGAACAAACAGGACTGCAGAAAAAAAAAAAACAGAATCAGATATGAACAAGAATGATGTAAAGCAGTATTTTGGGCAGGCGCTATAATAAAATGCATAGGCCTGCAGCACGCTTGGTTTTTTTCCATGACCACAAAATACAAATGAAAAGGTTGAAAATTCTTTTAAGTGGTAACAATTGTCAGTATTCCCACCAACAGGAAACTGGATTTGAATCCCAGATTTTTGTTCATAGTACTTAAATCCTTTTGAACTAAACAAAAATAAATAAATAAATAAGAAATAAGAAATACTGTAATTCAGTGGTGAAAGAAATAAACTACAGCGTAAAAACACAAGACACAAGTGAGAATCCTGCACTCAATATTTTATTTAAAGCTGCTACAACCATTTTTTTTACATTGGCGATTGATAAAATGACTGTGTGTAATGTGAAAGGGGGAGCTCTTAGTGATGAAGCCACAGAAAATCATCATCCAAATATGTAGTTACCTCAGCGTTACGTGGCGTGTTAGCTTCCTTTTTAACTCATTGTTTTGGTTTTACGACCCTGTTTTGGTTCAGTCTTCAGGATCTCATGAATAAGCTGTCAGTGCACTACCTGCCCAGCACCACACAGCAAGCATACAAAGTTAGACACCAGCTAGTAAACACAGTGGAGGGAATAGTCAACACTCCATAGTGGACTGAATATTGTGAGGGCCAAAAACAAAATGAATTCCGTATCAGCTGGACACGTAAACAAGCAACCAATTGCTAATAAGTTTGTATTATCAAAATAAAAGTTGGTACTACGTCAGTGTGTGTTTACAATTTGTTTCTGCTGCCCCCAAGTGGCCAGAAAAAGTAAATAAATAAATAAACTAGGTAAAACTCTTCCTAATGCAGGATCCCCCTAAAGACTGGTGTCATTTTATTTATTAGATTAGCGCTGTATTTTCTATTGATGCATTAATGTGTAAGCAGCATTGTGTTTCTTACTTCATATCAAGTTTAACACATAAAAAATGTGTCATATTTATTTTTTCCATGTAAAATCTTAACCTGCAAAGTTGTCAACTAAATGTAGTGGAGCAAAAAGTACAAAGGTTGCCTTCTCAAATGTAGTGGACGAAAACTGTACAGTCACATAAAATTAAAAACTAAATACAAGTACTTTAAAACTGTACTTATGTGCAATACCTGATTAAACATTCTTAGCTATTTTCCACCTCTGCTGTAATTTCCTTTCAAAGCCGAGTTTACTCACTTGATCACGTGATGTGCCTGTGCTGCTGAAATAGAGCTGTAAGGATTCAGAAGGTGCAAACACCAGCAGAGACACATATATCATTCGTTATCACTGAGATAAGCCAAAACTATATTTTGTATCATAATAGTGCATGGCAGCTGTGTTGATCTTTATTTTCCATCAGCGATTCATATACTTCAACAATCTGCGCACGCAAGTGTGTATGTGTGTGTTGGAAAGGTGTGGGAACCACGTAATGTCACAAGGACAGGACCCACTTACAATAACACAGGTACATCTCCACCTGGTGCAGTCACACAGTCTCTGAAGCAGGCGCGAGTTAATACTTCATCATTTTATTTCTAGCATGCTAACATCAGTAAACAAATGACCACAACTGAATGGAAAAAAAGGTCAAATTATAAAATCAGTGACCTAAAATGAAACACTCATGATATTTTTTAGTAGGAAATTGTGACCATATGATTTTAGAGGAGAAGCACTTGGATGAATGTCAGTATATTGAATATTAAAAGTGCACAGAATTAAATTTTTGAATACAATAAAAGCATTTTTCAAACAAAGGCTATAAATCTCTGTGAGATCTCTGCACACTGAACACAACAGCAGCTGATCCTTTTCTCGCATCTCATATTATAGAACAGTGCAAAGTAAACAGACACCACATTGAAGGAGTAAAAAAGAGGTATAAATAGATGTTGTTATTCAAAACCATCTAATGTGAAACAACATAATTTTCCTGACAATGCTTCCCGGCTTCTTTGAAACCAAACAGAGCACTTTAATACAATCTTTTGTCTTGCCTGTCTTTCTGTTCTACTGTTACAAAGAATTGTTGCTCCAAATCTACAGAGGAACTCACATGCACGAGATTAAACTGGTCACCATAATCAGGCTGCAGATTTTAATTGTAAGAGCTTCTGCTGGCACTGTTTTCTCTCTTTTTCTGTCCTCCTTGACAAAAATCTGACAGTGGCTTTGCATGGCAAACCTGTTTAATGAATGACTAATCCAGGAAGAGCGCATTATGGCAAACTGTCACACACACATTGTACCAATATTAACTTGAATTTACATTATCATCCTCTGGTAATGCTGGAATATTTGGATTTCCATTAATGCATGGCCTTTCTGTGTGAAAAGCAAACAGCAGTGAACTAAATCTGTTTTTCCCCCTCTTTTGATTGGATGTTGGTGTTAACGCTGTACAGAGGAGCTTTCTTTATTGGGATGACAGCTCCAAGGCTTCCCCACTCCTCGCAATCAAGCTCACAAACAAAGGGCCCTGCTTGCATTACTCAAAACCTCTTCTCAAGCAGCAAAGCCAAACTCCTATTACACCATTGTACTGGTGCTGTAAATCAACAAGAACAATGAGAAGAGGCACAATCACGCAGCCCGGCACCATCATCCATATAAAACATGGACCCAAACAACAATGAATCAGACACTCGTGTGAAAAAGTATTTTCCTCCTCCAGTTATTTATTGTGTTTATCTTCAAGCTCTCGCTCTGTTTATATTTTTATTATCCTATTTCTGACACACCAGACTCAAAGCCAAAATAAATCCACCAGGCAGACGCTTCTCTGTTCTCTGGGTGGGCAGCCGACATGACCGCAAGGTGGAACAGTCTGCGCTAAACACACATCTGCAAAGGACACGACGGACACTTTATACATACACTCACACATAATTCTGCCTGCTTTGAACTCGCTGACATTTTGAACTGCTGACTGTTGTCGGTACGTATTAAGAAATAAAGTAAGACTATGTTTGGGGGCAAAAGGTAATAAAGCTAGTGGGAGATTTAAGTATCAGAACATTTGTCTATTTTTCAAACATAAGAGACAGACAACAAAAGTCCTTCATCATATTATCGTAGTATGTTACAGTAAAAAGTGTAGCTCCCAGCCCAGCGCACTGATGTAGATATGTCACTACATCATGTGTTTGTTTGCACTTGTATTCACACTGTGTGAATACAATCAACCTTTATCTGAAGCCACTGTATCAATAACAAAAGCAGTCAAAACATAATTCAGCTGACTGCAGGAGGTGGCTTGTCAGGATGACATAAGAGCAGGTCTTTTTAAATGTTTGAACAAATGTCTAACGCTGTTGTTTCCCCCACAGGTCCTTCAAATCAAATGACATAAACCAGATCAACTCTCTGATCTGCTGCAAAAACTTCACTGATAAATTGCATTGTTCCACTGTAAAGGATTCAATTCAAGCAAACCACCGTCACAGTCTCACCATGACAGAAACTACAAACTTCCTACACCTTACAAACCGACACGGAAAGAGTATTTCATATTACAAAGACAGATTTTAGGTGGAATATCACCTTAACATGTATATTTGTCTCATCAGTGAAGAGCAAAGAGACAGACAGCTTGTCAACAGGGCGGTCACAGCTTAAATTCACAGGCCTACAAAAAAAAAAAACACTTCTTGTGTAGTGGGACAGTTAATTAGGACATTGTTAGAGCAGTGTCATCAGACTGCATTAGGGGCAGAGTGTTAATGTAGAACACAGAATGTCCATTAATTTGGTTTAGACTAATTGGTCCATACCTGCCTATAAAGTCCTACAGAGAAATGTATATTTTAAAATATACCAAGCGTTTCACACACTATCATCTGTACCATATAAGTGACTGATCACCACAGGCATTGAAGTTTTATTCATCATTTCCTTGTATGCAGTCCAGTAAAGTCACACTGTACACGGAGGGTATATATATCATAGCTGTACATTACCCAGTGCTAGTACCTTATACAAATATTTGTCGCCATCAATCTGTACTACTTAGTTAATAATGCTTACACTTAGTTTAGTATGGTGGCAGCTTTTCACCAGTCACACATAATGACGAAAGAGCGGGTCTGGATAGGACATCCATAAGCCCAAGACAAGCGGAGTGGTGCTGGGGAGATGGAAGAGCAAAGCAGCAAGTTTTGAATATTACTGACCCAGCACTTGGAAAAGGCAAAGCACAACAAGACGAAAAATGAATGCCTTTTAGTCTGAAAATCCTTTCACCCTCTCACATTCAGCAGATCAGATTAAGAGAGAGGTTTAAGAAGATTTTGACACGCACAAAAAAACTTCTGAGCCATGGGAGGGGGTGAGTCGGGGAAGGTGGTAGGGAGCAGTTTGTAATTCAGTGGCTTCAGGCAATTCATCACAGAAATTGAGTTTCTAATGCAGCATCTTGTGAATCCCTTTTGCCCTGTCAACGTTTTAATACATTACATTGAGAATGTAAATCATGTTTGAAATTTGGCACAAACTACACAGCCCCGACTGCGCTCACTCTCACTGTATCGCACATACTAGTCTAACATTATACACATGCATGCATCATACACACATGCGTACTGTAGCAAGGGCAAATAACAACCGAACATCACTCATGTTCTGTTGTTATTTGGCCTAAAGGATAAATGTCCATCAGATTACACAATATACAACAGGCTGTGACTTTGCATATAATCTTACATGGATTGTCTCTTTTAATTACTATTTACTATACTGTCTTCAAGAAAAGCAGACAGACCCACATCACAGTCACTGCTACTACATCACTGCCATTTTCATCATCTGTAGAGCTACTGTCATCACATTTTAAAAATCCAAAAGACCAATGGAAATTCTGCATAAGCACGTTCCTAATAATAAGGTTAAAATTTTATTTGATGAACTGCCATGAAATTTTATGCAGGTTTTAACAACTTTGGTGATCCGCTGATTTTTCATCTGTAGTGGTCATCAGTATGTCAAACATTATACCTGCTAAACAACTGCTTGTTAGCAATTTCACTGTAAGCTCTTTAGCATGCTGGTGTTAGCGCTTAGCTCAAAGCATCACCGCTCAGGACCATCTCAGAAACACTCGTGGGGCTCTACACTCGCACTCATGTTGCCACCTAATTCCATGCCAATACATAGTGCATCAACTGTCCCTTGTTTTTGTTAGCCCTCCATTTAAGATATTACTTGTTCCCCATGTAATCCTGTGGCATATCATATATTATAGAGGTGATTCAGTTAATGAAGTGTGTTGGTCGAATACAGCAAATGTTAGGGATTAGCCGTACAGCTGCTGTGTGTATGCCACATGGTGTCCGTCAAGAAATTTGAGTTTAGGGTTTAGATGCAAGGACAAAGAAGATCTAGATCAAAGGAGATCCTGTGTAGAAACACTACACGTACTCTTGACATTGTTTTATTAATAACTGATGATTCTATACTGTTGTGCTAAAGCGAATAAATACAAAATGATCAAAATTCAGGTACATGTTTAATTTAAAGCCTCTTTTTCTTTCAGAAACCAGCATGTAGCACATCCACCACAGTGAGACAGTAAATTTAGGTTGGATATTCACCACCAGCAGGCAGATGTTTACATTGCAGAGGCTGAATGTCAGGATCACTATCAGCAGCACCGCGGGGTGGTGCCTGAAGAAGAGCGCTAAGCTTGAAACACATTGTTTATCTTCCATGTAGAAGCCAGCTGTGCTCAATTTTGCTCTTATGTGCTTTATTGTTATACAGCTTCTAAGTAGTTCGTAAATTTTCGCCCTTTAGAATGAAGTGGAGTCTACCGATTCCTGTGTTCACAGTGTGGCAGCCTCTACGGCAGCAAAACTATTCTCCTTGTTTCTTAGTTACAGTGATAAAAAAGGGCAGAGAGCCAACACCTTCTCTCATCAAAAGAAAAAAAAAACACGCTTCAAATTGTTCAGAAGTACCACAAAATGTGATAAGTATGTAATGCTTTGATGGAAAACATGCAGCACAAACACTGCAACCACTGCATCCACACATAAAAACGGGTCACCTGAAGTTCATTCAATTCCTCTTGAGCTGAGCGACCAGCTGCACTTTGGGAAAATGTGGTGGATCTTTAGTGGTCATCAACAATCAACACTTACATTTAGACGCGTCCCTACCACACTCTCTATCAGTTACCGTCTTTCATGGGACATAGTTCTGCCTGACACTTGTTTGAGGCCATACCCTGCGATTTTAGTAGATAGGAGCCTTGAATGTTTTAAAAGCTTCAATGGTGAACCATAAAACAATATGTTTAAGGAAGTAGTTTCAAGTAACACATGTAAATGACTAACTGTGGTAAAAATAAAAACACTGTGTTATTAGGCATATCAGTCAGTCATCAGTCAGTTTGTCTTTTGGTCAGTCCGTCCAACATTTTGACTGAAATATCACAGCTACTGGATGGATTGCCATGAGAGTCTGTACAGACATTCATGGTTCCCAGAGGATAAATCCAAATGCCTAAGGTGACTTGGCATTTCTGACACTTAACCAAGTGCTAGCATGCTAAACACAGATGGACAACATAAGAAACATTACCTGCTAAACAACAGCACGTTAACATGGTCACTGTTTGTATTCTGAGCATCATGTTGCCATTGGTGTTTATGGCAAAGTACCACTAAATCAAAGGAGAAGCAGTAATCTGGATAAACAAGGGGTGTCAGTGATCGGTTGTTAAGGCACATTCACAGTTACAGCCACATGAAAATACATTCACTGAGAAATGTTATTGACTCTCAAGGAGCTAAAGTCTGCCCAAAAAGTCACTAGATTTGTTGCTAAATCTGCTAAAGGCGTCTCAAAAGTTGCCCAATCTAGCGAGAAAACCATTAAGTTGACAACTCTGTTTCCACAAGAGCAGCTGGGGTTAAGTTAGGGGTTAAGGGAAACATGATGCTACTGTAGGGCAACATTAAAGAAGAAGAAAGCATTACACATTCACTACCATAACCACAATTTTCCGCTCCAGTGATTCTGGTCCAAAGCCTGCTTTGCTAACCTTTAGGCTACTACAGCCCCAATTAAACTTAAGTATAACAACAACTCCTCTAAAAGTAGATTTCTCAATTCTTCATAATGCTTTTTTCTTTACTATCAATTGTGCAAATACAGCACTGCAAGCATGTCTTCCTTGGTGGAGTCTGCCACTCATGCTGCTCCACAAGGTAAAGTGCACAATGAGCACATTTGCTTCAAATACGGTACTATCATTTTCAGAGTGGGGGATCATAATATTCAAATCCGTATTTAACCTTTCAAGGCAGGAGGATTATGCAGCAAAGTCTCCATTCCAAGCGGTTTCCTCGCCCCCTACTCCCCTGCCATAATAATGATCATTATCATCATTGTGTGAAAAGAGGATTATCATATCGTTATATAAACCCAGGAACACCCCTACTATTATGAAGTAATTTCACTCTCATCAGTGGACCAGTGCTGTGTATGACAGTCAGCTGAGCTGTCACAGGTGACCATGGCAGTCTTCCATCATGCACTGAGCTGGCAGAGTCTGCTCTGAAGAAGGATAGAGAGGCAGTGCCTCATCTGAAGCACAAAACGAAAAAGATTAGGAGGCTGAAATCATTGTCTAACGCACGGCATCTAAAGGAACTCTTTGGATGTTTGGTGATAGTAAAAGAAAAGAAGCTAGTTTAGCTGACTAATTTATCGCTTTCCTCCAGCATCTATATTAATGATGACTGGGCCAGAACAGCAGCTTCCATTCTACAGTGAGAGAAATGAATGAAGTATTAATGAAGAAAAAAGAGACTTCAGAAGATGCAGGAGTGTGTTAATACCTGTACGGTTAATTTAACTCATTTTCACTCTAAATGAGACGATAACTTCTGTGGTAACTTGCTGCAATAAGTGAAATAAAACTCTAAGAGAGCCACACAGACAGTGAAACATTCAGGTATTACTGTATTACAGACACTGTGTAACTGTAGCTTTAGTTTTATAACCCACATTAGCATTTTAATCTTAGAAAGGTGTGGAAGTAGGATCCAACTTAATGCTAACATTAGCTAATGACCTGTTTAAAATTAGCTTGTTGTATTTGGTTTGTTTTTGTCAATGAAAGAATTGTACTGTTACATTTTCATCCTGAGCATGAAGGGGTTAAATATACTGGTAAATATGATTTTCACTTCTGTTTATTGTTTATGGTCTGAAGTATGAGTTTAGGCTCACATCATTCACTAAATGTTACGAACAACTAAAGAGATTACAGGGCTAACATAAATGTTAGCTTCTCCACCAGCTGAACATCACCTACACTTTGTGTGGCATCAACCAGACTGTACAGGTAATCTAGCGTAGCATTTCCTTCCCACCGAACACACACCAACAAAGTATGGGGTCCTACTGTTCCCATGGAATTGCAGACCAGGGCTCCTCAGATATAAGCTGTAGAAAACAACAGTCAGAACTCCTCAGTTATAGTTTTAGTACATCACATGACTATTTGAATCACCCTTACTGGGGATCTCATTAAGGGTTAACATTAGCTCAGCAGCTAAAGTGAGAGCTGCCAGCAGGATAAATATCATTCTTTCACTGTCACACATGAGTTAGTCATTATTAACTATCGTGCTACTTTTGAATGTAATGAATGTATGAACTACAGTTAATTAGTCAGAGTTTCTTAACACAGATGAACTTCGAACTTGTGCTAGTGGCACAGTTAAGTTACTCTATTTTTTAGCCACATTTGCAGCTCTCATCAGGGGTAAAGCTTTCACAGTACTGTTTATTGTCCAGCTTGGATGAAGCAGGGCCAGTTTACCTCCTCCCAGACAGCCCTGGCTCAAACAAACGTTGTGAGGTACTGTATTTATTCTTTAATGCCGTTGGTTTGCATATGAAGCGGAGTCTATTCTGAAAGGGACACTAGCACCATATTGTGGATAAAGTCTGCACTACTGGACATTGATTACAAGAATTACCTAATGCTAGTGACAAACACACAGCTCCCTTTTTCAAAGGGTCCTTTTCTTTTGCTTTCCCATCTAATTATTTACACTGTGCCGCATGCTGTCATTTTCAAACTCAATAGCGAGGTCAGTTCTGTCACTCCCAGGAACCCCAGTGTTTCTGCATCTCCGTAGGTACAGTCTTAAACATATGGACTCTTTTAATTAAATCATACCTTGACTCAGTCCTTCTCAGTCTTACTGACAGCAAGGTCGTTAAACTATTAAAGGGAGTCACAGGCAAAATTGTTGTGAGCAGATTGAGGCAGGAAAGGTTAATTAAATGGCCATTGCTTCTCCTTACCTCAAGCAAAGCAGCATTCTTCTATCCCCACAGGCCAATGTGAGAGAATGTGGCTTTTTTTCATGCTACACAGGATGTATGAGCAGCTATTTTTTTTTCTGCGCAAAGGGGAAAAAATGGTTTATCTAAAAAAAAAAAAAAAAAGATTTTCTTTCTCTCACAATGCTGATACAAAACTGTGACCTCTTCCTCTGAACCCTGCAATACAGTAAAACTAAGGAAACAAAAGCAGGGAGATAGCACCTCTGTGTCTGGCGTGGTTAAGGACAGATCATTTTAGAGTGCTTCAGAGATAAGTCTAGAACATTCAGAGTATGTGTATGTCTTTCTTATTACTGTTTGCAAAAAAGGGACAAGACATAAAGCCTATTTCAAATAATTAGCTTTTTAATTTGGCAGCCCTGTGCTTATTAGGAAATTAGCCTTATTTTCACTTTAGTTTGTCCTTGAAAAATTCTAAAAACACTGTAAAACATAAACATGCCTTTCATGCTGCCAGGTGTGCAGCGAGTTACACAGGCTACTGCTTCCCATATGAATGAATCTCCAGCTTTTGGACTGACAAGGTTTGTGTAGCACCGTAGCACTGTGTTTGTCAGACATTTACCTCTGAATATACAAACATTTACTGCAATCAAATATCACTGTGAAACATAACGATATTCATTCCTTTTCAAAGCAGCCAATCACGACAAAAATGTAATCTGGACATTCTTCTCCAGCCTGCAACTTCACCTTCCTGGTACTGTTAAGATTTTGCGGTAGATTAGAAACAAGATGGAATCTGTATTGTGGCTACAATCATGGCCCTCTATTATAACCACCTTTGCATCAGACAATACAGAATTTTAACTGTAGACAGCTCTGATGGATTTTACAACAGCTGGAAGTGATACTTTACAGACCGAGAGAATTTTATCTTCTCCATTCCTGCTGCTGGAATTCAACAACAATCGCTCAGTGTTTTGTCTGTGAGTTATCTTCAAAAGCTAACTTTGCTCTTGTGACAATCTGCACATGCATGTGTACACAATGAATATCCAAACTGGTAAATTGTTAAATTAGATGTAAACTAATTGTCACGGTGTCTGTATGATATTTTAAAGATCTGATAAAATAAAGCAACAGTACTTAAATCTATCCATTGTAAAGTTGTAAGTATATGATAAGAACTCTGTCTTGCATCCTGCAGAACGGTTTAGGGTGTTATTTACACTCAGTGGTTCTGTCACTGCTTTACAGAGCACAAAGCTAACATCAGAATGCTAACATGCTTACAATGTCACTGCTAACGGTGGTGCTGTTTCACATGTTACCAATGTTACCGTCTCAGTTTTGAATGTTGCTGATGTCACCAGAAGAAAAGTAAGGTGTTCAACCAAGTCATCATCTGGGAACCATGAATGTCAGTCACAAACATTTGTGCCAATCCATCAAGTAGGTGTTGAGATATTTTGCTGAACAAGTGAAGTTTTGTCCAGCTGGGGGCACTAGATAAAAAGTCAGGGGATCACCAAAGCCAGGAGGATTCATCCTCTGTGGAGAATGAATGTCGTCTGGAAATGTTGGCAATCCACCCAACAGTTGGTGAGCTATTTCAGTTTGGACCAGTGTGGTGGATCGATGGACAAACCAACCCGCAGACTGGCATAGCCATGCCTTGCATCATGGATGTTTTAATACGAGTGACACGTGACATTCACACCTCATTTGGTTAAAGTTGACTTTTGAATATAAATATAGTATATATACTACAGCAGCTTCTGTGTGTGCGATTTATCTCTTTAATGGAATACGGATGAGCTTACAGCCATTAAATACACCAACAATGACCAGTATTATCATTCTATTGGCGAAGTGAAGCCTTGCAGCTACATGAGGACAACAGTAAAGAGAGTCCCAGGTGAGGTGTTGGAGCTCGTGCCTGTGTAATTAAAAAGGATGAAAGTGCTGGACTCAATTATGAGATACAGTACATTGTTTAAGGCACAATGTGGTAGTCTACCATGGCTAAACTCAGAAGATGAAGTTAGCATGGCTCCATCCATTGTGTTCACATGGCATGCAAACATGATCAATGAATTACTTCATCAGGTGGAGGTGCCAGCTGCAGCTGCAGCACACAGGAGGTGCAGGTAGAATCTCTGTTCCCTGTTTACTACACTTGTTTTGAGGAAATGAAATTCTATGGTTTAACAATGATCTAAATGACAGGATAAGATGTGAATCTTTATAGTGTTCACTTTTCTAACAGCATCTACATTTTATGCATGCACACAACATAGAACTGGATTGTATTGCTAGTGCTGTTTCTATTTTATTTTATTTTATTTTTTTCATAATGTGACCAAAACTTCTGCCACCAGCATTTGGTCACACAGGGACAAAGCCACTGCAAGAAACTTCAACAGCAAGCTTTGTTTTCCTCTTCATTATCCTGGTGATCAGAAATGTCGCTGGTCCATAGCTTGGTCCTCAGCTACTCCTTGACATTGAAAAGAATGCAGTGATTGCTCATCAGCTTTCTGTGGCTATCTGCTCTATTGTTAGATTGCGACTGTGCCAAGGTAACGTCAGATACATTTTAATTACGGCCCTCTTCACACAGCTGATCTGAGAAAATATGCTGTTAGAGAGCAGTGATAGAGTTAATCATGATCAATGTGCACTGTGGTTCTTTGTCCTGTTGATACCAGGTGTGATCACTGTATGGAGGATATCTGCAGCACTCAGCTCATCCTGCTTATAGAAGAACAGACGAATGTCCATTCTCTTGTCTGAGGACAGCATCACACCAAACATGGCCCTGACTGATGGCAAAGGTGTATTAATACACCATATACTGTAATATGACTTCCTCTTATTATTTTGGTTTATACTGAGGGAAAAGGGAGAAATGTTAAAAGGTTATGGTGAGAAATGGTTTTATCTTCAGGTTGGCTGTATGGTATCGTTGCCCAAACCACTAAAAACATGAAGGAGGCACTTCAGGACAGCATTCTACAAATAACAACCATCTGTTTACAGGCACACAACAAGATGTGCCAACACAGAAAAATAATTGTGCCACAGATTGATTTAACTGATCGGTTGTATTTACATAGGGTTCTTTTTTTTTTTTTTGCTTTTCTGGTTGCTTGGTTGGTTTTAGTGGTCAGCTGGTCTCCTGCGCTACACTGCAGTCCTCTTGGAACATGTGTTAGCTTGTATGTCAGTGTTACTGCTGTAGTTGCAGTATGTCTTTTATATGCTGTCTGCTTTGATCTGCCTGTCTTGTATAGGCAGCCAAAATGACTTCACTACCAGGGGTTAATAACACACATCACAGCATGGAACCAGATCTCATTTCACCTGACTGATAGAAACAGGTTACTGTAAAAACACTGCAATAAAGTCAGCAACACAGTTTTTCTGTTGTTCCAGTTTCTACTTTCAGTTTGATGAGTTGATTTCTAAGAGTTGGTCTTACAGACACACAGCCTTCACAGAGCAGAAGCTCCTCGAGGTTCAAACAAAGGAAAACCTTTATCAGCTCTTTACTGTACTAAAACAAAAATAACTGGACAGTTTTCTCCTCTGCCAAACCCCTTTAAAGATAAGCAACAATGAGAGGAAGTTTAAGAAACAAACAAAGCTCAGGGGTAAGTTGCCAGATAAGGTGTGAAGAAGAGGCAGTTCAATGTGCTGTACCGCTTGTAATTACATACAACAAAACATGCTATCCATCTTTCTTTGCCAGGGGGACAGTGGTCAGAGTGAGGGAGCTGAGTTAAATGTGAGGAAGCAAAAATTGCCTTCATTGCTGCCCTGGCATTACCTATGCAGATCTTTATCAGGAAGGCCAGTGACTCTATTGTGACTATTTTGCTGGTCTTACAATGGTTTCCTGTGCACCCATGCTACCAGGAGATTGGCTGAAATTATATTCTCTTCATGCTTGGCTAGGTTGCAGCTTAGAAACAAGCTGCTTATGGAAGCCAGGGGGAGATTGCTGATAATAGGAGCTTCACATCCAGTTGACCTTTTTCCTACTCTTTTTTCCTCCTTCGCAATAGCTCAATTGCAGTGACAGGAGAAAAGGAAACAATCTGTTTCGTAGAGGACACACAACCTGCACCACCTAAGCCAAGGCCTTGGCACTGAATACCAAGGTCTTGGCTCCCTGCAACCAATACTATGATTTCCACTGGGCCTGACACGGATTGCCCGGGCTTACTCATTATTTATGTCTGTCAATTTCCACATCTCTTTGCATCTTGTTGCCTACACCTGGGATTCCAGACCATCAGGTCTCGGCCTTGCAGTTGGCCACAGGCTCTTTGCCACAAGGCAGCAAAACATCTGAAAATCCTCAATTTTATCTGCCCTTTGTACAACATATAAAAACAACTTTATAGGCAGAGTTACAAAACTATTGCAAAGACTCTGAGAAGCTGTAAGTAAAGTTGGAGGCCTTCATTCCCTGATATCAGGGACATAACAGTGTCTCCCCCCAGATCTGTTTTGGGAAACATAATCAGACAGAAAGTCATTGAATGAATCTTGAATCTTCAAGTTTAAAGTTTATTACTTTATTGATCCCTCAAACTGGGGAAATTAGTTATTCTCTGCATTTTACCCACAACAAGTGAACGCAACACACACACAGGCATGCACATGCACCAGAGACCCTGGGGCTCGGTCGAGGGATCGAACCGGCGACCCTCCAATCTCAGGTCGGTCCAAAGCCGCACTCTTTACTTGCTACTACTTGCTAACAAGCTCACAAAGACAATGCAAATGTTAGGCAGGCATACTGTTTACCATGCTCACTGTCTTAGTTAGCATGTCAGCATGCTAATATTTGCGCCGTACTACATTAGAGCTAAACACAAAGTGCAGCTGAGGCTGATGGGAATGTCATGAGTTTCCATCAATTATAATGTGGATCCAGTGGTGCCACTTTCCAAATGTCACCGTGATCCATCCAACAGTCGTCGAGCCATTTCACTCAAAACCACAAGTGTCGACTTCACTGTGGAGCTAGAAGAAAAGTCAGGGGATACATTCCCCCCCCCCCCCCCCCCCCCCCCCCCCGCAACTGTGGTGCCCCTGAGCAAGGCACCGATCCACACCAGCCCTCTACCCCAGCGTCTCTAGTGCATGTGCATGCTTTGTGTGTTTAGTTCACTTGGTGTGGGTAAAATGCAGAGAATATTTTTTTTTGGGAACAACTCGTAGGACAATAAAGGATAATAAATAAAGAAATAAATCTTCATGAGCGTCTTTTCTCCTCATTTAAAACTGCATACTTGGCTTGACTCAGGCTCACTGTCAATTTATACCATTTTAAATTCAAATTTAAGTCACGAAGTAACTTTTTTTCATTTTATTCACTGAAATGACTCAGGAACCTGCACTGATGTAAAGTATCTGCATGAGGGGAAATCATTAAAAGCAAATTCTCTTGTTCATTTCTCTCTTGTGGACTACAGTCGTGACAAAATGCATGCTCATTGAAATACTGTTTGTTTTATCTGTATGTCTTTTAACCTTTCATGCCATTCTACAGGTCAGCACCTATACAGCACCCACCACATAACTAACACTCACAGGGGAGAGCTGTGACATTTTACAAACCCTGAAGAGTAAATGAATAGAAGTAAAATTCGGCGCTCTCACATGGCTGCAAACATCAGTTTCTACCTTTTACATTAACTTTACCTCTACGGCATCTAAAACATGATCTCATGTCTGTTTGTTTGATGTTTTTTAAAGCAACTTAATAATTTTGCTGAATACACAGCAAGCCTTATTTTATACAAATAAGGCTTGTGATAAAAGTGAATTATAAGAGACAGAGCTAGAACATTTAGAGATGACTCTCCTCTTTTAATTTGTTTTGCCTAGGATTTGCCAGATTTCCTTCAGATTTTCAGGTTCTTCAATCTTCCACTATCTACCAGAATTTCACACAAACTCTCAAAGAGTTAAACTGATGAAGTCTCACATTTTTCCACCCTTTCAGATAAAAAAACAAGAATAAAAGTGATCCAAGAGATAGATCTGGCCCTCATGTGGGGGCCAGTGGTTGCAGGGGATATGTATATCTGCAGATAAAGCCTTCTGTTCCGAAACAGTATTTACCAGGCCTTTTTAGATACACATCAGCCGTGAAGCCATGGGTCCAGCCTTCATTATACTGTGTGAATCTTCCCTCATTTAGCCTGGATAGCATCTCTTTTCTTCCACCTCCAAATACCCCTATCCACATTCCCATTTGCTCTGCACAGCTAACAAGCGAGATGTTGCCATTGATGGTGGCAGTATAGCTGGAAACAAATGTCTTTGTTCAGCCTTTCTCTGAGACCCCCCAGTCATTTTTGACAAACCTCGAAAGAGCCAGGGAATCAAAGGTGCTCAAACAGACGATGTGAAGCCAGGTGGGAAGATGTGCCAAAGACCCCAGCTGATAAGGTGACAAGACAAGAGACACTTTGAGAAGTTATCAGAGAAGGAAAAAACAATAAGTCGCAAAACTGTCCCACAGCAATCTTTTAAAAACTGCATTGGTATTGCACACGCACACAAAGCAATCCCTGATTTGTAAGAAATGTAAGAAATAGACACTAAAATTTGCTTTACATCACTAAATTGTCAAAAGCTTAATTAAAAATAAAAGTTAAAAAAAAAATGAGAGGACCGGCTGTGAAGTTTAGATGTGAAAAATCAAACACTTGATCACAGCGATCTCTGTGAGAACGCAGCGGAGTCGAGAGATGTGTGACATTCCTGCTGATGACCTCTCTCGCAGCAGTAATTAGAGACGCTCTCCTGAGCTTGCCGCCCTGCTGTCGTCCTGCCGTTTAACACAAGAAGAAATCCTTTATATCCACATGTACAGACACGCATGTTCACTAGCCAAAAATGATCACGTTCTGCCCTTTGCATGCATGGTTTACATAACCAAACACGCAGACATGTACAAATATGAGGTATATGGAATATTGCTCACAATTTCCCTTATTTTAATCTTCAGACAAGAATGTGTAAGTTATGAGTTTATGATGCTTCACACTCTGATATATTTGCTATTTGAGTCAGAAGACACCCTCTCATTGGCGAGATGCTCCCTGTGACACTCTATTGACATTTTTCCCTTGAGAACACAAGGCCCGGGAAGCATAAACATTGGCTTGCTAGGCGTGCACTTGCGCTGATGTTGAGATGGGACCATTCCCCTATCAGATTTCCGTCATATTTCTCCGGCTGACTAGACTAAGCACAAGTCAGAGGTATGAGCCGATAAAGGGTGTCTTTCACACAGCAACAACACGTACCAGTGTGCTTATCACCTCAGTGCCTAACATGCAATCACAAGGAGGACAGGGGGAAGATTGTTACATTTGGTGATTTGTTTTTTTTTTTTTTTTGCTTTTGGGGACTGATAAAGAATGTGGAATCTGAGCAGGAAAAGCCCATCTCTGTAGGCACGGCATGAGCCGCTGCTGAGGCAGGCCTAGATTTGTTCCCCTATGTCTTAATGTAAATAAAATGCTTTGTTGGGTGGTAACTGAAATAAACACAAAGGTGCAACCCAGAGCAGATACAGCACAAAGAAACGCTGAAAATTAGATTCAAAACAGAACAGAATGTCAAAATAAAGCTCGCCTGAATGTTGAATTCTCTGTTTCTAAAAGGAAGAAAAAAACGTCTCATTTACTTATCTTGTCTTTACTTATTTCTTTACTTATTTCACAAGCGATTTAACACAAAGCATTAAAGGGCTTTTATTTCCATAAAAATGTTCTGTGAGCTTTTAGTCTGAAAGCCACTGAAGCTCAGGCTTGCCTTTATTCCTTTAGCTGTAATGGCAGCAATTAAAAAATATAAGGTAAACTTTTAAACACCCTTTTCTCCAGCATGAAAAACACTGTGTAGCAAAATGGTAATAATATATTCATCCCTAGGTAAACATCCCTGCCATGTCCTTTATAAACAACGGCAGCAAACAAAATGAAAGTGATAATTTCTCTCCCTTTGAGAATTCTCTTCTTTAATTCTGACAGTAAACTAGTGGCTGTTACGGGGTGTTAAGTAGGATTTAAAACTTGTCAGACAAGACATGTTTGAAATTGCTTTAAATAAGTGCACTGTGTTGCTGTCAACCACAGGCTTAGAGGAAAATATCCCTACAATTGAAGCACTCATCTGGGCTCAGAGAGCTGTGCCCCAGCAACCGCGCCAAATTCTTCCTCCTGCTTGTTGACTCTAAGCCCTGTGAGCCAGCACCCCCTGCTGGACGAAGGACGCACAGCCAGAGTCTTCATCATCGACCGCAGTCAGAGACGCTCTTTTCATCTGCATGTTTAACTTTGAATCCTAACAACACGATTTTAAAACAGAATAAATACTCGATCAGGAGGGTTTCTGCCCACAGAAGCCTGAGCTTGGGGACTGTTTCTTGCCATCAGTTGGTGTGTTTTTTCCAGATGTAGTTTTTGGTCTAATATGCGCTCTGTAGTTCAGAACTACAGCCAGGAGCCTTTACTGGAACAACTCTGTGTCAAAACAAACCAGCCTCAATCATCTCCAAGGCCACATCAGAGCCAACGCCATCTGAGCCTCCATCCGCCCTCCTCACACCAGCGTTTGAAAATGTCCATGTTGTCAGTGATGTTAGTGATACTGCATTACACTGCCACAGCAGAGCTACCTGTGATCCTAACACACTGAGTCACTTAATAACAGCACTGTGAACTCAAAAATAAAATTGTAATTTATAAGGCTATCCACTGGCTCACACAGTTACTCAGAGGCATTTTCATTAACAATGTCACTTTTGTTCTTAAAGTAAAAACGAGAGCAGACTATTATCAGTATTTCCACACAGAAAATGAGCAGCTATGTTATTTTAATTTTGTTTAACCCCAGGAAGCGTTCAGATTCCACCTCCACCCAGATCCGCTTCCTGCAGTCCCATTCAGAACACACTGATTCTGCGAGCAAGAAAAACTGGAGTAAAATATTTTCAAAAAGCAAAAATATCACAATGCACTGACTTCAATCACAGTGTGATAACTTCTCGGAGTCATTGCTGTGAGGACTTAATTGCTGATAAGTCATCCTCACTGTGTGTGCATTGTGATTGAGAAAGAACATGAGAGTCCAATCTGTCACTAGAAAAGAATACTTCTGTGATGTATAATAAAAAAGAAATTCAGTACAAAAAGCTGATATTATTTGGTACATGTAGTATTTTTTTTATGCGTTCAACATTCAAGTACCTCATACATTAGAGAATATTTCAAAACCTTTCATCTAGTTTTCTTTTCTCTAAAAGGACAATTGCTCATTTAAATTACAAGACGTCTCACTTTAAGATACGTTGTTTCTGCAAACAAGAACTTTAATACAATAACACTAATTTTGCAGAACAAGTAAGTTCTTGAAATTGAAACAACTATTTTAATAATTGCTTATTAAATCATTTAATTTTAAAGCAAAAACTCCCATAATTCCTTGGTTCCAGCTTCTCCAGTGTAAGAATTTTCATCTTTTCTCTTTTTTAAATCATTGTAAACTGAATATCTTTGGGCTCAGGACAGACATAATCACTCTTTTATCATTTATTTTATTTTATGGATCAAACAATTGGTTATTTGAGAAAATTATTTATCAATAATGAAAATTATTGTTAGCTGCATCTGTTTTTCCAGTAATTCCCCAAATGCCTTCACCTGTATTCACCATCACTGCATTCACTACAGGTCACGAAACAGTAAGAGGCCACAACAAGGTAGCATTGCCTACATTTTCTGCACACAAACCCACAATACATACAACAGGAAAGGGTTAAACCAGCTGTTGTCAAGTGCATCACACAACTTTTTGTATTAATGTGATAACTTTGGCTGCTGGGTCTCATATTGCCAGTATTTTCCCGGTGAAAAGAGGAGGGAAAGAAAGAGTGGGGCTGTGATTTGAGGGACTAAACCTCTGCAGCACCTTGTCCTATGATCTGGAACACTCTCCTGTCAAGACGAGTCTTTATCATACAAAGGGATTAGATTGCCCAGTGTAAGTGCCTCCAAGTTATTAGCACCTTCTTATACAAAGTATAACAGCAAACCCAAAGACATTGATTGCAGGGAACAGTTCAAATATGATTTCCTTATAGCTATTAATATGTATGCCTTAAATAGAAGCACACCGCTAAGCAGCTTATGATATTATGAAAAGAATGTTCCCTCAGGGGCATAATATGCCAGCAGTGACAGTAAGGAGAGATTCGTATTTACCCAGATTGGCTGTACTTACGTCAAGCATTCTCAGAGCTTGTGGGAGGGAAGATGGGGCAGTGGCAACAGCTCGGTTTCGATAAGCACTTACCGTGAATAAAAGACAAGCATGAAAGTGAGGTTTAGCCTCTTTAAAGATTCCCGACCAAATGTAGAGGCAGATAGGGCAGGTGCCTTTGGTTCCGGACGTGATTAGCCGTCTGTGCAGCACTGTTCCCACAGAAATGAGACATAGCAGAGACATTGTCCAAGCTTGTCCAGGTGGGGGACCTGTCATCCCAAACCAGAGCTTAGCAGTGCAGTGCTTGGAGCGAAAGATTAGGACCCAGGAATTCAGATTTTTTTTTTTCTTCAATGAATGCTTAATTCAAAACTGTTTTTTTCTCTTTTCCTTCTGCTTGCCTCACATCAGCTTTCATTCTATTTTATTCATCTTTACCTTCATAATATATTGATCATTTCCACCTTGTCTCTAATGTCTCATGACGGCTTTCTATGCTTCAGTGTCACGCAGACATTTTTAGGTACAAATGTTCTTGACAGACACCAGCGTGTGCAGCAGTGGAAGCAGGAGAGAGCGAGTCTTTGCTCGCTCTCTCCTGCTTTGTTAAGAGATGCAACCTATTACACATTAACACTGATCTGTACAACTGTATTAATTCTTTCTTATGACCCATGTTAAGAACATCTCTACAAGAAAATGATCTTTTGAGGTTAATCAAGCACAGAGCCGATGAACACTGACACATCTAATTAAGGGGACCAGAGTTTAACTCTGAATATTTCATTGATTTGCTTTGGATCTGTGGTTGTAGAGCTTGTCCGCACAAATCGGAGGAATGGGAAAAAAACAGGAGAATTAGGGCAGGGAGATGTAATACAAAACAGTCATCTCTTCTTTGGTTAAAGTGGTCTCTTCAACAGGGCTCCTGCCTGCTCCATGTGGCTGGTGAGTGATCAAGCATGAAGGGCAGGTGGTAGGTCAAAGGTGCTCATGAATGTGAACCAGGGCACTACTATCAACGCTCCAATAAAATAAACTGTTATTTTTACAAGGACATTTAGATCATAACGGTTTTGTTATGAATTCCTAAAAATGCATCTAAATATTTTAAGAGTCAGGAAATTATTGCAGTGAAAAACATTTTCTTCCAACACTATCCCTTTGTGGGGCTTTAAGGGGCAATGAGTCAGATTTACTGCCCCAGAGCTCAGAATATATCTGTGATGGATTGGTAGGATTATTGATCAATACCAATGACTCGATGACTGCTTTGCAAAAAGCAGAGATTTGTGGTTTTCCAAACTGACTTTTCCAGCCCACAGAGCTGGAAATAAAGAAGCTGCATGTCCTTCCACCAACCTGTCTGTTCTGCATTTCCAACTGCTGTGAGTAAATATTACAAATATACAAATATTACATTATGCACACAATATTTGTATAAAGTAAAATACCATGTATTTACTACCAGTACACTTGGGTAGACTGAATATCTCAGCTCCACTGTGAAAACACAACTTCAGTTTTTAGCCACCGTTGCTCTTGATGGTGTATAATGTTGACAGATGTACAAAATATTTGTGTAGAAGGAAATAAGTTTAATCAGTGTTTCTGTCAAGTTACCAGCTAATGTAGATGAAGGTCATGGATGATGACCTTCGTCATCCAAACTTTTCTAAGGTGCAACACATAAATTTCTACATCTGTAGCATCAAGTGGTAGGAAGAGTTTTCCAGAATAACATGCAGCAGGTCTGAAACCCTCACAGCCCAGAGCCATCAAAAACATCACATGGACCATTTTTAATGTTACCAGTCCAAATGATAAAAAAATATCTTTATATACAGTGATGGAAGAAGTATTAGTAGCAATACCACAGAATAAAAAGACTCACCAAAAGCACAGGATCAAAAACGAAAGCATTCGTTACACAGTCCTGCATTATAAACATAAAAAGAGATAATAATATGGGTTTACTGTACTAGTACTAACATGTTAGTGTATAAGTAGACTTTTACTGTTACAGTCGGTTGAAGTGAGGCTGATTTTAACTACCTACTAGTTAAAATCAATTAACTAACTACTAATATACTCCGGGAGTTTAACTTCCAAAAAAAAATCCATTCTCACTCAGACATTTCTGTCAACATCTGAGGCTTAGAAATCTATTATTTTCTTCAGTAAGAATATTTTGACCTGTTTTAATATAATTATCATGTTTTTAAAAATACAAGTGTAGTGTCTGCAGTTTAAAACGGTAACAAATGTATTAATTTCACAAGTTAAAAAAGTTAAATTAAAAAAACAAAACAAGAACCACAGCATGAACAGCAAACATGTCTAACAAAACACTATTCTCTGATGAATGAACTTAACCTTTACTTAACGCTTTATTTTAGAAAATACTTTGAAGAATGTGGTTTGCATGGAAAACTGGTTGGAATACATCTACAGCACTGGCAGGTGACAGGATAAGGAGATTTTGTGAACTGGACATTGAATCTAGTTTAGTTTAGTAAGACGAATCTAAATCTGCAAAGTAACTAGTTAGTACAACTGTCAGTGTAAATGCAGTGGAGCAAAAAGTACGAGTGCTTTTGAAATCTAGCAGAATACATGCCTGACAGTAAATATCAGAACAATGGTTCTGTTAGTCTCCTTGGTGTAAGCTTGCATCTCCTGCAGGGTGTCCCATCACACCCAGGGCAGTGCTTGTGTACCATCGTTGTCTCTCTTTTTACTTCATCTCTTGTGAAAAGCTGTCATAGACTAGATTTCTCTATTCAGGTGAAAGATGGACTAAGTGAAAGCCCCGAGGGTTCAGAGAGGTCGCTTTATTGAGAAACATCCATTTGATGCTCTCTTCACTGTAGTGCATTTTCAAATTTGCCCCTATTCTGTAGGTTAATAAAATAAAATAAAATAAATGTATCCCCCAGCTTTAAAAAAAAAAAAAAAGCTCATACTGATTTTCTAATCTCGCTGATTTGATATATTTTGGCTGCATTGGCATCTGCTTTGTACCAACTTCTCTAATCTCTCTGATGAAGTCTTCACTTTCACAGGGGCTGTTAGTGTGTGGCCATCCCTTGAATGTCACGAGGAGTCAAGCAGGAGGAATCATGCCATATGAGGGTCCCACTGATCAGAGCAGCTGCCTCACTTCATCAGACTCTTTTTGCTTCGTGTGCATGCCTGCTGCCTGGTCCTGGTGGAACCTGACCAGCTGATGTGCCCTCTCTGCAGTGAGTATTGTGCGTAACTGTTCCAGCACCTCTGTTGTCCAGTACACGTCTTCGCCCTCTGCTCCCTCACGGAGGTTGACAAGTCTTAAGTTGGAGCGCCTTGATCTTGCCTCTAGGTCCAGTATCTTTTCTTCCAAATCTTTATTTTTTCCTTCCAGGGATTGTACTTTAGCTTGGAGCACGGTGAGCTGCCTGTGTGACTCGCTCTGCTCTCTGACAGTAAAGTCTTTTCTCACCTTCTCAATAGCAACCAACATGTCATTAAATCTAATGGAAAACTCTGATTTCAGGTTTTTGATAGCTGACACTCGATAGTCATAGGATTGTCGCTACCCAACACTGTATCCTCAGGTGCTATGTTAGCATTAGCTGTTTTTAGCTTTGGCGCTAGCGGTACCCCTGGAGTCAGCATTTGGCAGTGCAAACTCAGCCGGACTGAAGTGTTCTATGACAACCTTAGCTTCCTCTTCTTTGTGACAAACAGAAGAACAATACGAATCCACTCAGCACACAGCCATAACTGGAACTCTCAGTGAATCGTTTTTATAAGATGCTATCCTAACACTACACACATCATGAAAAGGACATTTTGTAAATATAAATACATACTTTTTAAGGCAGACAAAAATAGTAGCTTAATTGCTGATTAATTTTCTTTTGATCAAATAATCAACCAGTCACGGCACATCTAAAATCTGGAAAATCAATGTCACACTTATTCTTTCAGAAGAATAATTAGTATTAGCTATTTAGCCGAGGCCCTGCAAAAGTACAAAGGCTCAGACCAAATAAGCAGCCAGAGATATTTATGTATGTAGAGTGAGGTCAGATTCTGTTTCAGATCACTCTGTGGGAAGGACAGTGGAAAAACAGCAAACAGCTGTAGCCAACTGTAAACAGCAAAATGTTTGGTGTGTTACTATTACCAACGCAGGTGAAGGCTAAAATGCAGGCAGTGGTGAAAATTGAAATACACTGAAAATTAAACAGTTGCAGCAGTAACATTAGGAACACTTCACTGCTTGGCTAACAACAACAACAACAACAACAACATTTAAAGCAAGACAGTTTTACTGTTCCTGAACAAACCTGTAAATGCTAATCTATAGTGTCACAGTAGCGCAAGTAGAGAGGAGTGAAAAAAGTCAGCAAACTGACTCTGTGTTGTCAGTTACGCAGCAGTGTCACTCTAACACTAGCTAACATTAGCCACCATAAGCTACTAGTCATAACAGACCAAATAAGACTGTAGCAGCAAAGATCCTGAGTAAATTGCACGGATCAAGACTCATTTTCTTGCTTATGAATTCAGCATTTGCAGGAGGTATCACGCAATCTCACATTAAACCTTACTAACCAAGACATCTGCATTTACAGGAACAGCAGTTTTCAGTTTTGACAACAAACTTTCATGTACTTACTGACAGAACCCGACTTTGTTATCTTTAACGTATAAACTGTAAAAAGTACTTCCAATTTCTTAGTGCAAATTTTTCCTATATTGAGTGAAAGCATGTTTGGGGATGTCAGAAAATCTGTCCATGCCACATAACAGTGAAACTCGATAACATGATGATAACACACAGCCATTTAATCAGCATGGGCGTCATGGTAATCGAATGGACATTCCTCGGTTTGTGAACAGCATTAGCTTGTAGCTGTTTTTTTTTTTTTCCATTTAGATTAAAATAACTAATTGTTTCAACCATTTATCCATGTAATGACAGACTGAAGCAAGTATAAATAATTCATCATCAGACGGTTCATAAACGTTATGGTTTTCTTCTCCACTGCTTAACCTATAATTTTGTGAAAACCAAGGTACAACGACTCTGTTAGCACTGTCACTCAGGGCCTCATATCTTTGCTGTTCTAACCAGCTGCTAAGTGCTGGTGACCAACAGCAACTGCTCCCAGCGTTCAGGCTGATGTGCATACTCATAACCAATCACATCTGTCACACTGACAACATTCTCTGGGGTCAGATCGAGCCACACTGATATTTCATGTGGCCTATTTCTACCGAGCAAGTCGCAAATTATACAAAATTTTCACATCATAGCTGCAGTCTGCGGCAGAATTAGAGCGGTCATACTTCTTAAATTTTTCATCTCAAATATCAAAATGAATTGCACAGTGGTTGCTAGTTGCATTATAAAGTGCTGCTCCATACAGAAAATGCTACAGCAGGCAGGCAGCCACGGTGTGACCCTAAACGTCCTGTTAACTATCCACACAATCACAGTTTTGCGAAGTAGCCCTTCCCGGGTCAATTCTCACTTTTACGGCAAATAACAAAAATATGGTAATACGCGTGGTGATACTGAACTAAGCACCTCGTGAACAAGCTCTAACAATGATCTCACCCTGACCCTAATGTTTATTGACGAAATTATCCTTCTATCTCCGCATTTGGACGGTACACTTGGACTACTTATTTGTCCTGTGTAAAAGATGAAAGCAGGTGAATAGTGTGGTGAGGAAAAAATGAGGGATAGGGAGAGAGTAAAAGAGTTTCATTTATAAGAGGAGGGAGGTATTATGAGCACATTTATCCAAAATTGGAAAATAATGAAGAAAGATTAAAGCCCTCCCAGTATTTTAGGTGTTCCAAATGGACAACCAGTCCTGTAGTTGACAATGGACCACAGAGAGTTCCAGACACTATTATGTGCCACAAATGAGAGAGTGACAATGTGAAAGCCTCTTTGCAAGATAGAGGCAAAGGAACTTGAATAAGGTATACTTGTGCACATCCCTTTTATACATTTTCTGTTGTGGTGACAAGACAAGAGATAAGTGCTCACTGTCTTAAATGAAGTAAAAAGTGTAAAGAGGCTTTCACATCGCCCATTTCGGCTGATTACACTCCACCTTTTCAAGTGCTAAAACTCCAACAAAGCTAGTTCTGCTTACTCCTTACTCATCTGTTCCCTTGCAATATGTGCAACCAACACAAACATGCATGTGGACCTGCTAATTCAGATGCTGCTGCCCCTGATTTTCCTGTAGAAACTGAAAAATATGCTTCATTAGTTCTGTTTTTCATCGCACCTCCTTGAATGAATAGGCTCTTGTGAACTGTGGGTGCAATTTTGGCTACACATGACAGGTCGAGCATTTTGTACAGGGAAGCTAGATGAGAACTACAGCCCCCATCACCTCGACCTAAGCTGAGAAAATACAGACAACCAGGTCACAGAAATTCTGTCACAAGTTATTGGGCACCTAAGAGTGTGGGAAATCCTATGGTGCAATATTATTCTCTGTAAATCTCAAACTGTGAATAACACAAGCCAAGCAATTTAAGCAGGAAGGTCATAGCAAAGTAAAGCAGGAAAATTGCCAGGAAAAAAAACTCTGGCTTTCTGAGAGAGTGAAATAGATGAGAGATGAAGGGAGATGAAAAGTTGACGGGCTACCCAGGCAGGTCTACAAAAAGTAATGAATATCCCTTGGTGTGGAGCGATTTTGAGGAACTGTCATTCTGAATGAAGTGAGATAAAAATTATATTTCGTCCAGATAAAAAAAACCAACCAATACAAAAGCAGAAAGGACATATGTCTGCCTGATGCTGCCCTTAATCCAAGACAAGGCCTGACAGCCTGCACCATCAAATGTCAGCGCGACTGAGGCATCAAAACAGTATGATTATACAACACATATGGCCAAAATAAAAACAGCAGAGCATTCACCAGAAATAAACACAAAAGTAGAATTTATGGATGTGAAGTAGAGTCTGAATTAAATCTAATCTCAGGCAACTTTTGATTATCTTCGTGCCGCTTTCTTTTAAAATAGAGACATGGCTGATGAGAAATGGAGATGAATGAACATCATTAATCCGGCATGCAATATGTTTTCAATCTGTATTCCGGAAGAAGGTTTAAAAACTTTTATATAAAATTGATATTAAAAAAAAGACAAAAAGAAAAGAAAACATATCTGAGTCAAAATGTTCATGCAAGCTTTTGTCCTGCTTCTCAGAACGGACCACGTGAACATCTGCCCAGTAACCAGTCAAACGTGGGGCCTATCTATGAATGCAGACAAACTTTTTTCCTCCCCTCTCTCCCTTTCATCAATTCACTTTCTTTTGTGAGCGCAAAATGAACTGAGCAGCCATAGATTTTGCCTTGTGTTGTAGAAAATAATGTGTCCTTCGCAAAAGAATACAGTCATGCTTCTCATTCCAAAGTCTTAATGCTTTTTCCTTGAATAAATCATCCACATCTATTGAATCCTTTTCATTTCACAACACAAGCCCACCATTCAGAGTGAAAAGAAAAGAGTCTGAATTACTTCAAGCTGGAGAGTTACCTTGCATAGAGAGGAATTAAGGACCATTTGCCAATATTGTGGATCAACTATGCTGAGAATAAAAGCAGCATTCTTGTGTTACCTGGCTGGGGAATACAGCCACAATGGACTTCAAACAAGGACCAGCGCACAATCCACGGATTGATTTTTACTTGAGGGACCTTGGACTTTTCACAACAAACATTTTCCAGCAAAGACAAGCATAAAGGGAAGAGTCTGAATAGCCGCTGTATTACCCTCTTGCCCTTTGTCAGGAAGAATGTAGGCTGTTCATTGTATGTCAATGGATGACCTCAATCTCATAATTTATCATTGTGCTACTGGAAAGTAAAAAGCTGCCTTTGGAAACTGTTGTTTTGCATTGTTCACTAACTATTTGGTTTGTATGGTTTATAACTCAAGAAGTTTTCTTGCGTATTTGTACATGTGGCACCTTCACATCCCCCTCTCTGTTGTACAATGTGTTCCTAACACAAAATAACCCAAAACAATAATGAGCATGGAATAAATAAGACCGCTGCTCTCTGCAAAGTTGAGGGAATGTTAAACTCAAACTGTTTTTCCATCCTTTCCAGCCAAACAGGAGAGGTTATACAGCTTTCAGCTTCTGATTTCAAACAAATATACTAAGAATGAGTCCAAGTGAATATGCAGGAGTGATGCTTGTGCGTTTCATTTCCAGTAGTTTAAGCTAGCTGACTATCCCCTCTGCTCTTAAAGGTGCCCACACTCTCACCTGAGTGACACTCACTTGAGCTCTGCTCCAGTCTCTAGCCCCTCTAACAGCAAGATAAGACTCTTATCACCTCCAAGAGTGAAGATTTGGCCTCAATCCAAGAGAACCAACGGAGCAGGAAAACCACTGTCTAGACACTTAAGGTGAACTAAAAGCAACAATGCTCTGTGTGACAGGAAATACTAAAGGGCTGTCGCTGAGGCACGGCACGCCGAGGAGGCTGTAGTTCAGACATTGTCATTGTGCAAAAAAGCGCCTCACCAAATCCCCTTTCCCGCCGTCATTTTTCATCCCAGGAATGGGAACTCCACAGGGTATCTGTAATGCTAAAAGTCCGTCTCAGTGATTTTGCATGTTTGGCCCAGATTTACAGTAAATTACATATCTTTTACATCACAACTATCTGTTTTGCATTTTATGTTCTCCTGTGCTTTAGGAATTTACCATCCCAGGATTCATTGCTTTCCATTCATTTCTGCACAATATAAAAATATATCAATATTTTTCAAAATTGCTTAGTTTACATAATCAATTAAAAATATTGCTTTATTAACATTAAGTTACATTATTTTTGGGAGGTAATACACGACAAAACTGTATTCCTATGCAAGAAAAATTTTAAACCAACTTAAATCAGAGCTCACTTTTAGTTCACTGTGATACATTACACAACTCAAACAAGATTCAGGAGTCTAATGACATATTTTCATATAGTACAGATGTGAATGGGAACATATTTCTGCCTGGAATGGTACAAAATTACACTAAAACAAAAAACTGGAAAAATCTAGTTTTACATTCAAATTACATTCAAACTACTGACTTTTATGTTAATATGAGAAAAAAGATGTTTAAATTATGAGCTAGCGATTCATCAACAAACATAGTAAAGTGTTGTGCCATCTCGTCTGTACATCAGTTTGTTGTGGTAAGGTTTGTCTTAAAAACAAGGCTGAGCAATGAGAGATAGCAGCAGCTGCAGGCTGGAGCATGTAGGGACATGAAGCTATTTGTGCTATCTAACACCCTTTAGGTGGAAACTCACCTGAAGGTTTTTTTTGGTCTCTTGACACTTTGTTTTAGTGGTAAAACACAACTTAAAACCGACTGGATGACTAGCACCACGATGTGTTTAGGTACAGAACTCTGACTTGGAGCCTGTTTACAGGTTTCCTCTATAAAATGTCTGCTGTACTTGGATGTAATCCTGTAAAGTAAAAAGAGAAAGGGACGATGGGAAGGAAAAAAGGGATATTACCAGTCTCAACTCTAAATAACTGACATGCAAGTGTAATAATAAATAATGTTTAGAATTAAGCAAAGTTGTTAAAATGCAGCAGATTATTAATGCAAATTATAGGTACAGTCACAGTTAGAGTATGATGTAAAAAATTAGTACTTGTGCTAACTGACAATACAGGCATTTAGTGGTGAAAACAAACCTTTAAAAGACCAAGCCCCCTCCACTCAAAAGAGCAACGGATACCATGTGTACAGAGTAGACAGACAAATAAGAGTAAAATTACAATATAGAAAAAGACGACAATAGAAAGAATGACAATATTAGGTAGATGGATTGCAGATATCTATGAAGAATGACAGCATATTTTGAACTCTGTTGATGGTTGACCTTTTTGTTTACATTTGGAGGATGGATGGTGCCTTTAAGTCAGCGGTGAATTCCCTGGCCGCATGTGACCCCTACTGGTCACTATAGTGGAGTCCTACCACTAAAGCCTGTCTGTTCACATCTCTTCTCTTTAACTGCAGAAGTGCTGACACAGTCAAATGCACACTTGAGGTGTGTGGACAGGCCATTCTCTCGCTAAAATCTTACGATACGGTACTCGTGTCCTGTCAACGGATTCAAGAATGCACTGAAATGTGGTTGCTGATTTTCAACTTGACCGAGCCAAACCCAATGCAGGACAAATCAGAAGGCAAATTGGATGTTTTTTTTTATGGAAGTCTTTAAGTTCAGCAAAATTTCATATAGTCAAGCCTTTTCTGGGGCGTGTGTCAGGGAACACTGTATTCACTGGCATGTGAATGTGTCGCCTCTCATCATTTGATTGAGCCCTGCCAGCCTCGATCGCAGGGGGATTCCACAGTCTGCCTGTGCCATTTACTGGCAGGGCCCTAAAATCTAAATTGACCTAGGCAGACACACAGATGGAGGCTTTTTTCAGCAAATAAAATATGAAAATTAAAGATTCAAGTCAGAGGACCCTTATGCAATTTCTTTTTTCTGTGTCAAAACTGCAGAAAAGTTTAAGATAAATGCCACAGCCATAATATCCAAGTCCTCATGGATGAATTGTAACGCATAGGATATAAGCTATCACCCTCATTACCAATGCATGATGCTGTAATACATCTCATTTGTTTGATAAATCTGTTGAAACAGGAAAGTAGAATGTAAAATATATACTGTCTGTAAAACCTGCCTTAGTGCCGATATTCTTTATATACTAATAAATGGCATTTTAAAATTATAAAGGTGCACATACACAACATTACTAGACTGAAGTACCACTGGTGATGAAAAGCTACGAGGAAACAGTTTGAAAAGAGAAATAAAACAGAAATCAGAGACGTGTTTCAGGGTGTGGAAACCCTGTTTTAGACTTCTGAAAGTTACAAGGAAAACATTCATTCAAATTCAGCAAAGATTTAACAAGACACCATCAGTCAGCAGAGAAAAGCAAGCTGGACTAGAAATATTTACATAATTACCATTAATGTTCAAGCAATACATCAAATAATCCAGCTTTTCCTTTTAGTATTTAAAAACTTACCAGCTGAACAGTACCTATCAGCAAAAGATGATGGCTTTATATATTAAAATTAAATTTCATTTAATATTTTTACATGTACAAGATATTTGAGGAGATTTGTACACACTGACAAAGCTGATGCAGAGTGTGGAGGATGGTCCTGGCTGAGAACACATCAAATACAAGTCTATCAATGCCATCTAGTGGAGGGAGGAATTTAAACCGGAGCTCACTGCCTTTTCACCCTCCATAATAACTCTCACAGACTCTGGATTTTATGCTATAAGACATATACTGTTATAATAATAAATTGCTGCTGCCTGAAACTGTAAAATAATTGGTGGAGTTTGCAAAAAAGTTTAAAACTTTATTAAAGTTCAAAAAAGCAAACCTTTCCATTACAGGAGGACTACTGAGGGTGGCCATTAGGTCTGTAAACAAAAAAACTAACTTACTTCACCATTTTTTAGTAGCAGGAAATGACACAATACACCACGGTCCACAATTTGTTTACAAGTTTACACACAGGACATACGCAAATATTGTGAGACAATAGTCCACGAACAGCACACAAAAAAATGTACTGTATTCAGTATGCGTTGCGTACTGTCTGTTATGAGTATACCTGAGTATACTTCTAAAGCTCGACTGATAAATCTGCTACTATTATCTCAGAGTACCTATATCACCATCACCATATATGTCAGCTGACGAATGACAACAAAAGGAAATACAGAAATGCCAGAGATATCGCTATTCTACATTTGTCCTTTATGAGAACAGTAAAAAGGTTCATTATTACCTATAACATGTCAAACTCTGAACATTTCTTGGTTTGAAAACTGTTGTATAGAGAAGGGAAAGGTGCAAATGTAAATAATACCATGTAAGATGGCTGAGTTCCATTTAGCTACTTTGGTTTCAGGGTCCTTGTAGTGTTCATGCTGGCTCACTGTCACACTGTCATGGCTTACAGGAACACTTGATAGAACAGAGCCATCATTAATGTTATTAGTAACACCTATGGTGATCCATACAGACAGAAATTCCTATATAGACAAAATGTGCTGGGTAAAGGACCTGTTTGGTTGCAGAGGTCTTTCAGGGGCTCTGTGGACTTCACAGCTTGGATTCTGGTTTGAGAAGCACAGCAAAAAGTGGTACCTGATAAACAAAACTGTGTGCCTTTCTAAATCCTCAAATCAGCATCCATTCAACTAAATTTGCTCCAGATAACTAATTCTTACAGCTCCTTTATTTCATTATTTCATACATTCTTTTCTTAATCACTGAAATCTTGAAAAACTGACTTGAAGATTGGTTACACAAAAAACGGATGAATTTTGTGCAGATTTTCGCCCCACAAATGGTAATCTCATACAGTATGTGCTGGATGCTGGAGTTTTTCATTGGATGGTAAGTGAAAGACAAACAGGAGACAGAGGAAAAGTGAGACAGAGATAACAGGCCACTTGGCTCTTTTAAGTCACAAGATGTGGAAGGAGATGGCAGCAGAGGCAGGTAATAAGACGACAAAATGCCCAGAGACACAAATCCAGCACTTAAATGTTTCTTTTCAAAATCAAAACTGCATTACCTTCTGGGCAATCTCAACAGGCAAAGAGATACCTGAGGCCACCTGGATCCCACTCCAAAGAGTTAGCCAAGACAATTTCCCTCAAATCACCTGCTATCTTAATCTGACAGCCAGACTCGATTACAAGGCGTAAAAATTGCTTTTCTCGCCACCAGCAGTCGTTGGGAAATTATCTTAATTGTGTCATGATTATGCCTCAAAGCTCTGGTGAGAGCTTTATGTTGCTCCTTTCAAACACACAGGAGCGCTTCATGAGTGCTGAGAGTGCTCCTCTATGAGCTCTCAACAGGAGAGGGGATGAGGTGGAAATAAAATCATCTCCACTCTTTTCTGTCTTTTCAGGTATTTCACAAATGTGCACACATGTAACCCACAAAAGGGAGATGAATTCTAAAATTCCTGATATTGAAACAACCAACCTAGAAAAAAAAAAAAAAACATCGATTAAACTGCCCGTTAAGTGGTTTTAAGGACTACAACAGGTAGTTAAGTATTTACATTGAAGGAGCAACTGCGTTTGTAGCTTGTTGCCATATTAGAATGGGTAAATAATACTTTGTTCAGGTTGGATACAGCATTACGTTATACTAGAGCATTAGTGATCTATTTAAACCACAGGGGACCAGACTAGGGCCAGCTGTTCTGCTACACGGGCCAGTTAAACTGAATATTAACTGTCATTTTAGCAGTGGTCTGGTTCAGGGGCGCAGTCAGACAGGTCAGCTAAAGAAATTAGGTACAAGAAGACAGCGTGTGATTTTACCAACAAAGCTGACAAATTCAGATAGAGCTGAAAACAATTTATCAATATTCAGTCAAATGAAAATTCAGGAATAATGTGTGTAGTACTGTTCAATCAAACCAAATATTCAAACCAATTCACATTCAAATAATTAACTTCTGGACAACAGATATCTGTATCTGTTCACATCCAAAAGAAGCTATGCACATATCACAGATACACGAATTACACGCGTCTCATATTTACAGTCTGTGAGTACTACAAGGCACATACTCTGCACAGATCAGTGCTGAACACTGAGAGACTCAAAAACATTCACATATTTAAAAGCTTACATCAACGAGTATCAATGCATGTATCAAATACATGACTTACACAGTAGAGCCTAAACAAAAATAGCCTACAAAGACTATTGCATTTTGGTTATATATGAAATCTCATTGGTCACTATAGTGAAAGAATAATTACAAGCAACTAGCAGACCACAAACCATCACAAACTACAGACAACAAACAGGTAACTGATCAATACATGTTCAACAGGGGAAAGTCCAAATTATTCTGTTGCTTTCAAATGTGTCTGTGACTGCAGACACATTTTTCACTGCAGACATTTTAACTTGCCATAACAAGAACAGCACAGGTGCAACTGACAACACTACTGACGGCTGCATTTCATTGAAGTGAGCCACTTCCAGTGGCCTAGTATTGTGCATCCTGGCGCACTGGTATAGACAATCACTGAGACACTTTTTTTTTAAATAGTTATTAGTGTGCTTCTACTGCTATGACAGGTAAACATGTCTGCCGTGAGAAAGTCCATAACATCACAGCCTCAGTGTCCCTGGGCCTGTCGCACAAAGCCAGGTACAGGTAGATCATCATGGTAACTATGCTACAGCGCAGGTAATAAATAATAAAGAGCAACATATATATTGTAAGACACTCTTACACCACCACTACGGCACAGAGTAACATGAGGTGACTTTGAGATAATAACTGGAAATGAAAGCAAACTGCCTTGTTCCACTAGAAATGGCGGGACATTTAAACTTAACGAACAGGAAAGAAACCAGCCCCCGGAGACAGACAGGAAAAGCGTGTATTTGACTTACGTTCTTTGATGTCAGCTCTCGTTTCTCTCGTGAACGCGACGTGTCTTCATCATTTAAGGTGTCCATGTCCTCTGGTCGCTGTCTTGGTCAATTTGTTTGACAGAACTTCTGGACTCCTCACTCCATCCATGCTAGCCTTAGCTAACGAGTCAAGCGCGGTTGCTAATAGCATTAGCAACGCTGGAAAGCGACGCTACTGTTAGCTAATAAACACTCTTTCGCTTAAATTTATGTTAACTCCGTGTTGTTCTGAGGCCTAAGAGCGACAGGTGCCACACATTGCTTCAGCTTCTTTCTCAGCAGTATTTCCATTTGGCAGTGACACGGCACCGACCACATCCCGCTGCTACCGACGACTTCTCCAACAAATGGCGCCGACATCACCAGTCGGCGCCATTTTCCCGCTACTATACTTCAGGGGGCGCTGTTTCACACTTTCAGAAAATTCAAAGGAAACAGAAGAAGAGATGGCTGCGACAAAAAAAAAAAAAACAACAACACGTGTCTGTTTTGTGAAATAAAATTTCAGTCTTTAATTTTTTTTTGTTGAAATGAGTGTGGCGCGTTTTTAACTATAATAACAAAGATGGTAATGTCAGTATGTCCTGCAAGAACAGGATTTAGACAGCGACTGGCTTTCAAAGGCACTTTTGTACAGACACTCGTGGTTCACAGAGGATGAATCGTGATCCCATATAACTTTTCCTTTGGTGCCACCAAAAAGTCTATATTTGCCTTTGTCTAATACTTAAGTTCATTACAGGATACCTTAAAACTAATAACTAAATTCTTGTGAAACGAAACATTTCAACCTCAGTGGCTGTACCAAATCAACGAGAATTAAAGAAATCTCAGTCAACTTCCTGATTTTAACTCCTGCCAAAGTTAAACTAAAAGTTTGGTTTAAATATAACATGTCCACCCACACTGTCTTTACTAACAGCAGCCTCAGGGAGAAGTCATTTCCTTTCCTTTAGAAAAACAGAAAGGCATAACCTCATTACAACAGAATAATTCATCAGTGCAGGCCTTTGCCTTCTGAGGTTTTTGCCTAAAAAGTCTTGTCTCACATTCGTTCATTTGTCTCCATCCAATTACAAGCCAATACTTTACAATACACATATATACAGTACACGGCCAGTGTTTTATTGCTATCTTTACTCATATGTTGAAGTTCGTCGTTGATTTGGTACAGCCACTGAGGTTGAAATGTCTCCTAGACAACCAAATATTTATTTAACCTTAATGACCTCTTCTCTAGCATCGTCCTCAGGCCTAAAGTAAGAAAGACCGTCATGCAAACCTTTTTAACTCTTAGAGTGAGAGCACCTGAGAGCCACTGCTCAGGATCCAACAACATCATGCCACAGGAACATCAGCTTCAAAATATTTACCATTTTTGTGATTTTTGGTGTGAGTTACATTCTGTGAGTAACACAACTTTTTACAAAAGACACACAGATGCACAACGAGGATTTTCAATTTTTATTGACTTTTTGGACAAATTCTTTTCCAGTGTCATCCATAACCGTTCACTTCAATGGTATTTGCATAATCTTTCATTCAGTACTAGGAGGATATAAACCAAGGTAGGCTGATGCTAGATGCTGAATTAGCAGCTAGTAAGCTAAATCTGCAATTCTCAGGTAAAATTAAACTATTCCTATAACTGGGGGAGAGGGGGATGTTCCAAGAGCTTTCAGAGGAACAATAAACATACCCTTCCAGTTGTCCATTAAAAATGCACCCTGACATCATCTCTACCTGGTTTGTATCTTTCTAGTTGTAAGGCTGATAAAAAAGGGCCATTGGTATTTAACAGAACAATCTGCATAGCAACTGGAAGACAAAGGGACTGGACACTGACCCAATACAGAGGATGAGTAACACAGGACATCACTAAACAGATAGTTGGCACATGATGGTCTGCTGTTTTGCTCACAAACACACAGTCTTTTGTAGAGTGATTTACTTTTGAATGTCAAAAAAAAAGTTCATTCAACAGTTAGTGTGAGGTTTGATACGTTGGAGCTCTAGGCCTAGTGTTGTAAGAAGTTTAGTTCTGGCATGATCTCCAAGCATCTGGCAGTTTGAGTGGGTGCCATTCTGCAGTGGCTGAAACCGCGTCCCCCCCTTCGTAAAGTTTACCAGTTCATAAGGCTACAAGGTACGTGCCACTACTTGACCATATTCACAGAAGCACAGTTACAAGCAAATGGAGAGATGTGACAAAGGACAACCACTACAGTGTGCTTGAGGGCTAACAACTGACAAGTTTCACTCAGCTACATGAGTAAAGCAGGAAGGGGGGGGCGGGTAGGTTTCTGAAACCGCTGGCCCCTTGTTGGTCAGGCATCACGTCACCAGCAGTAATTCAATCCCTTTTCCCCACCCTGCAAAGGCAACTAAGATAAAGGCAGCTCAACAAAAAATGATGTCTGGCCACCACAGAATTTGGTATAACAGTTCAAACCACAATGAAATGTCAGGTCTAATTAACATTTAAATGTCAGTCATTTACAGACTGTGTAGACTTAACCGCAACATCTGTCACATTTATTTTATTTTTTTTTAAGCGAGAGACAGTATTATTTCATGTAGATACAAAGCTCACAAGTCAATTACAGTACCTGAAAGCATTTTTGGACTGATAAATCTGCAGACCAGGAGAAGTAGACAGAAGGATGACATTCTCACAACTGAAGACTTTCAGGGTCAGCGGTCAGTCCAGGTCAGGAGGGGGACGACGACGGGGAAGATTGTGTCCGGTTAAGATCAGGCCCATCTGTAGCAGCACGGCTTAGAAGCGCTTGGGTCCCCAGGGAGAGGTCTTGGTTGCCACTGGGGCTCCAAAGCTGGGGAAATCTTCAGAGCTGGTCATATCAGGGGCCTAAAAGTCAGGAGCAAAAACAAAACAGACATTAAGAAAAGGGACGTATGACCAACTTTAATTTTATGAAGTATAAGACTTGCGGGATTGGGGCCGTGCTCACCTTCTCATTGCCCGTAGTCCAGGGAGCCTCCCTCACCACAAAGCCTTTGGATGGGCCACGCTGTTCATCCATGGCAGCAGTGCTACCCCCAGGAGGCCTCATGTAAGCCATCTTTGCCTCATTCTCCACAACATCTGCCATCTGAAAAAGCAACAAAAGTTTATCAGTGCCAATCAGAATAAACATTACAGAAACTTCTTAAATCACCTAATGCAAAAATCAAGAGTGGTTATGCAAGAAAAGCTTACGTATTCCTCTTCCAGGTTAAGAAGGTGGTCAATGGCCTCATCCACAAGCTCAGGGCGACCTGTGACTGTCACGAGGTTTGGGTCTGCAGCTCCACTCTGGGGAAACCTGAGATCAACCTAAAAGAAAGATGGATACCAAGCCATGTCAAAAAACAGATTTTTTTTTTTTGGGGGGGGGGGGGTAGATTTAACATTAATATAAAAGAAACCACAAAAAACTTACAGTGACAGAGTTTAGACCAAGTGGAGCACTAAGAGATGTTTCTTTTTTTGGGAAATGTGTCTGTGTTGCTCTCTCAGATACCCCCACCCCCCCTCCCCCCAGGGCTCAATGTGATCCCATCACACTGAGCTGGATCATCATGGGTCTAACTTCACTTTCAGCTTCAACACCTCCAGACCTGTAGGAAGGAGCCTGTTGCTAAGCTTGCTTGCGTTTAGCTGTTAAAGTAGAGATTTAATGGAATTACAAGAGTCCCAGTCCTCCACCTCTCTAAAATCTGCCCATCCCAGAATGGACAAACAACACCACCCTGGCCCAGAGCCACCATCATCATTCATGTGGGAAGCAGAGAGTGAGCATGTATGTGACTGGATGCAGAATTAGCGCTTTTGCTTTGATGGCTTCAGTATTAAAAATAGGTTGGGGTGATAGCAAAGACATCAGTGGCAAAGGCCTCAAACTAAAGGCCAAATACCACGAGGAGTAGGTGGTACATTCTGTGACTCGGATGAACCATCCCTTTAAGAGAGGGATGACTTGTCTCCATGAAGACATTTATACTTTTTCTTGGTTATTTTCTGATATTTTCAACTAACTTGGTGGGATTACTTATAACAACCATAGATTTCCCAGGGGTACAGAGACTCCTGCATATGAAACCACCTGTTAAAGCCCTGCTCTGTGAAAGCCTCATACTCCTGATTGCCTGGAGTCTCTGTAAGTCAGGTCAAGTGCTTGGACTCTTGTATACCTACTTCTAAAAATCTAGTTATAGTCTTCAAGTGATGGTGTTGGGGGAAAAAAAAATCAATTCTACATCTTGTATGTTACAAACAATACAATAGAACCCTTTATGTTGTCAAGTAGAGAAATAACAATGTGCTTCCAAGCTCTTAGCAGTAACTTAGCAGTGATACAGCTTCTGGCTTTTCAACGCTGATGAGAATGCTTCCTCACCTTAAACTCATCCATGATCTTGCGGATGCCTTTGCCGCGGGCTCCAATGATGCGGGCATGAACCCTGCTGTCCAGGGTGATATCCTCAGAGATCATCTCTTCAAGCTCGTCCACGATAGCCTTAATGGCGTCTCGTGCAGCTATGGCTTTGTGCTCATACCCTGTAATAGTAATCTGATCCTGTGGAGGAACAGCAGCCAACTGAACATTAACACCAAAACAAACAATTTTTAATTTACAGAAAAAAACAACTCTTATTCTGCCATGGAGTCTATTTACTAATGATGAGCTCATGGGCAAAATAACCAACTTCAGAATATTTATGATGGGAATCAGTATTCCCACGTAGGAACTGTTCATTTAGCACCCCCTGCTGTGCTGATGCAGTACAGAGCGTTCACATTTTTGCCTGTATCATTTATGACTTGAATTTTTTTTTTTTACCTGATTTTCATCATTCTTCTCTGGGAACTGGATGTTAACATCATGCTCGGTGCGGATTTTTGTAATAATGGCACCCTTGCGGCCGATGATTTTGGGGTGATACTTGGGGTCCACAGTGATGGTCAGCTTGAAGCTCCTGAGTGCCTGCGGAGGATTTGGGGGAAACAGTGCCATGTATTAAAATGAAAGTTTTACACGCGAGTCTTTTCCATGTCGGCTGGAACAGGTGGTCAACTAACACGAGGAAAAGTTAATAATTAAGCTCCTTCCTCCTCCAGTGTTATCATGAGGGTGCCCTTGAAGCTATAAGCGATAACTGCTTCATGTGAGCATGTGAATAATCAAGACTGCAGAAACACTTCACCCTACACTTACCCGATCCTCTTGCTCGGCCTGCAGCTCTTTGACGCGCTCCAGGAGGCCCTCTTTGGCGCGATCAAGGTGATTGGCCAAGCCGGTGATGGAGATTTTATCCGACTGCTGCTCAGGAGCAGGCACTTGAATGTTAACCTGAAGGCAGACAGTGAGGTCAGCCCGAATCATAAGCATAATAAAAAAAATCTTGTGCGTCTTTGTGTTGACAAAATCTACAACACACACCTCAAATTCATCCATCATCTTACGAATTCCACTTCCTTTCTGTCCAATGATGTATCGATGAAGCTCAAAAGGCACTTCCACCTCAATAGTGACAGGAACCAAGGCCTAAGGGAAGCCGACAGTTTAGAGGACAAAGCAGCAGTTATATGAAATTAAACTAATTTCTGTACTGAACACTGACCTTCAGTGCTTCCACGGCAGCCTCGCACCGCTCTTTGCGGCCAGAAATCACGATCACGTCACACTTTTTGGGTGCATTTGAATCGACAGGCTCCTTCACGTCTCCGTTAGCCTCTCCATTCTCCTGAATAGGAGCCTCAGCGGGAGGCGCTGCTAAAGAATGAAGCCCAGAAAGTTTGATGAGAAGCCTTTAAGTTAAGGACTCCAAACCTCAGTCTTCACACTGATCATGCTTTTACCTTGTGGGTCCTCGCGCTCTGGGAACTTAATCTGTACATTGTGATCTCTGGTGATCTGCTGGATCCGTGAGCCCTTAGGACCCATGATAGAACGGTGGAACTTCTGAGGAATCACACACTCAATGGTCACTTGAGCGTCCTGAAAAACAAAATGTTCAAATAGAAAGAAAACAAAAACAAGACAGATCAGTTACACTCCAAAAAGTAGGAGAGCAAAAACCCACACAGAATGAAGACCATCTTAGTCACCAAGGACTCACCAAGTCCTCAACAATCTCCTGCATGCGCTTCTTGGCTGCCTCCACACATTCTTTGGCTCCTTTGAGGGTGACCTTTTCACTCTGAGAACCCGTGCGAGGGAAGCTCACCATCACACCTCCATATTCATCAGCAAGGTCCCTGAGGACTTGGCCACGGCGAGCCACAAAGTAGCGATGATGCTTGGGGTCAACACTCATAGTATCCTCAACGACATTGTCCTGTTAAATTAAAAAAATAAACACATTTTAAAACGTCTCGGTTCATCTTGTCCTGGTATGTTCCTAACTGTTCATTTGGAGCCTTACCAAACTCCTGATGAGCTCCTCCAGCTCCTTCTGTGCCTCCCGCACTGCTTCCTCAGTGCCAACCACAGTGATGAGCTCCTGGTCTTTGTCCTCTGCAGTGGGGAAGATGATCCTAGCCCCGGTGCTGTCACGAACCTTACGGATGTTTCCACCACCTTTCCCAATGAGGAACTTGTGGTATTCCGGCTTTGCACGCAGCTCAGCAGTGTGGCTCTTCGTTTGCTGAAGTAATACATTTACAAAGTGAATTCTACAGCAAGACATTTATTACAAGTCAACTTCAATTATAAAAGGTCTGCACAAAAGATGCTCTTACACTAACCAACAAGTTAGAGACGACAAATCCTACCGTGCTCAGCTCAAACTCAGAACAGCCAAAATTTAAATGAGCTGAACATGATTTAATCTTGAGAGAAAACTCTACAGCAGCCAAAATAAATTCCAGCCTCAATTTCTGACACTAGCTTTGCACAGGCTCCCTGTTTTTGTTCTGACAGCTGAAAGGACACTGAAAGAAGTTCTCAGCATGTGGTAATGTACAACCAAAAAAGGCACAGCCAACCCCGTCCCCGTTCCCGTGTCTAATGGCTGCCAGTTTAATGAGGTCAACAGAAGTTCAGCTTTTTATTAGACATTCATACAAACCTTCTCCTCTGCCAAGCCAAGCAGTTGCTGCTTGGCTTTCTCCACCTCCTCTACGGGGCCTCGGATGGTGACCTTATCAATCCCTGAGCCCTCAGTAGGGAAGTGAATGTGTACGCCGCCACACTCCTCCATGATCGAGCGCACCAAACGGCCCTTCGACCCAATCAAGGAGTTGTGCAGCTTGGAGGGAATGGAAACCTCTATCTCTGTGATGTTTGCCTGAACACAATAAGACATTAATTAGGCATTTGTACTAGATTTGCCACAGCATCTGTGTATCTGTGTGTGTGTGTGTGTGTGTGTGTGTGTGTGTGTGTGTTTTGCTTACCAGCTCCTTCTGAATTGCCAAGATGCGATTCCGTGCAGCCTCACAGTTTGCCTTCTTCCCAGTGATGACAATCATCTCTGAGTTGCTGTTCTCAGCGGGCAGGTCAATTTTTGTGTTGGTTTCCTCACGAATCTAGAAAGGAAAAAGTAGCAACTGTCAAATCAAACTTAGGTTACAAGCCTCCTTCAACTGCTTACATTGTCTTTTGAATATACAGTACCTTCTTAATGTTTGATCCTCCTTTTCCAATTATGTTTCTGTGGAACTGCTTGAAGATGGGGACTGAGACAGAAAAGCTGTTTTCCACCTGACCAAAGGAATAACTGGGGGTTAACACTCAACCATACTGTCATTTGACATCAGTAACAAGTGTAATAGCATTGAAAAGATAAAACAAAATGCTATTTACCATTTCAGCCACAATCTTCTGCATGAACTTTGAGCATTTCTCCACCTCAGTTCGTGGGCCCCTAAGTTGAACGATGTCACTTTTCTGTGCTGGGTCGGGGAAATTGATGATGACCTGGAAGAAATAACAGTTAGTACACTTCATAAGTTCAGTACCAACAAATCAACAGCATCAACCAACCAGCATCAACAGTTTTTGATTCACCTCTGGGAATTTGTCGCGCACTTCTTTAATCTTCTCCCCTTTTTGGCCGATGATGGCTCTGTGAAAACGCTGTTCAATGATCAGGTCCTTTGTACGCTCATTCTCCTGCAAGACACAGTGTATTCAGTAATGGCACATCTGGATCCAATTAGCTGCATCTTGCCAGTAAACTCAGGCTTGTACTTACCATGCGTGACGCAAGCTCAAGCAGCTCCTTCTTGGCTTCCTGTACACCCTGGGGATCCCCCTCGATGCGGATCAGGTTGCTTTTCTCATTGTCAGGGGGAATGCGGACAGTCACCTTGTGCAGCTCTTTGATGCGGTTGACTATAAATCAGTCAGTAAAATATGTGTTTTAAAAAGAACACAGATACAGTTTTTGTTTTACTGTGTACACGTCAGTACAGCAGGCTTTGGACAGCTTTGGACAGTAACAGTGTACTTACTGTTAACACCTCCTTTTCCAATCAGGTGTCGGTGGAATTTGGGATCCACACTGATCTCTGCATAGTCCATACGGCTCACCTGAAACATTACAATATCATTTTTTTTATTCCTCCTTTTAAACTTTATAGAACATAATCTTGGCATCAGAAGTGGCCTTTAGACTGGCAAATTAGGTTTTCAGTCTCTGTCCCAGACATTATTGTGTAAAAGTAACTCAGTGCTCACCAGATCTGTTACAATGGCTTCAATCTGGCTCTGCACCATCTGCACGTCTTTGGTGGGACCCTCCAGGGTGATCTTATCCTCTCCCTCAGTGAACTCAATGTGCACCTGTATGCAAAATATAAGGGAAAAAATGAAGTTTAACTGAAGCAGAAAATCGTTTTTAAACCATTATAATTAAAGAATCCATCACTCTACAGACCTTGGGCATTTGTTGGGTGATCTTGGCCAAGTTCTGCCCCTTCTTGCCAATAATGAAACGATGAAGCCAAGAAGGAGCTGAGACCGAGGAAACAGTGTAGCTGTTTGCCTGTGAACGGAAATGTATGCCTTCAGTGACGTCTCCCTTTTTAAAACAACTACCCATGTCAGCTGTCATCAGAAGAAATTTTTACCTTGGCGTAAACTTCAGTGAGAGCCTGACCCAGACGGTCCGGCTCCCCACGAAGGATGACAGTTTCTGAGCTGCTGTCAGAAGGTGGGATTTCAACAGACACACCAGTTCTATCCAGGATCTCCTGTAGAGTGTTTCCCTTGGGGCCAATCACATATTTATGCTGAGACTTCTTCACCTCCACTGCAATAGTGGTGGCATTCTTCTTCTGCGATACAGAGAACAAGATGATCAGGGATTTACTACATTTAACCTCAGAAAAGCAAAGTTAGGTTTAAGCATTAACCAGTGTGATCTATGTCAACACGACCTTTGCTTGTAATGATTTCCCTAAATGCTCACCTTGTCTTCATAAACCTTCTTGATCATAGCCACAGCAAGGGCAACCTGCTCCTTCTCCCCAGTGATGACAATCTCAGTCTTGTTCACACTTGGAGGGGGAACATTGATGCGGGCACCGGTCTCCTGCATCATCTCTCCTACCAGCTTATTGTAGGCACCGGTGATGAAGGGGTGGTACACCTTGTCAATGTTCACCCTCTCTACAGCACGCTTGTCCTGAAGAGCGGGAGAGACAGGGCAAAAAAGATTTAAATACATAGAGAGTAAATAAAATCTCTTAAAAATGAGGTGGTTGTCTGTCTGAGAAGCCATGTTACCTGCTCAGCAGAGATCAACAGGATCTCATGCTTTGCCTTCTCCAAGCCCTCCTTGGTACCAGAGATCTTGATCTGGTTGCTGGGGTCGTCAGGTCGTGGGATCTGGATTTTGGTGGCAGTCTTGAGCTCTAGCTCCTGAAGCTTCTCCCCATTTTTACCGATGACAAAACGATGGTGCTCCTTGGGGATGGCGACAGTAGCTGAAGCCTGTTGGGGTCATAATGTATAGTTGGCACAACTGTCTTTTAACTTTAAATCTTAAAGCATCCATGTCATCATTTTTTTTTTTTAAATCCAAAGAAGGATCTCCTGACCTGAGTCTGCAGTCGGGACACAATCTCCTTGCGAGCCTTCATCACAGCATCCAGCTTTCCAGAAACCATGATGGAAAGACCCTGATCTTTCGCCAAGGAGAGTTCCAGGTGGGCTCCGGTCTTGTGCATGATGTCCACACAGACCTTTGCTTGGTCTCCTTCCCCAAACTGGTTAATGTCCTTGTACTTGCGCTCCTCTAGCGGCACATGGAAAACCTAGATCATGCGGAAGGAAAAAAATTAGTTTTGAATTGTTGTGTTAAAAAAGTTGTTATAGAATAATTTATACCCGCTGTTTCATGCAAACAAAATATACACAAACATTAGAATAGAATAGCCTTTATTGTCACTGAACAATGTCCAACGAAATCACAGGTTAAAACATGAGTGAGTGGGTTCTATAATAAACAGAAAACCCAAGAGTACACTGGGGGAAAGTAATGGACCATCAAAGGGTGAACTAGGAGGTAAGTATGATTAAAAGCAGAAAAAGTAAAAATGGCTTCCTGTCCCCACTTCATTTTATTTATCTCAATCTCCCAGCAGGGCATTTCTAAATCTCAGCTTTCTTCACTAATAGGAGGCCTAAACAATAAAGATGGGCAATAAAGACTAAGTTGACTGTTAAAACTTCTATTATGAAATCTGCTACATAGAATAAGGCTTAAAATTAATACTGTTATAATGCCTAAGCAAATGAATTCAACATAAAAACCAGTAGGAGAAGTTGTTTTTTGAAAAGCTTTTTGTCTTTGTTGTAAAAAGCAAACTTTCCAACAAAAAGGTAGCTCAATACAAAACTTTAATCCTTAATTCTTAGAAACTTCAGCAAAACTAAATTAAGTAAAAGTAAAGCAAGCAAACAGTGGGATTTCTTTTTCAGAACATTTCATCTGAAGAGATTTAGAGGCCTGAAAAAGTAAAGCTAAGGTCAAAGATAAAAAGATTAAAAAAAGCAAACTTTAAATCATCTTGCATGCTACAGAGTCGTCATTAACATGTCACAGTGTGTGGTATGCTACACGTCAGAGCAGAAAAGCACAGGTAGAATTATTTACATTAACAAAGACTACATTATATTTAGTTGTGCGTGTGGTGTTCTGCTCCCTGGCATAGCTTATTGTGACTCTTCATTTAACTGATACGTCATTAATGTTGGATCTGTGCTTTTCCTGCTATGAAAGTCTAAACGTGCACAGTGAGAGGTGAGACGGTTTCTTTGGCTGAAAAGCTGAAAGTGATCAGTTCTGTTAGGCAGCGAGCTGTAGATCTGCTGACTAGGCTCATTGCAACACTGAACCGTGGCTCAATATCTGTTATTATTCACTAAAAATGACTTGTTCATTAATGTCTTACAGTGAGACACGTTATCTGCTTCCTGTTAGTGCTTTTCTCAGGATCGTGTGTCACCCCTTCAATTCTTCTAAATAAATCTACATGCATTCAGTTTGGTGAACTCCCGACATTGCTCTGCCCACCTGAGTACAGGCCAGAATAACTAAAAACACCTGCGTGGATACACAGGGCATCAAGTTACCCTGTAACACCAGCAGGGGGGAGAAAAAAAAAAAAAAAAAGACACATTGCATTTTGCCTTCAGGGTAGGGTTTTTGTTGAATTGAACAGTTGTTCACAAAATAACAAGCAGCCATTTTTAGTTCATATGTGCTAATAAATAAATTAATAGATAGCTAAATAGCTAGATAGATAGTTACCTGGGTGATAATAGAAGACTTGAGAGGACGGATCTTGGATGTCCAGGCGTTGGCAGTTTCCTGGGTCCCCTCAGGTGAGGCCGCCTTCTCAGGCAGAGGTGGGAAGGCCTCCTTGTAGGTAGGAAGGGCATCCTCATCCTCTCCAGCACTGGGTCCTGCCACAGCAGCTGGACACAGACAAAAACACAGAGATGAGTACACTTAGAGCCCTGTGTTTGCATTTTACCAGTCAAGTGGAGCCATAAAAATCCAAATACTCACCACCACTCTGCTCTGGCAAGAGCCCACTGCGGTGCTCATTGAAGCTTTCCTGCGTAAGTACAGCGACTGAGCTCATGGTTAAAATCCCACGTTAACACAGAGTCCGAGTGTGCCACTGAAAGCAAAGTTTTCATTATTTTCAGAAGTTTGTCAACAGGGGAACAGATTTAAACACAGCAGCATCACTTCTAAAAATCAATAAACATTCCATCATATCTCTTATTTGTAGTCAGTGTTATTGAAAATCTACACCAACAGCAACATGTTGTAATCACTTTTTGGATTTGACCAGATCTTGTCTGCCTTGTTTACATGTTTTTACATGAAGATTCAAGATTTTATTGTCATATACTCAGCGGGTTACACTGAGCAATGAATCTCTTATTCTGCGAGTTCCCGTCACACAACTAAAATTCACAAGTAGAAAAAAGTAAATAACTAAAAATAAAAATAAGGGAAATAAAGATATACTCTAAGTATAATAAATACAATAAAATAAAAATAAAAAAATATGTGAGTATTATGTACATGTACAAAAGGAGCTATATGAGTATTATGTACAAAAGGGTGGAGTTTTGTCAGAACACAAGGTGCAATTACTGTCACAGGTAGGACATTGTGCAAATATTGTGTTTATGTTGTATAAACATGCAAGATGTGTGCAAGTGTCTCATTGTCACTGATGTGTACAGATGCAACAATGAGAGGGTATGTGTGCAGCGCTGCCAGTAGCATAAGGGTACGACAGATTCCTTATTTAACTAAGAAAATAAGTTTTGCATTCACACATATTTGTCATGAGAGCTAAAACTAGGCAAACAAGGCCCTTGTCTGAATGGCTTAAAAAAGGAATTATCCTCTGTAGAGTCACGTGCACATATTTCGCACAGTACAAGGCTTATCATAGGTGGACTTTGGGATTTTCAACATTATCTAATCTACTTTTATCAAAAGAAGCTATGTCACTCAAAGAATAATCACACTTGATGTCACGTTACCACATCAGTACAGTGTTAATGTGTGCTGAAACGGTGAGTGGTGAGTAAAGAGATAATGCCTTAGCACCAGAAAGAAAAACACTGGTGGGGGAAGGGCTTCCACTAAAGTACATTTCATCTTTCTAGAGGAAACCAGTTTGTCTTCTGTTCAAATCTCTTTGTCCAGTGTTATTCTAAGAACCGTAGCCAGGTGAGTAGGCTCCAAGGTTAAGAGGATTTTACCCCACTGACCCCTCCGTACGTCCATGTTGGATAGGATTAAAGTAACAGCCTGCCAACAGAAAACTCAAATACCCTTTCTGGGATCTTTGAACCAAGTAATTCTTTCAAAGAAAGGCACCACAAAGCCAATCCTCTCATCTATGACATTTATTTTTGACTGCAGAGTTATATAAATCTGGATATTTTGATGGAGTTCCATTAACAGTAAACAATTTTCCTCTGCAAGGGGAGAAATACATTAATGAAGCTGGACTCCAATTCACTATCAATGCTGAAACTCTGACTCTGAACTCTAAGGGTGGGTTTTGCCCCTCAGCATATGCAGATGTCACAGAAAACTAGTTGATATGTTAAGTTTTTACACAGAAAAAGTAACTGAAGGAAATTCAGTTTCAACATGGTGGTCGTCAGTTTAGCAGGCCATTCCCCAACCCCACGTTTCAGAAAACACTTTCAGTGGCCTCTTACTTGTCAAGATTCATGAACTTGAGCTTGCTCTGCTCAGTGCTCATTACCACCTACAGGCCTGGATGCACATTTAAGTCCACAGATATTCATCATTTAAACACTGGTATGAACAAGCATAGCTACACACATATTTTATCAAAAATATGCAATGTGCTGTTGTTATAATGGTGCATTTGTGTCCAGTTTTAGATTTTTAGTATGGATTTCATTATTGTGATAATGTGGACAACTCTGTAGCAACGATAATTTAATTTTGGAGATAGGCCTTCCACACTTTACATTACTGTGGCAAGAGAAGGTGCATAAGATGTCAATTCAACTGGTTACAGTGCACAGTAAATTCAACGTGTCAGTTGCAGCCATAGAAAAGCTTGCAACATACTTAAATAGTGAACTGCAGTTTTTCAGTGTGATGACAGGATTATTCTGAGTTTTTTTCCCCTTCAAAACAGACCAGGTACATTAAGAGACTGAACACTGAAGGCTTAAACATAACATCCTTTTTCACTGCCTGCTTAAAGCTTGGACAGATACACTTAAATAGTGGGAGGGAGGCTGAGTACTATGAAAATCTTAAAAAGTCTCCAGAACGTCTAATTTACATTTAAGACATCCTTAACTTAAAAGAGAAAAGGTTTTAATTTACAGTGAGTTTTGTCTTTTGTATGTCACACCAAGATAGACAATTCTAAATTTACATAAATAAAAGGTCTGAGTGGTGAGGAACATCACTGAGAAAACAAAACTTACCAGCTAAATGGTCAGTTACCAGATAATCCGTCCTGTAAAGATGCAAGTTCCCGTCAGCCTGCCAGCTTTTGCCTGAGGACCACAAAGAAAAAGGATCATTTATAAAGAAATAACCAGCATGTTATCCTAGCTTCAAAGGAAGATAAAAGACATGAATATGAATGAATATTTAAGGGCCTCACTTTGAAAACTTTGTAGACCCTCAGGATTTTGTGTGCACAAAGAAGAAAACTGTATTCTCAAAAATATCATGATACATTATATTATTTGTATGATCAGCAAGTACAGTGTATGAGTACATTCAAGCAATTTCACATTTATAAAGCATAATCACTTTACAATATTATGCATATGTATGAGCCATGTATCAAGCCCCATTATCTTATATTACAAAAAACATGGTTAATGACATGCCAACAGTGAATTTATTTAAATAAAAAAACACTTAGTCATCAAATGGAACATGGAGACATCCCACTGCAAATACAAAGTCAAACCTCACTCTGAATGCTAAACACAACGGGCCATTGCTGAGACCTAGTTGTATATTTTTTGATAGTCATGGTTCTACCAGGATCAATAGGAAAAAATACTGCCTGCTCAGACAGGCAAAACCATCTGGAAAATAAGGAAGTGTTCAGATAAAGTTGATGCCAAGAGGCACATTACTGAACTTCAGTCTCCTTGACAAGCATCTGCCATCCATAATTGCCTTGTCATACAAAACGACTGACAATTAATGAAGCAGCTATGGGTGGACCAGTTAAATAGTCTGTAGCACTCTTATACAAAAAAAAACACAATTACACAATAAATGTTTGTTTTATTGAAAGGGTGTGATTATTAAAGCCTGTATAATTTGATTATGGCATGAAAATTTGTGCAAGTCATTAGAACATCTGGATTCATTTCTCTAGTTTGCCACTGGCACCACCAAGTTCCTCTCACTCTGGAATGTTCATATGGGTCAAAATTTCCACTTAGGCCTACACAGTCTTCGCCCCAACTTATTTGGTAAGGGGCACATAATCTGTTAGCCCCCCTTTTAGCATATTCAGTATTTACAAATGAGGCACTACAGAAGATGTAAGTTACTAGATCATACTTTGAGTATTTGGAATAGCAGTATGAACAGATAGCCACATATGGCCTGTTTCCTTTCACAATGTTAAAGCACCTGGTGACAGATTGTCTCTTTCTACACCAGCAGCAGTAGCAGTAAGTTAATGTCAATTAAATCCATGGACTAAAATGAACCGTGCCCACTGCTATGAACCGATGCCAAGTTGTTTTACATAAACTAACGTGTCATCGATGCAGATGTGCGTTTAAACTGGTGACGAATAACTACGTTAGTCACGAGCTCCAAACTCAGGAAAGCCTAACCACTGAGACTTCAACCAACGTAACTTATTAAAAAATATAAATAAATAAGTAAATAACGTAATATTCCCTAGCCTTAGAGATCATTCGTGTTAGTGAGCTGCTAACAAGTTAACGGTGACGGACTCGTCAAGCTAGTTAAACTTGCATTAATGTTAGCGGTAGCATGTCAGCCTTTGAGCCTATGTAACATTATACCCAAATCCCAGATTAAGGATTTAAGTAGCTGGTTAGTGTCAGTGCTATCTAACACGATATCAAGTTAACTAGCTCACAGTTTCCAGCCACACATTACAGTCCATGCTAGCTGCCGTCGTGTTGGCTAATGCTGGTCAACCATTAAAATGTACTGAAATCGAGACAAACTATAATTATCTTAACTGTCAGAAATACTAAGACACCGCCGAGTGTCTCGCACACACGTGTGCCTCTTTTCAGAAGTGGGATCTTCAGTTACAAAATCACTGTAGCGCTGATCACTAGCTCCAAACCCCTAGCTAGTTAGCAAACTTGCTAAAAACTTTGACTGTGGTGTGTGCGACTGTGACACGTAGCTCCTGAGCTAATAGGTAGCTTGGCTCACTCAAACAGACCTACACACAACTTCAAGCTGTACCCTAGCCAGCTAATGACATTAAGCTAACAGTGGACTGAAAGCTAAAAGCTCAAAATAACTCCGCCATACTCAGGGACTGCGGTCGTGTCGTTTTTGTGTAAATTAGCCAACACTAACACGTAAACGTAAAAAGTACAAGTTGAACTGTAGCCTTAGCTAGCGAGCTAATGTTAGCTTACAGTACAGTTTCTTCTACTAGCTCGCTAAGTCCACGTAGGCACACAGCTGAGCAGGGGAGAAATGACACGGAGTCAGGCCAGAACACACTGTAACGTCCAGGGTTCACCAACAAACTGTCTTCCCAACAAGTACCACTCTGTCATGTATACGAAAGGCAGAAGTCGTACGTTATGGGGATATAGTCGCGTTCAGCAGGAAAATGTGAAATACTTACTTATTTTTATGTTCTCGTCTGCCCTGAAGGTGCAGAAGCTGAGATGAAATTCCACTGGCGAGAAGGTGGGATTGAAGTCTGACGGATATATACCAGTGCCGCCCACCAATCATATCGTCCAACGTCAACGTCAGCGAGTCCGATTACAAATAACTTATTTCCATTTCGAAGAGGGATAGACACTTTGCTAACTTCTGAACTTTTATTCCACAGCGTATGAAAACAATGGGAGATACAAATGGGATTAATGTTGTATACTCTGTATGTTGTGAATTTGGCATAAAGTAAGAATGAGTTAAAATCACGTCCAGAGGAAAGAGTTCATATGCAAATTAAAAAAAAAAAACGGTTGAGGTGGCAAAAATTCTGTTTCGAATCACGTCCAGAAACGCAGTTTGTTATGAATCCTAGAGAGCAATATATACACGTAAAACGATCCTGCAGTTTTCTTTGTGAACAACATAGACGTGCAGACTTCCGAGAGGCTGCAGCCTCAGGTCTTAACCATTCCTTAGTTAGCTGTTAATAGATACGCAGGTAGAGTAGGAGTCCACAGTTTACTCTGAGTGGCCTGCTAAAAAAATAAAATGCTGTCTAAAGAAATTTGTCTATTTATGACTCAGCACTTCAGCTGCTGAACAGGACCACACAGTGTTTGTTTGTAGCGGCCAATACACAGAAGTTTCCTTCATCTGTAATGATGACCAGTAACATGGTAGCTTTCTCAACATGTCATGGTACTTTGCAAGGCCACTGCTGAGTAATGAATGCTAAGCATGAAATGTGCCATTGGCATGTCACAGAGTTTTTACAGGCCACTGAGAGTGCGCTGAAATTATTTATTTTTAGGGTTATTAATTTAACCACAGGCATTAAATATGTTGCACTAGACTTAGCCAGAATTTTCATTTGTTGTCCCTGAGCAGGATTAGAAATCCCTTGATCAGGATGCAAATGTGAAGCCACTGATTATGACTCAGCTACTTCTGCAAACAAAAATAAGATGCAAAGATCCCACTTTTCATCTCCAGATATCAATTACAATTACAGACTATAGCAGTGGTATTTTTTCTTGTAGAATTTAAAATCTATTAACCTGTACTGTGTGGAAGTGATCGCTATAGTACATGTAACATGTAACATGTAAGCAAGAAACATGCACACACAACACATCCCTTCTCATTTAGAAGAGAAGATTTTCATACAGCAACATTATTTAGGCCTCTGCAAATTTTATTTCTGTTTTTAAATAAAATAAAATAAAATTTGTTTGGCAATAATTTCTCAAACCAGTTTATACTCCACAGGCTTTTTATGACCTTCATCACCAGATGGAGTTGGCTCAGTTTTTTTTGTCGAGGAAAAGTTGACCCTTCAGGCTCAAGTGTAATCATTTTGTTCGGTAAACATATAATTTTCTTAGATGTTAACAGTGTATTTTTAAACCCTGTATACAGTGTGGATTGGTCACTTCTGTCCATTGCCCTAATCCATTTAATAAATTCAGTAACTGTCCTTGTATATGGGATTGGTACAGCTCTAAAAATAAGGATGGTTGATCCCTCCCTATATAAAATAGACTATTTTGTCTAAGACAATGTGTGGCTTGTAGTCACAGGATTTCCATTCACTGAATTGTATATCATATCATGTTATGTTCTTGGCTATGTATTCCCAATGAAAAATGTACTTTGCATGTTTCCACTGACTCTGGCAGACTTTCTCAAAGCCCTCCACTTCTGCAGACAGCAGACTGAGACAGCAGGTGTCCCGTCTCTGAATCATGAAGATCAGCAAGAGATAGCTGAGAAAAGGCATGATTTTTAAAAACCTTTTTTCTTTTTTAACCAAAGGTTATAGGCTGCTGCAGTGCACTGAAACTGGAAACAAGATATCCAGAGGGTGAGCAAAACCCTCGACAACAGCCTTAGAAATAGTCACTTTCAGTGATCCCTTTTTAAAAACTGATTTAGAGATGTAGTCTATATATGGCTACTATGATACAGTTCAAACACTAACATCATCTATACAGCACAAAAACATACAACCCTCTCTGACATAGTTTCAGCTAAAGATTCTAAACTCCCTAAAGCAATAGTTTTTGTTTTTGTTTTGGGGTTTTGTTTTCTTATTAGCATGTGTTTAACAGAAGATGTGTTGCTGTTACTGTGTCCAACCCAAAACACCATTGATATAATGCACATCAGTCAGACTGAGATCTGTTCATCATTTAGCTTCTCTTAGATGATCCAGTTCAATAATATTATATATGGCCAAGTGAGGAATATGATATGTATACTATAAAGTACATGTGAATATATGTCTCCAATCAATATTCATGACTTTAAAATATTGCAAAAAAAAATGTAAATGTATGCATTATAATGTCTTTATTTTTGGATTAAATAAAACATGTTAATGTAATAAAACCTTTTCTTTCCTACAACAAAAAAAAAGCAAAACAAATTTAAATTTGAAACAGGTATTTGATGTAAATATAAGTATTTGTAACAGCTTTTTCATGTGGAATCGATTTGATCATTTTTGAAGTATAAAGTGTAATGTCCTTCATTTTGAAGGTAACGGTAGGGGGCGCGCCATCCCAATACCAGAAGTAGTTTTTTTTTTTTTTTTTTTTTCTCCCCTCGTGATATTACCTCTGTTTGACTCTTATCATTTAAGTCCTGCTGCTAAACAAAGCACCAAAACGCAAACAGTCGATCAGAGACCTCACGGCTGATGTGATTAAGCTACAGACTCCGGATATACATCGTCTCCAGACGCACGAGCGCACACGCGCGCACTATTACCTAATGTGCTGAGAGAAATGAGTGAACGTGTATGATACGGAGGATTACACACACAATCCACGCGCATTTCTCATTTTCTACGGGTCAAACTTTAGCCCAAACTCAAATAAAGTCTGCTTTGCTTTGGGAGCCTATTGAAATAAAACTAATCAGACAAAAACAATCACTTTATTTCCTCCGGGTGTTGACAACCACCGGCCTGTACATTAAACACACGTAAACTTTCCAGAGCTTAAAGTTTTAGAGCCGTCCACGTGGCCTCTTTAAAACGCCACAGCGCACCGTTTTTAGGTGGACAAGTTTATTCTCCATCCATCAAAGCTATTTAAAGTAAAGGAAGGTAAATCTTCTCTTCTCAGCCGACAATCCCGAGCCACATTTGAACCAATAGTAGGACGAATGGGGCTGCTGTAGCCAATGACAGAGTAGTGTGAGTGCGCACTCCTTCGGACGACGACGACGACCATGGACTGGAGTAGTGCCCTTTTCGGCGTTACAAACTTTTAGCGTTTAGTTTCCACGCGGACAGAACGGTAAGTTTAATGCTGCTTCATGAACGCATTATCATTTGTAGATATGGCGACTTTTTTTTCGGAGAGAAAACTCGGTGAAAGGTTTTTATACTTAGGTTCGCTCCTCGTCGGTAAACTAGTTTCCACTGCGCTACCTTTCCCCCAAAAAAGAAGAAAAAAAAGCCAAACCTCACCTTAACCATATTTTCATGTTATGTAGTTCGTGGACGTGGTTCCGTGGGTGTTTTTCTTGCTTTAAGATGTTGGTTAGTGTAACATTCAGGTCTGCTGACCCAGTTAGGCCCACAGTCACCGTACGCTCATACACGCAAAATCGGTACGCAGTCATTCCTTACTGTAGTTTTAGGTCGTCCTATTGGTGAGGCTTTGGACTGTATTACTGTTAAATGTTACATATAACGTATATGAATGTTAGCTGTTGGCCTCAGACGTGTCAGCCTTGTGTGTTGCGTGTATTATGAATGAGCCTCATTTGCCCATAAACAGCCTCAGACACTCAGACTGCTCCTGAAATGAAACATACAGAAACTATGTTAAAGCACTGATCACCTGGAGTCAGCCTACAGCTCAAGTTCAGCTTCACTCGCCTCAAACAGAATGTAACGTTATTTTAACCTCGGATGTTTCACCATGTTTTGCAGGTTTTCCAACTTTGATGATCATTTTTTGTTGTCCTCGCTGTCTTTGCAGGAGTGAGGTGGAGGGAGCTGCTCTGAGCAGGAATGGGGGAGATAGAGGGTTCATACCGGGTCCTGCAGACCCCTGGCACAAGGCTGGGAGCCCAGTTCAATGCTGGTATCAGCACTTTGGAGCCGGGCCAGAGCCTCAGTGGCAACATGGTCAGTGGGAGCAAAAGCCACGGGCGAGGGCTACAGATCCGTGTGCAAGTGCTGGACGACTCCCAGGACTTCTTTGATATAGACGTAAGTGTTTCCTTAACTGTTGCACAGCCTCATTGTGTTTCTAACATCCTCTGTTATTTACACCAGTGATAAGTCTGCAGTTTGGTACACAGCAGGCGATGTCTTACCTCGTAGTCCTGGACTACCCTGCTTGCGTGTGGCTTGGGTCGGTGACAGCTGCCACATGGCTTTGGTGCTGAAATCCCTTCCTCCTTAAGTCGTCTTATTCGGGCAACTTAATGTAACACACCAGGGCACTTTTTTATTTCTTGGCTGTGAATTCGGCTCAAGCCCCAAATAGCAGCAGCAGTAGTAGTTTTCATTCCTGACCCTTAGGGTGACAACATAAGATCATCCAGGACTCGAGCCTGAATGTGTTCACATTCACCATTTGATTAACCGGAGCTGTTGTGAGAGTCTGTGTTCTCATGTATTGTTAGATGGTTTGAATTATCAGCCCGTGTGTTCATCAGTGCATTTTCTCAAACTGAACAATTACAGTGAGTCCACGTTTGCTTTGATGGACTTTACTTTTTAATATCCAGCACCAGGATTTACATTTTCCACCCTGTCTTAATCTGGGATGATTTGACTTTCTTCATTTGGCAGACAGGATGGGATGGGACAGCAGCAAAAGCAAATAAAGGCATGATGATAACACAGATGTCCTATATTGAAGTTTAGCTGTGCTGATCAAATGGAAGCATTTTATAAAGGAGTTTTGAAGTGACAGAGTAACATGCAGTGCTAAATTAATACTCTGAAATGTTGAAATCATGAGTTTCAGTTGAACATGAGTGAATCTATAGCCAAGCTGTTGTAGAGTAGTTCATGTCTTTTAAAGACACACAGTGCTTTCCCGTGTTCAGCTGCAGAGCTGCTACAGGAATCATTGTGAAGGCAAATAGGAAGCAATAAGGAAGCCACTATATCAGAGCGAGTTTCCTGCCTTTTCTGTGGGGCGGAAATATCAAAGGGATCAGAGTAGAGTCTCCACAAAAAATAAACAACCAAGTCATTGAGCAGTTGATGGAGGAGTTTTAATGTGCAGGGTAATGTAACTGGACCTGGCAGCTGCTAATTGTGTTAGAATGGGTTAGTGTATTTAACTTGTGTGTCTGCTCTGTCCTAAATCCATGTGTAGCCACAACAATAACGGTTCTGGCAGATGCAGTTTGGGGCCACTGCTGAGACAGACATTTCATAATCTTTATGCACCATATGTTGTCTCAGAGTCTTAAGCCAATAGAATACAACAGACACATGTTTTAATTTGTATGAAATGGGTCTGTGCACTACTCAGTCTGCAGGAAAAGAAACTTTCCAGGTGTTTTTTTCCAGTTTTAGGATGATATTCCAGCCTATGTATTGAGAGACGACTGAACTTGGTCTGGAGGGTTCAAAGTAAGCTCTGGACATGGTGTTGATAGGAGGTGGCAGACAGAAATACATGGCTGCAAAAGGGGAATGACTGCAATCCTGTTGTCAAGCAGACTGCAGTTTGCCAAGAACAAGATGTCCTCTGAGAGGCTCTGTTGTTCACCACGACCCAACACTGCTTAATATTTCTGTTCATTCAGTCTGAGGAGTCGTGGGCCAGTGGGACAGTAATATTAATGTCTGTGTACAGACGGGTTGCAGAGCTACACGTCCACTACAGAACGTAGGTGTGATTTCCACGTATAAAGAAGCCCAGTGTGTTGTATCATTCTTAATTTTATGTCTATTTGACCACAGTCACTTTAAATAAAAATGGATGAAACAGCAAAAAATGTTCCTACATGGGAACAGCAGTTTTCCCTCATGCATGCTGCATTCAAAAATAGATGCAAAATTGCAGTGTTGAATGTTTGAAATGGTTGTGGCCTTCAAGCAACTGCCTCCCCTCATTGTGGCATTTTGGTTGCTCAGCTGCCCATATACTGTATACATTAACCTGCTGTTTCTGCCACTCTCACAGTTCTGTAGAGAAGCAAAACTATTCTCGTCAAGTGTTTTAAAGTTTTTCCTCTTTCTCTTACGCACGTGCACAACACACCTGCTCTTGTCTCTCTCGTTCTCTTTTTACCTTTTCAGCCTTCAGGTTTTACTTCTTGTGAAAATGGGAAACTGTACAAACATATGGTGTGATAGAATACAGGGATTTATTTCCATATAATGTCTTTAGCCTGGAGCTACAACAGACAAATCAGATCAGAGCACATGTGCTTTGATCTGTTAGCCTTTATCTGCTGCAGGTACCCAGCATGGTCATCACCAGCAGACATTTGCTTGCATGGCTCTTATCCATAGGCTCCTCCCACAGCCAGCACAGGAGAAAGCTCAGCCTTGTGGTTTCTGGACAGGGAGGCAGGGCCAGGAGGGCAGGGAAACACAGGCTTCTTTTATCCAGCACAGCCAGCCCCTCTGCTGGCCTTAATGTCCAGCTCAGAACTTGCAAAAAGGCTGAGGGTGGGATGTGGAACCTAGCTGTGTGAAAATGCAGTACAGTTGGGGTGTTGGTGGGAGGGAATCCAGGCAGGCTTTGCTTTACTCTTAGCAAACAAGCACATAAATAGCAAGGTTGACAACCAAGTGGGTTTGGGGGAGACAGAGGGGCAGCCTCTGGTGTTAAAAGAGCAGTTCAGAGGGAGCAGTCATGGCAGTGCAAAGTTTGAGCTGGGCTGGTGGGGGAAGGGACGCACTCAGGAGTGAAGCCCTGCTGAAAGTGTGGCCTAGGAATTTCAGCCAGTGGTCTGTGGCAGTAATCACAGTTTGATTTTGTTAGAAGCAGCAGGTGTGTTTCAGCGGTAATGTGTTACTACTGCTGTATTTTTTTTTTTACCTGTTCTTATAAAGATGAACGCTGGTGAGAGGTAAACTGTGAAAAACACCATGTCGTTTTTAATAGTCTTTGTGACTTTGTGAGTTTCTGTGTAATAGATGGAGCAGCACTGGGCATTTGTTTCATGTGCATGTGAAGATGCAGGAGCACTCTTGGGCTCTTCATTACAGCCATTACAGCTGAGCACTCAGCTCCCATCTGTACAAAGCACTCACACTATCCCACTGTGTACTGAAGTAGCTAAACAATCTAATGACCGTGCATAGAAGGACTTGTTTAACATCTCAAACAATCCCTCGCTCTGCACATTACGCAGCTCTCCTGTTGTTACTTGGATTTTTTTTTTCCCCCTGTCTTTTGAAAGCCAAACTGAGGTTGGAAAGTATCTGGGTTCCACAGGTGACCTGAGCAGAAGGTCATTAAAACACTTGATCCTGATTACCACTGTGTGGTGTTTATCTGCCAACAAACGTGGCCAACTGCCCACAGGTGTGCCCCAAAGCCAGGTAGAGAGAAGAAATTGCCCCAAGTTATTTAAAAGAAAGTTTCCACTGAACTTTGAAATGTCTCCTCACAGACCCGTGAAAGTGGCCACTGATGTGCAGAGCTTTAAAATGTATGTCAGTGGGAAATCTCCTGGTGTCAAAGCCTAAACAATGTCCATCCCACTGTGTCAGAAACAAGCCCCAACACACCCCTGCTGTTAGCAGGAGGTTGTGCTAGAGCTGCAGGCTGGGACGTATGCGCTGCTGTTTGGTAAACCATGCTTAACCTGTCATGCAAGGTACACTCAGCTCTCTGACTTTGAATTAGTCTGGATAATATTTGGGCTACACCTGTGTCTTTGTCTGTTTTCTTCTTCTGTTTCTGTGCATGAGAAGTGCAGCAGTCCTCCCACATCGCTGGCTGCTTTTCAGACTCAGTACTCAGACTCGTAACAGCCCCCTCCAACACACACACGCACACACACACACACACAGGGGAAGATTTGCCGCCCAGAGAAACATCTGTTTGTCATAATCCCTGCTGCTTTCGGAGCTTGATTGGGTGACCCACTGACCTGCCTTAATGTTGGAGCTCAGAGATGAGACTGTGGTTCATACCACACGTTGGGTGTGAACAAACTGAATGTGATCTCTCTGTCACATTACAGGCTTTCAGGTAGCAGCCTGCTGGTTTGTGACACATTTACTTGCATGGCAAAATGGTCTTAGATAAGTCATGGTTGAATATGGCCTAGGGAATGTTGACCAAAATATATATAATAAATACTTTAATCCATATCCCAGAAGATATTCAGTGTTATTGTATCTATGGAGAATAATGAGCTCCCAGCACGTGCTCTGTCATTTTGTTCCTCCAAGTTCAACTTTGGCTTATTTCCATTGCCGTGTGGAATTATCTCCCCTCCCTCTCACTTTTTGTTGCTGTTCTTGAAAGCAGAGATGAGCCGAGCATTTTATAAGGTTTCTATCCCTGTACTGGTTTAATATCTGTGTGCCCACAGTGCACACAGTGACTGATTGCACACACAGATAACCCAGCTTGGACAGCAGTAAAAGGAAGTAACTTATTTGAATGGAAATGATCTGCACAGCTGTGTATTGTGAAATTCCATGAAGAAATGATGCTGGGTGCTTTCTGTGTGTTCATGCAGGAGGAGGCGAGGGTGATCTGCGCTCATGTACCTTGTCCTTTTGGCTAAGTTTCTGGGAGCAATTAGATCTGTCATCACTCTCTCAGACTGTGGGAGATAAATTTGAATGTCCCCTGTGCAGTTTTACATTCCTGCACAGGGTTAATGAGTAACGCAGAGGAGGGGCCTCTGAACGCACAGCGGTCAACACAGAGTAGTTTGTTCATGACCGCTACACTGAGGAAAAAATTGCTGGACAGTTTATTCCAATCTGCCTTCGGTTTCTGGTTTTCTTGTCGAACCAGTCAAACTAATTCTGGGTTATAATTTTTCTCATTTTGCTAAATTAACATTTGATGTATACACGTTTGGTGTAAATCCTGTGGTTTAGCAGTGATTATGCTTGAATCTTAAGCCCTGACTTTACACTGACAGAGGTGAACATTGCAAACTATAAGAAACTTGGCTGTTTTATGAAAATGTCTTTATTTAAAAGGAATATTTGGTTTCGCTCGAATGACTTTGTTTACTAAGCACATCAGACATTTGTTCCATCTGCTCAGAGATTAGAGCTTAGTATATGATTACATTGACTTTTTTGTTGAGTTGCCATTCACTGAACCCCACTGAATGAGTCACTGAGTCTGAATCCCTCCAAATCGTCCTTACGTTTGGCCTCTGACGCATTTTGAATTCTTACTGATGCTGTCTGAATTGTATGTTTGGCTTGCGCTCAAAGACAGCCCAGACAAAGTATTTTAACACACCACTTTTTGTTCTCCGGCTGAGATCAGCTGTAATCAGACACTCCTACACGCACCGAAAAAACGGCACTTTACAGCAGATTCCTAAATTTATGGATGTTGTGTCAGTAGGTTTCACCTGCAATTTATAGATTTTGTGAACGCAGAACATGTGATTGTATCAAAGTAATGAAAAGACTAACTACAGTAAATCTCCTGGCGCTCTTTGGGTTGTAATGCTTTTCTTTAGCCAATGCAAAGCAGTTCTTTTTATAAGGCTTTTAAAAATACTATTTTACATTACAACCAGATGTTTGAAGCTATAATTTTCTCAAAAAGTCACATGCTAGGATTCCAAACCTCAACTGCAGTGTGTTCTTAGTACATAGTAATTAGTTCTTCATTTAGTGAAAACAAACCCCAGAGCGTTGAAGGTAAACTTCGGCAGATTTCCTGCCTGTGACTCTGCTGCACTCTGTTCAGCACCACATAACAGTAAACATACAGTAGGACATCCAAGATCCAAGTCAAGGAAACTGTGTGAACCGACAGATGGAACATACACGCCATAAAACGCACAATGGAGTGGATCATTGACAGATGCCAAATATTTTCTGCACCACACAGACGGCGTTTATTCAGAGTTCACTTTGAACTGTGGCCTTCCTCACCTCAGCCAAGTCAAAAGGAGTTCTTGATAGTGATTGCTGTAAATCACCTTTGTTGTTTGACAGCTGTATTGTTCTTCAGATGCTTTTGATGAAACAATGCATTTTCTCATACCACAGAAACTGTAAGCTGCAGCATCGCTGGTCGTCTGAGATCTTTGTGTTGATGTAGTGATGAAAATAATGATTCCTTCTTCTCTGTTGTTTTTTCTTCCAGCCAAAAGCTTTTGGACAGGCCCTCCTCTCTGAGGTTTTCCACAGAGGCAACCTCATAGAGAGCGATTACTTTGGCCTCGAGTTTCAGAATATGCAGATGAACTGGGTATGTACACCAGCCGCTGTGTCTTTTGTTTCCTGTTCGAAACAGACACGTTTAATATCCAGGAACTGACATGCAAACTGATTATACGTGTCAGTTAAGTAGTGACCAGCGAAGACAGGTGACATCATGGATATGAAAAACTTTCTGACAGCAAGACTCGAGTCAGGAAACAACATCCACTTTTAAACCTTTCCTCTGCTGCTCAGTTGCTCCTCTTAAGCTTCCTACAGCACAAACAGTGAGGTAGTATTGTTTCCACTGGACTTGAGTGCTATGTAATCTGGGAATATTTCTTACTTGTCTGGCACAAGTGCCCATATATAGAGGTTTCTGTAAAGCAACAGAGCAGAGATATGAAACGTATTTCCTCTTCAAAGAGAACGGAGCTGGTGTTAGTTTTAAAACCCTCCTGCATGCATACAACATCTGTGTTTCTCTGCAGTTCATTTTTTAAATGATATTCTTCCATTAACAGAGTATTTTGTTATATTCTCACCAGTGCAGAGTGATCATCTGTTTAACTTTCTCAGTTGTAAAGATTTGCAGCTTTTTTGAAGTGATAGTAAATTTGCTGTCTGAGTTTTAAAATGTGGGTCGGGAAAAGGACAGATAGTTTCACAGGCACTTCGTCCGTCCCGTCTGAAAGATAGACGAAGATGTTCAGTAGATTAAGACAATAAAAAGCAGCAGATCTTCATACTTGAGAAGCTGGAATCATCAAATTGATCAATAATCGAAATAGCTGTCAGTTGATAAATCAAATAATTAAAGGATCATTTTGGCTGGAATTGATAAGATGCAGGAGTAACTATACTTTTCCAGAATTTATTTTGATGCCCTAAAATGTGTATATACGTGTAACTACGAGCTGAGTGAGGACTTTAGGTAAAAATGAGCTGATACCAATTTCTCAATATGTCTGTCTGGATCTAGCACATTCCTCCCTCAATCAGGCCCAGATGTAACAGGGCAGGAAGGCTCTTAGCGTGAGGGTTTTAAGCCAGTTTTTTGTGGCAAAACATTGCCACATCACCCCAGTATCATCCAGACACTGACGCAGTATAAAAACTCTGTGCTGGAAGTGATTTCAGGTAAAGCTGTCGCCACCTGTCAGGTTTTGTAAAACATTCTCACAGTATTGTGAAGGTGATATTATTTCTTTGTCTTTAGGTTTGGCTGGAACCCACGAAACCCATTGTTAAACAAGTCAGAAGTAAGTGAGCTCAGATATCAGTTGAAGTTCCATGTAATGAAAACGTGTCCGTGTGCTGATGATGCGTTCTCATGTTTTTCAGGACCAACAAATACCCTGTTTAGACTGTCAGTGAAATTCTTTCCTCCAGACCCCGGTCAGCTGCAGGAGGAGTACACGAGGTCAGTGACTGTAATTTCCTACTGGATGTTACGTTTGTCTCATGCCTGAGTTGAGGGTTTTTGTTTTGTTTTTGTTTTTTTTTTTTTTGTTTTTTTACATGGCATTCAGCGAGAAACACATGCATTCATACATCAATGTGTGTATTTATTCTGCTTTAACAACAAACTCACACAAAAATTGAATTGCACCTTTTTCAGTGTGGTGGAGTCTGGCCTTGTGTATACTTGCATTTAACAATCAACTGTGTGATTCTCGGAGTTGTTTTTTAAAGTGTTCTTACATGACATTTAACTTTCCTAAAGGTACTGAAATTAAATTACTTCTCATGGACACAAACAGATGGACACTAAGCTCCTCTGTTTTCTTTTCTTTTTTTTTTAGGTACTTATTCTCCTTGCAGATGAAAAGAGATCTGATGGAGGGCAGGCTGATCTGCACAGAGAATACTGGAGCCCTGTTGGCATCTCACCTCGTCCAGTGTATGTTTAAGCTGTTATTTTAACTATTAGTATTTGTTTATTATGACTATTAATATCTGTTTTGTTTATGTTTGTTTGTTTGTACAATGCATTGTTCATTTCAGATTTAAACGGTTTCCAACAGTTGGAACATTAAAGTGTTTTGAACGAGGCGGCTTTGTTTTAGAGCTGAGAAGCACTCACACTGAGAGACACAAACACGGATGCACACACTGACACGTCCATGCTACAGCTCCAAACACAGATCACATTATTCCAGTGTCATAGAAATTTAAAATGACTTTCCATGAACCACCATCAAAACCAGTGTGGACACACTCAAACGTCAGTGGACCTCACTAAGTAAATGTTTATGTCGACATACAAAGAATGTGCGTTGATGTTTCCTTCCTCCTCCATAAACCACAGCGGAGATCGGCGACTATGACGATGAAGCAGACGTGGACTTCCTGAGGATGAACAGGTTGTTGCCTTATCAAGAGAAGGTGCAAGAGAGGATCATGGAGCTCCACCGCAGGCACCTGTAAGTTGCTTCTTCTTGTCTGTAACACACCGTGCTCCATGTTGAGCTGTGTGACGTTCTCTGCCTCTCGGTTATCTGGCTGTGCCAGTTCAGTTGTTGCTCTTTTCTTCCTCTACGCTAGACCAGCTTCAGATGTACCCAGTCAGAGAGAATACTTTGTTTTCAGGGTATCACTTGTTTTTGTTGGCTGTGTACATACCTCCTCACCTCTCCGGTCTGGCTGCTTTGTCCTGTCTTTGCTGAGAAAGCGACAGCCCGCTCGGCGAGCTTGAATATCGTCTCTGTGTCCAAATGTGGCTTGAAGGTTTGGAAAAGAATTCAGTGCCACTCTTCACTGAGCATTTTCAGCCTGATGCTGAGTGAACCGTCAGTTTGGAGTCTGCACGCTGCGGCTTCCAACCTTTGGATCATCTCAAATTCAAAATGATATCCTGCAGCGGGAATCACATGAATCATGGTTTTTGGAATTTGGAAGCAGTGGTACAGTGCCCGTGCCTCGTGCATGTGGCTTTAAACACAAATGTTTAGTGTTAGCTGTGATTAGGTAACTGAGCTGAGACAACTGTGTATTCTTGCTAAGCAACTGTAATGTGGCGGTTTGCCCTGTTTCAGAGTTCAGAGCCTCACAAAACAGCTCACTGCACTTTTCCCACCACCAGCCTCCTTGTTAGCCTAGTACTATCCTATGGCCAATAGGGGCTCTTTTCAACCCAGTGTATTAGGCAGCTCTAAAGACCTCTGCTAATCTCTTCCTTTGGTTGCCAGGGTGGAAGCACAAGTGGCGAGTTCCCTGGCCTAATCCCCTGCTCTGGCCGGTCTATTAGCCATAAGGCCAGTGGGGCAGGGGAGGGCCCTAAGGAGATTTCACTGCTTAACGGATGAACAAAATTAGAATGTGGAGATGATTGGATGGATATGTCTTCCTAACATGCTGTTTGGTTGTAATCACATGGTTTTAGGTAATGCCTCTCAAATCCTCAAAGTTATAAGGGATTTAAGGTCACACTACGTGGCATACAAGTCATGATACAGTCTCACTTTGTTCAGATTGTGTGTGGTCATCATCAAAATGCACTGATGGAAATGTAAAGGCTCAGCCAGCCAGTTAATGGAGGGTTCATTCATCTGAACTACTTGACAAGCTGTTGTCAAAGTCTTCATTAGGTGCTCTAAAATACCTGTAGGTGCTATGGTTTAATTCAACACATGAGACAGTTTCTAGAAGTGTAGGTGCACAGGGTTAGTAAATAAAGTGTGATGATCATCAAAGGGTCTTTGGGAACTATGAGAAAGGTCACAGTTATTTATGTGGTACATTTGATATACAAAGACAGGGAACACTGCACGAGACAATACAATCAAACTCATCTTAAAACATTAAAATGGTGAAGAGATTCTGGATGAGTGGTGAGCTTTTAAAGTCAGTTCTGTGGCCTAAGAGCTGGTCGTACATTCACTTCTCTTTGTTATTGACTCGATGTTGCTGTTAAGATTTCGCTCAGACTCTGTGTTTACACAGAGATTTCTGGCTTGGTTTTTGTGGCGTGGAGATGAGCTGAGTCTCAGCGTTTCACTTCTGACTTTATTTAGCTGAAAGGCTTGATGCATCTTTGATTTATTCAGTACACGTAAACAGAAAGTCCATGGCAGTGCAGTCAGTCAGTGATAAAGCTAAAGGTAAATTCAGATGCTCTCTGCAAAATTATATTCACCAGTTTCATTGTTTTGGATCATTTGGCCTGATGGAACAGTTTAAAGTTAAATTAAAGAGGCTCAGGGATTTAGCCTTGGGGAACACCACATGTCATGTCAATCCGTGTGGACAGTGGAAACGATTAGAAAAGAAGTTTGTGTTTCGGGGACTGGTCTTGAACCAATGTTGGACAGTGTCTCCTTTTCTAATCTGTATTCTGTGATCAGCCATGTCACTCGGAGCAGGACGACCCAACAAGCCAAGACTGAATTTTTGTTTTTTTGAATCAGGAGATCAAACTCAAAACGTCCCACGAGCTGTGAGTATGCTATAAGAACAGCCGGAGGAGGACATGTTGTTACTCATGAGAGTTGATGGGTTTGGTACATTGTCTTCTCCAGGGGCCAGACACCAGCTGAATCGGATTTCCAAATCCTGGAGATTGCCCGTAAACTGGAGATGTATGGCGTCCGCTTCCACCCAGCAGCTGACCGGGAAGGCACCAGGATCAACCTGGCTGTTGCTCATATGGGCCTTCAGGTGTTTCAGGTGATTGCTGCTGTCACACCAGCTGCCTTCTGTGAACGGGACCTTCAGAATCTTCCAGTGTTGCTAAAGATTATTTCTTTCTTTTTTAACTTTGTGTTTTCTCTCAGGGCAACACAAAAATAAACACCTTTAACTGGTCCAAGATTCGCAAACTGAGCTTCAAAAGAAAACGGTTCCTTATCAAGCTCCACCCGGAGGTTCATGTACGTATTAATGAAAAGATTAGCATGTTTGTTTAGAGAGTGACTCATATGTCTCAGATATCACATCTGCTGAGAGAGAGATCACCTTATTGTGTGATTTCATTCTCTTTCTTTTTAATCTTTGTTTTCAGGGGCCCCATCAGGACACTCTGGAGTTTATGATGGCCAGTCGTGACCAGTGTAAAATCTTTTGGAAGATCTGTGTGGAATATCACTCATTTTTCCGTTTGTTTGACCAACCCCAACCCAAATCCAAAGCCATGCTCTTCACCAGAGGCTCTTCCTTCAGATACAGGTATTAGTTACTGATATATAGTATATACTGATATATGTCATCTTTAATGCTTCTTTGTAGGAACCTGGGGTTTCGGTCACAAGCAGCACAACATGTTTGAATAGTTCCCTGATTCAATGTTTTAATTCGAAACTCATTCTGTCAGTGGAAGGACCCAGAAGCAACTTGTGGAGTACGTCAGGGAAAACGGAGCAAAGAGAACGCCATACCAGAGGTGTGTGTTTCCCTGTAAAGTACGCACAGTGTTTGACTGGGAAATGTTTCCACTCTGCATGTATAACCATAATTCTGATGTGAACTTCTTCCTTGTTCAGGAGGAACAGTAAAATACGAATGTCTGCTCGCTCCTTTGCAACAGATGTGCCAAAACAGGTCAGTTGCACTACAAGGTTGATGCGTTGGTGCAACAAATAAAACTGAAACTTGCTAAACATTGTACTTTGATGAATCTAATACAATTCTCCTCTCCTTTATTACTTTCCTCTTTCTTTTTCTCCCTCTCTGTTCTGGTCCCTGTCCTGTCCTGTGTTTCAGGGCTTGTCATTCAGTGACAGTCTCAGGGCCCCTGGCTCCCCTTCCTCTGCGACAGTGTCCTTCCACCCAGTGCACATCTCTAATGTTCTCCCACGAACAGAACTCCAGCCTCAGCCCCAGCCTTTGCCCCCACTGAGCCATTCTCCAGCGCCTCAGCAGCAGCAACAGCAGCAACATCAGCTTCAGTCCCCTCTGCAAGCTACCAGACCCCCCAGCCCGCCGAAGGAAGAACCTGTCAAGGCTACTTCCCCATCCCACTACGCTTTTCAAGGTGCCCCTAGCAATCAGGCAGCAGGACACTGCAGCCCCTTGTTTGTGTGTGTAGAGAGTGGCACTTCCCAATCACAGCCTTCCAAAAATGGCAATGAGGATAATGAGCTTTGTGGGAGAAGGGGGCCGGGGTGCTCAGTGGGAGGGGGCGGAGGGAAGAGGAGGGGGGTTTTTACACCTGAGGCTTTTGAGGCGGAGCTTTTGCGTACGAAGCAGAATCCCATGTTCTCCATGTCCAGCTCACCTCTGCATGTCTCTGAGGAGTTCATAGATGATGATCCCACTGAAATTTCCTTTTATGGTGGGGGGGCCGAGGCCTACTCCTATGGGCTTGATGATAAAGTAGATCAGTTTCAGGATGTGGAGGAAGCTGACCTCAGCAAAAATAGGATGTTTAGTGTGGGCATTGAGGATCTGAATGGTAACGCCAACCCTTTCCCTGACAGCATTGTTGGTCATTCTGAGACCAGCTCCCTGGTGAATAACCGCTCTGAGTGCAGTTCCCTGGACAACCTGGGGCTCAGCTCTGCAGGTGAGTCCATGTCAGTGGGTTATGGAGGCCCCGACTCTTCCTCGCTTCGCCTGCCAGGCTCTGACATCCAATCAGAGGCCAGCTCAATGGTCAACTTCCCAGCGTACTCTGTGCGTTCGGAGAGCAGCTCTGCTGTGCAGTTCAGTGACCTGGTGGAGCAGCTCGAGCAGCTCAGCTACCCACCCACAGCTACTGAGGGCTCTGGGAACGGCAGCTCAGACTCCGACTCTGACTGGGGCTCTGACAGCATCCTCCCCCCTGAGCAGAACCTGTTTTACAGTAATCCGCTGACAGGGAGCAGTGGTATAGAGGGTTTCCTTCTTCAGTGCCACAACCTGCAGGCTCTGGCATTTGCAGACACCTCTGGCTCCCCTCACATTAAAATGTAGCGTGTCCTCACAGCACTTGAGGCCTCAGTGCAGGGCTCTCCAAATTATAGAAGACCCACTTTTGTCACATTGCAGCAGCCGCTTTCATTTTTAATCCTCTGATGAGAATTGGAGGAGAGCACTTTCTTTTCCATTCGTTGGTTTTCTGCGACATCACTGTTGCTTTTATTCTTTATCGGTGGTTTGACCTGGTGTCCTTGGAACCCCTGCCATGGCCAGGTTGTGGTGCTTTTTTCTCAGTCACTCCTGTCTTCTCATGAAATGTGACTTATCAAGCGTTGGCCTCTGTATTCATGAGATTCTTGAAAATAGTCTTTCTTTTATTTTCTTTTTTTCAGCTGGCGTATCTATAGCATTCAGCGTATTTGGAGCGAACGTTGTTGCGGCACTTGGGGTTTATCCCTGAAGCATTTCAGAAAATGCAAAACATTTTGTGCTCTTACTTTGGAAGCTTTGTTTTTTTAAACATCCTTTAAAACACAAATTAACAAGTTAGCACTCGAGTGTCTGGTTTGATTTGCCTCCCGCTTTCTGAATACATCGCAGTTTGACTCGGGAGGTCATAGAAATAATGTCCTGCATACACGTTTTCATTTAATCAGCTGGCATTATGCTTTCACTTTAGTGAAACTCAAATATAGCTAATTAGGGAAATTAGGAAATGTATTTCCTGATAATAGGAAATGTTTAAGCACTGCATAGTTTTAAATGATTTCTAATCATATTTGAGTTATAATTTGGCCCATAAATAGCATATCACATTTTTAAGTACTTAACAAATACTTAAGTCTGTTATTATCATTACCAGTAGTAGTAATCTGATCGGCGTAGACCGTAGAGTTTTCCAGTGGTTATCAGTAATGTCTGTGATCTCAGGGTAAAAATGGAACCAGTAGTTGTCCAGGTTCAGTGATTCTTACAAGCCTCTTGTATTAAAAGAAAGAACTAAAAACCAGCCGTGCCAGTGAGCCCCACTTCTCATGTGAAGTCTGTGCCTCGCTGACATCTGCTGGCTGAAGCCGTCGGAGCATTTTCACATCAGACAGGTGACGAGGGACAGAAACATTTTTCATATTGAGTCGAGTTAAAGAATGTAAGCAGTGTACTAATGAGCCATTAAACACACTGTTGCCACCACTTTCTACAAAATGAATGTATTATCTTACATGTATGTAAGGCCTTAGTAAACCATGTATGATAGTGTTTGATACAATAGTTCTTCCTAATTATTGAAAGTTAGAATGTGGAGCATGTAGATGTAGCGTTCAGCATTTGAAACCATCAAAGTTTGTAATTTCCAGGAGACCCTTTTTTGGAAAGTAGATGTAGCAGGATTTAATTGTGCCAGCCGTGTGTGGTGGAGCTTGGCGTTGCTCTGTTTCTTCTGACACGTGGCCTTTAGCATGTTTCAGGGTTTCAGCGTTATCTATCTTCAGGATACCCACAAAGTGGTATTGGGTTTATTGGAAGGAAACAGAGGTCTTTTGCACATTTTCAGTACTTTTATATTAGTTGAATTTTTTATGTTATTTTTAAGCATTGATAAAGGAACGATAGTCATGTGGTCAGTCACTAATATACTAGCACGTACAAATCTTATTTTTAATCAGCTTTCTTCACCTTCCAGGCTTCAGGGATGAGTCTGCGGTGTCTGGTGAAATGATTTTTCTGTGCCATGCAACATGAAAAGCTCATGTTGTGTTCCGTAGTATTTTGCTAGTTCACTGATGTCATTTCCTCCATAAAGCGGTCTTGACTTGCTGAGTCCAGTTTTTAATTTCCTTTCTTCTGAGCTCACTTGAATCGACCTGAAGGCAGATTTCTCTTGACTTTCTGTGCGTTTTCCAGAGTCTTGTTTTGTCAGCAGCACTTGCACCGCGGTGCCTTAAAGCACTTACATTCACTCTTTTCATGCATTATGCTTTTATCTCAGGTGTATGTTCCTGTTCTTTTCATTCGGTTTGGGATGTTTCCGGCACACTCCTGTGTGGGAGAGGGTCGATGTAAATGAAGAGTTTTCCTCTGCAGTAATCAGTAGACGGTTGATAAATACTCACCTGTTCTCATTGTCATTTTGAAGGATGGTAAATAGCCATTTAAATTTTTCTTCATGAAAACAAAAAGGCAAATGGAGAAAGGTATTTTCAGAAGTGTTTTTGCAGTCTCTCTACAGTCACAAGTGTGGACGGTTGTTTCTGTGTGGAACGTTATGTAGTTTCACGCACAGTCACATCGGTCACAGCAAACCACGCAGTTCTGATGAAGGGTTTGTCTTCATGGCTTCTTCCTTTCACATTTTTGCCCTGGTTTGTTTTCTGCCGTGTCGTACTTCCCACGTCTCAACTAAAGATTTAATTCATGACGGGCTGACATTTATAACCAGCTAAGCTAACTGCACCTAGGCATCACGTAATCATCACTTAATCCTGAACTTGTATTTTTACTAATTATAAACAACTTGTACTTAATGTTTGTATGTTTTACTCTCAAGAATAAAGTAATCACTTTTGGGTACCATGAATGTCAGACTTAAAATTCTTTTTGAGATGCAGACTGAAAATCATATAAGCAACGCTGATGTGATTCTTTCACCTGCTCCAACCCCTGCAGTAGCACACGTTCTTTGAATGGCCAAAATGAAAGTTGGTGCATTGTTCAGGGAAAATTTCACCTCGCCCTCTGTCGCTGGACTAAACAATGAAAGCTTTGTTGAAGAAGTAAGGATCCTTTGAGGTTTTTAGGGGTTATACTATAACACCATGCTGAAGATCCTGTGTGTAGGTGAGCTGTTTTATCCTCATCATTGTTAGAATGATTAGAAAACTGAATGAAACCGGAGGACCAGCTTGGGACTCCCCCACCCCACGTAAAGGTCTTTAGTACCTGTTGTCACATGTTAGCAACATGATCCACATTGTCTCTGTCGACCCGTTAGTGCTCCACACTTTTGCCTGTCATTCTATTTTCTGAACAGCTGTGTCACATGCCCCTGTAGAGAAGCTGAAGTTAATTATCCTGTTAGCATGGAGTGAGAAAACGAAGCCTTGTCTTCTTCTAACAGGTCAATACACACACTTGTTTTCTTTTATATTTGAGGCAACAGACTCATGTGCTGTTGGGGGGTTGTGTTGAACCCATACACAAGATTCCTCAACCTAATTCCAGCTGAGTGTGTGTGCTCCCTGTTTGGACAGGCTTTGGGCCAAGTCATTCCACAGCAAACCCCCGTCCTCCTGCTGTGGAGCCTGACGTCCGCCCCTCTTCTCCTCTCGTGTCATTCCCCGTGGGGCACTTCAGATAAACTATAAACAACTATTTGCCCTCCAGACAAGCCACATTCCTGATAAGTCTTTGCGTGAGCAATTATTTCCGGGTCGAGGACCGACTTTTTTTTTTTTTTTTTTTTTCCTCCTGGCCTTCCTCATTCCTTTTTTCTCTCTCCCCTTTCTCTTTCTAATAGAATTAGAAGAACAGCTGTGGTGACCTGTGGCTCAGTAAAGGAGACAGCCTCGTGTTTCATCTGCTTGTTTTGTGTCCTCGTTTGTTGTGTAGCAAAGCTCACAGGCAGAACAAAAGCAGCAGAGCCAGTTCTCTGAAATGGAATCAGGCTTGTATAAGTTGGTAATGAATCATTTGTCCATCTTGTCGAGAGCTCAATGGTGGGGGAGAAATGTGGGAACCATTACTCGCCTTGGTCTGCTCTGCCGTCTCCCCTTTCGTTTGTGGCCTGTGTGTGTGCGTGTGTGTGTGTGTGTGTGTGTGTGTGTGTGTGTGATGAACCGCTCCACTTGCGTTGGTCAGAATCTGGCAGCGTTTTTCTCTGACAGGAAATATAACTGTGGAAAAACAGGTTAGGTGAAGATAAAGCTTTCTATTACAGATATATTTGCCTGTGTGCAACATGTTAAAGCACTGTTCCAAATATACTGTTGTACTGAGCTTCACTTTGTGCTGAGAGCATGGCTGTTGACTTTAACTCCACCCATTTGAAAAGATCGTGTTGGGCCTGTTTGGGTAGACTCCTTTAACCCCTGGGATTCTTTTATTTTTCACTTTCCCAACCTTTAACACAGCCGTCTCGTTTTAGAAGGCAGTTTGTTTAACTTTAAAGGCTTAAACACTAACTTCAGACTATTTTTAATTTCTGTTTTCCGTCTCTCACAGATTCAGTTGTGGACAGCCCTCAGCTCTCACCCTTCAACTCCAAGGGTCCCCTCTGCCTGTCGCCCTCCTTCCAGATGTCGACCCTCAGCCTGCCGGGCCAGGCCCCGTCGCCCCTGCAAAGCCCCATCCTGAGCGAGGTGGGCAGCAATGCCAGGCTAGAGGAGGAGGAGGAGGGCAGGAGGAAGGTACACTGTTTACATGCCACCCTTCCACCCCCCCCGCCTCACAACCCCTTTAAACAGTAGAAACCACAGACTTCACCTGCCTTGTAATTTGTATTGAGATGGGATTTTCTAACATTTTGTTCATGTAATGGAGGGAAAGGAAGCTTCTGTTAGAAAGATGTTAGTTTTTACATTGAGGGACTGTTATCCATCATTCAGTTTTGAAACACGTCCCTTTTCTCCATCAGCGATATCCAACCGACAAGGCCTACTTCATTGCCAAAGAGATTCTGACCACAGAGCGAACGTACCTAAAAGACCTTGAGGTCATCACAGTGGTGAGTTGTCTTTTTTTAAATTTCTTTTTGTTTGGATTTACCAAGACAATGTAGAAGTAATGTGGTCATTGTAAGAAAATATATTATGAAACAGAAGTAAGTCATCAAAAGAGGAAAATTACATCACATTAACGTCACATTTAACAAATACATACAAGATCCCACATTTTCATACAGGTATTTTAAATATTGTCAGTCCAGCCTTCATTTAAAGGTGATTCTGACTTTAGAGTCTGAAACATCAGAAAACGTCTTGAACTTTTTAGTTTATTTTCACATAAATCGAAGAAAGCATCAAATTCTCCCAATGGAAAAACAGTTCATCACTAATCTAAAAAACCTGACGGTTAGTTTTCTATAGATCCTCTAATCAGTTAACCTGCTACTGGTTTCATCTCTGATGCACACACACCAGTTTATTCATCAGGAGAATACGTATCAGTACTGTCTCTGTGCTCTCAGTGGTTCCGCAGCGCTGTGATCAAAGAAAACGCCATGCCCGATGGCCTGATGACCCTCCTCTTCTCCAACATCGATCCCATCTATGAGTTCCACCGAGGCTTCCTCAAGGAGTTAGACCAGAGGCTGGCTCTCTGGTAGGCGCTCCCTCCGTGTTTCTATGTGTGATTAGATGCAGTGAAGCTTGTGATGAGATGAACACAAAATCAACCGTGTGTTTCTTCAGGGAGGGACGCTCTAATGCTCACGTCAAAGGTGACTACCAGAGGATCGGCGATGTGATGCTGAGGAACATGTGTTCTCTAAAGGTGATTCACCATCCCCTGAATCTGCGTCACCTCTTCTGTGCGTGTTTGATTGACAGACAGTGTGTCACGTGTGTCATGCTCGTCATCCTCAGGAATTCACCAGCTACCTGCAGAAACACGATGAGGTTTTGACGGAGTTGGAGAAAGCCACCAAGAGACTGAAGAAGCTGGAGACGGTCTACAAAGAGTTTGAGCTGCAGAAGGTTTGCTACCTGCCCCTCAATACGTTCCTGCTCAAGCCCATCCAGCGCCTCATGCACTACAAACTCATCCTGGAGAGACTGTGCAAGCATTATTCTCCAGCACACCGTGATCATGATGACTGCAAGGGTGAGCTCTCCATAGGTTCCTGGTCCCTCCACAGTATCAGCAGCTCAGGATAAACAGACTCACTGAGCTGAAGTAAAACTTCAGGAGTGTTTTGTGTCCTTATGGGTCAAAATAATCAAGTTTGGGTTTTTTTGTCAGCGTTGTCAAAATGGACAGAATGAATTCTGGGAAACATTCCTCTTACCTGTGTTGTCACTATAGCCAGATGATAATAAGACAAAGATTCAACTATTTTGATTCTAATCTTTTTTTGCTTCACAGAGGCTCTGAAGGAAGTTGCGGAGATAGCCACTCAGCTGCAGAGCAGCCTGATCCGGCTGGAGAATTTCCAGAAGCTGACAGAGCTGCAGAGAGACTTGATCGGTATAGAGAACCTGACAGCACCAGGCAGGGTGAGTGCAGTGACACAGAGCGGAGAGCAGGGGGCACTGGGAAACTGGGGGAAAAGGGTCATGTACATTACAGGATCTAACAAGCGTCTTCTGTTTTCAGGAGTTCATACGAGAGGGCTGTCTCTACAAGCTCACCAAGAAGGGACTGCAGCAAAGAATGTTCTTCCTGGTTAGTACAAGTCCAGTTTACGATTCAGCAGCTGCAAACGACAGTACCTGAAAATGAATGTTTCTGTTGTCTTCTCAGTTCTCAGACATGCTCCTCTACACAAGCAAAGGTGTTACAGCAACCAATCAGTTCAAAGTGCACGGCCAGCTGCCCCTTCATGGCATGATCGTGAGTATACACACTCTAGGTCACCTCCTTCAATTTTGTCCCTTGTTAACCTACATACAGGTACCACTCTGACTCCAGGGACACTGTCAGGTGTGTAGTAACACCTGAAGGTGGGATGTGCAGGTCAACACGTTGGATGTTTTAGTATGAGCTGATCAGTGTGGCAGTATGTTGAGAAGGGAGGGCCTGGGTCTCCTAACCTTGCATGTCTCTGCTTTACCCCTGGCTGCAGCTCATAGTGCTGGACGCTCCGGTAAGTCCTCTGAGCTCTGCCAGTGTGGATGCCCAAACCCTACCCGTCTTCTCCCACGCTTGTGTAGACAGATCACCACAGAGCACACCCAGCAGATTGCTCCAGACTCTCAGTCACACACTCACATCTCAGTCCCTGTTTGTAGTTTTTTTTTTAAGGGCAAAATAAAACAGACATCTCAGATGATAAAAATGTCAACAGGAAATAGCGATGTTTCCTCTGGCTGTGTGTTTCAGACTTAAATCTGTATACTGACAGGAGGCTGAATGAAAAGAAGGACGTGGTTTAACTCCACATATATAGAGATGCTCCAGTAGAGGCTGTTTGGCAGGTCTCTCTCTCTGACTTCAGACTTTCTGACTCCATTTCCCTTTTGCCAGTTCCTGATCTTTAACCACTGTGAACAAAGTTGTTCAGATCAGCATTAGAACACAACAACTGTTTCCTCCATCGCACTGAATTTTCCCTTCTTGGTCTGTAGGTTGAGGAGAGTGAAAACGAGTGGTCAGTCCCCCACTGCTTCACCATCTACTCTGCTCAGAGAACCATTGTCGTGGCAGCCAGGTGAGAGTTTGATCAGACCGTGGAATGCATGCAAATTTAGAATGCATCGCTTCATGTGTAATTCATGGTGCTTTTCTTTTTCTCTCTGTTTTCAGCTCTAAAGTGGAGATGGGGAAGTGGATTGAGGATCTGAATCTGGCTATTGACATGGCCAAGAAGTCTCAAGAAAAATCCAGCGTTTTCCTTGATGCAGGACTCAGCGACCGCTCCAACCGTAAGATTCACCTCAGTGTGATGTGGAAATGTAGAGTAACCACGGCACCCGAGCGAGAAAGTGCTTTACGTGGCTGTTTGGTTTTTTTTACTGTGTTCAGCTGAAAACAAAAAAATGTTAGAAAAACATTTTCCTTGGGAAAAAGTAACCATCCAAATATACAGTTAATCCCTTTCCTCCACACAACTTCCTGTCCCACCTCCTCCTCCTCCTCCTCCTCCTCCTCCCTCCTCCCTCCCTCCTCCCTCCCTCCTCCTTCAGGGTCGTCTGACGAGGTTTCTCTGGAGCAGGAGTCGGAGGATGACATGAACTCCTCCAGGACTTCACTGGACAACCAGACGCATCACCGTGCCAACACAACCATGCATGTGTGCTGGCACCGCAACACCAGTGTGTCTATGTCCGATCACAGCCTGGCTGTGGAGGTACTCCTCCTCTGCCCACATTAAGACGCTTCCACACCCATTTACACACAGACACTTTAAATAAGTTTGGAAAACATTCACCAGCACCAACAGGTGGTTTCACCCACACATCATTCACCACCGCTCCATCAGCACATTAGAGCATATCGGCTGCTCTTGCTCTGGGGTCCATCTTCGCGTTTCACCTTGTCATTCTAACCCTTCAGTTTCCTCTGATGTCCCTCTGTTTTTTCCCCTGCTGATCTTCCATATCCTGTGTTTGGACTGTCTCTGCTGTGTACCCAGTGTGTTCTGAAAAGCTCTTTCTTGTTGATTTTTTTCTGTTATTCTGTTTAATGTTAATAATGTGCATGCAGCAGAGGTTCTGTCATGGTTTCTCTGACACTAACATTTTCACTTCACAGACCTGGAGGATTTCCTTACTGGTTTATCTTTCCCCTTTCTTCTTCTTCTCAAAGCTAACATGCTAACACTGTCTCTGCACCCTTCCTTCCTCTGTGTCTCTTCACCCTCTCAGTCTTCAGCTCTCCGGCTGTCTCACCAGAGCTTCCTCCTCGCTACCTCCTCGGTCAAGGCCAAAGACCAAACACCATCACACATGTTTGCTGGTACCGAAACCAGAACCTGTCTCTCACTGATTACCTGCGCATGAATCAGGTACTAGAGTCATGGGCCACAATAAGATAACAACACAGGATAACAAAATTCTAAAATGGTGAACCAGAACTATAAGAAATAAGTTTAAGATGCAAGTAAACAACATCTCCACAAACTTCCTGAATACTCCAGCAACACTTCAGTTCTTTCCAAGCAAAGCTCTCAAAAAATAAAAGTAGAAAACGTCCTCACAACTTAAAATATACCAAATATGAGAGAAGTATGATAAATATAAATATGAAAGAAGGTAACGTTTTTCAGAATCAGATCTTTACAGCTGCAGATCCCTGTATTCTGATGTTTATGACAGCATTGGTTTTTTGTAGCTCAGTGAATTGGTCAGAAACAATTCACAACCAGTTTATTTAGAAGTCACCAATAATCTTTCACTGCACAGGAAAACCATACATGATCACATACACACACAGTCAGAGCTGAACACAGACGTTGGGCTGTGAACTGTGATTGACAGTCAGCTGTTTGACCCTGGGCCTTTTCTTTGCCTAACAGTTAGTTTGACTAACAAACTGGTTTGTTTGTCATCTGGATGATAATCTCACTGCTCATTCTTGTCGCCCGGCGTGACCTGTTTTTTTCAGCAGTTACTTTAGTGAGTGCAATTTTATCTTAACTGAATCATTTACAGGAGATTCATGTGAACAGTAAGATGAACATGAACACACAAAAGCAGTGAATCAAAAGTTCACTGATTATCTCACTGACATCTCTTCACACTCATGCTACAGGTCAGCGTGACAAACGTCAGGGCCGGTGGTGATGACGGTATCCGTGGAGACCATCGGAGGTCTCCACGGATACGAAAGCTCCACACAGACAGCAGAGGCTCAGTGAGATCAACAGAAACAGTGTGATTTAGTCGTTATTAACACGCCACAGCCCTCCTCTGTAATCAGCGAGGCCCACCACAACTGAAAATCACTGACTGTCGTTGTGAATGTCTAAACATCAGTTACAGTCACTGATTATCGCTGTGTAACCTGTATACTTTCTGCCCTGTCCTCCTCCGTAGAACCAGCTCTCAGGATACCTCCTGAGGAAGTTCAAGAACAGCAACGGGTGGCAGAAGCTCTGGGTCGTTTTCACTAACTTCTGCTTGTTCTTCTACAAGACTCACCAGGTCAGCCTTCACATCCTGGGATTTATCTTTTCTGCTCGAGCACAAGCCCAGTAATCACATGTAACTGAGGAGGGCGGGAATGTTGTTGTTTACAGGATGACTTCCCGCTGGCGAGTCTCCCCCTGCTCGGCTACACCGTCAGCACCCCCGAGGAGTCTGACAGCATTCACAAGGAGTACGTCTTCAAACTGCAGTTCAAGTCCCATGTTTACTTTTTCCGAGCGGAGAGCGAATACACCTTCGAAAGGTACGAGCACACTCACCTGTTTGTAATTTATCCTGTGACTCCCAGAACACTGTCACACACGTCGCGGGGTCATTTCATAATAGTTTTAAACTTGAGTCTGCCGATGTGACACCGCACGCTGTCTCTCCGCAGATGGATGGAGGTGATCAAGAGTGCAGCCAGCACCACGGGCCGGATGAGCCTGCTCATACCTAAAGGAGGTCCCATGGAGATAAACGGAAAATGAATCAAACATCATGTGTCTGGGGGCTGGGCCTCTGGGACGTCAGACCAACTCAGTCTCCTCAGACAGTCAGTTTACAGTGAAATGAACTTTTGGACGTTAACAACTGGAGACTGAAAGATACTGGCAGGTTTTAAGTGTTAACATTTCTCAGCTTACTTCTCTAATGGTCTGTGCGTTTTTCTTCATTAATGATGTAAATGATAACATTTGCTCCAGTATATACAGGATATAATGAAAGGGAGACATGTACATTATGATCAGGTTTTTTTTCATGTAGACTCATACCACAGGAAGTACTGTTTTATGGGACCAAATCCAGCACCAAGGGCTTAAATTCAGTCTTTTTGAAGGACTTTTCTCTTCAGCACATGACGACTGAAGCTTTGTTGGGCACAGCACGCTGCCACGGGAAACAGATGATAAACAGTATGTGGAAAATGAAGGAACGGGATAGTATGTGCTCTGTTCACTGTACTTTGAAAGAGCCAGAGGTGTGTGTGTGCGTGTGAGACCGAGGCGAGAAGAAAGAAAACTGACATGTGGGAAGAAGTTTGAATCTCGAAGCCGTTTAATTTGGGAGATACATGGGAAGTTCTGAGGAATTCATGCTGCTGTTGGGACAAAGACATGAAATTTGGCTTCAGACGTTTGTGAAAACATTTTGCAGTGTTTTAAGCATCAGCCTGAATGAACTGTTGTATAAGCAGCGTTTATTTCTAAAGGAGGCTTGATTTACCTGTTAATGGAAAGATGCAACAGATGATGAGCTGTTCTGCTTCATACTCCTGATTAGTTAGGCAGCATTATTTCCAGTTTGGTGCTTCTTTAATATCAAATGTAATCTTTTATTCTGATATTATTTTGCATAGGGATAACAGCTCTTGGACATACTGTGCAGTGGTTACTTTAGCGTTTACTTTGTGTAAAAGTTGCCGATTTTCCCTCTTAACACAAACAAGAAGAACATATTCTGAAGTGATTGTACTTGGTGATTGTGTCTCTGTGTCAGGCTGTTCAGACAGAGGGGAGCTGACGAATGGGAGACAGTTATTTAGTGCGCTACGTGCAACCATGGTATTATTTGGTATATATTTTTTATGAAGACTGGAATCTTTACTCTCTCTCTCTGTGTGTGCGCAGGTGTACAGTGTGTGTGTGTGTGTGTGTGTGCATGTGCGTGCGTGTGTGTGTGTGTGTGCAGAGAAGCCAACTGTGTAGTCCTGCCTACACCTGTCCTGCCTCTGGAGCTGTGACAGACGGTGATGATAGAGGTCACCTCCCGACCGTCTGACGCTCTGTGTGTGTGTAAGACACTGACTCTGTTGCACAGTTAACATTGAGTATGTTACTCCTATTTATTGTTTAGCATGTCATCAGGGCCATGCTCCTGAATGCCCTCATGTAGTCCTCATGTTATTCCATTGAAAACCTAACAAATAAAGATCATTTCAATCAGCTTGCGTCTTTTTGCCGACAGTTGTCAGGTGTTTTATGTACTGTAGATTTATCAGGAAACATCTGGCCTGCAGATGTGTGTGAGGTAGACATCCAAATTTTAGGTGTTCACTTCAAGCTGCTTCACAATCCAGATGTACAAGAAGCTTTGCTAGATCACAGGCACATTTTTTTAATATGTCATTATTTATTTATTTTGAAACATGAAACATTAAAAAAAATCCATCCATGATTTTTAATGTGCTTAAATTACTATTTGCAGTGCAGAGAAAGGATGACTTTCATTTTATTTACTGGATGTGCTGTTACTTTAAATATGAATAATGAAGTCTGTATTCTGACTGTAACACTGCAGTAATTCCTACATTCGTTTAACACACAGCAGCATCTATGGCTGTTCTTTACCTGCAGTCACCTGTGAGTTTACAGTAATAATCTAAAATACAGTCCAGAGCTGTAACAGACACTTCATGTATTCAACATTTCTGATCATAGGAAAGAAACGTTTTCCTTTTTTCTCTCTGCCTAACAGAGCAGTTGTGTTGCAATGCTGCACATCTGGATCACGTTAAAATAAACAACATGTTTGTGAACGTGTTGCACTGATTCAGTGATCTGTGCGACTGCATTCAGAGCGCTGCCATTTAGTGTTTTACACTAAATATGCTCGGACGGCATTTTGTGTTTTAGGAGAAGAATTGTGTTGTTGACTGAAACTCTCTTGTGAAACCACAGTCAAAGCAGCAGTGAAATGCTGTAACAACACCTCAGCTCATACAATGGAAAGTGAATTTTGTTTGGGTGGATCTGCTGACGGAGGTTTCTGTGCTGGAAAGTAAAAGAAAATGAATCCAAATATTATTAAATGAGGAAACACCGAGCCTTTTCGATGATTCTCTTGTCGGTTACGGTTTCTTCTGTCTGCAGTATTAACAGGGATTCAGTCACACACAGAGCAGGGCATTCCTCAGGCATGCCCAAACAGCGTGAACACTGGGCGGGGCGGCTTCCCCAGAAATGCCAAGGAAATGCCCAGGAAATCTGCTCACACAGTTTTCTGTTAGGGAGTGGAGAAGGCGTGTATCTCACCACGGTCTGCTGTCATAATGTTTTCCTTTCAGAACGACTTGGCCACACAGCACATTCCCTCCGTTCCCTTTATCTCATGGGTCGAGCTGATAGAGAGTTTGCAGGTGATGATTTTACATCTGCGACACGGTGTGCTCATAAAACATGCTGCATTCAGAGCAGACAGAGCCTGGTGTTGGTTTCAGATCCTTATCATGACTGACTGTAATCACAGCTAGATTAGTATGTCACAGAGAGATAACTGACCTTTCTCAGCTGAAATACAGTCTAATGAGTCGGCAGACACCAAATATCAAACTTCTCCTTTTACTAAATTTGTATTTACCAGCATCTAAATGCAACTGTTACACTACTGACATAATGAAAGGTTTTATTGTGCACCTGAATTTACTTTTACTGACAAAATTGGCTAAATTTTAAGTCTGATTTTGAATGGTGGACTTGTGCTTTACCCACTCTGTACTGTATATTCCCACAGGCCTAAGCTTTGCAGACAGACACATATTCACTGACTCACAGTCGTGTATCCATCACTCTCTGTGTCTGTCTGAGAGAAAACCTTCCTCAGCTTCTGCTTCCTGTCAGAGCTTTGTTTCCTCCTTTTCATGTTTTCACTTGTTGTATTTATGGTGAATATTCATCACGGGGAGCATTTCACCTTCTAACAATGTTTAGTCTCTGCTTCACACACCCCCTGCACTTCATCAACAACACACTTCTCACACAGTCAGGATGATGTAAACAAAAAGAGGGGTTTTATTTTGACAGGCTCCCCGTGTGTTTCCTGTTGAACAGAGGATAACCAAACAGACGCATCTGAGTGGAGAACTGCCGATTTTATTTTGCAGGCACACCTTTAATAAATCCAGTTACTGGAGTGTGTTAGATGTGTGAGTTAGGACGGAGGCGGAGGGGCGGGGCTTGTGTTGGTCTGCTTATCTCCGCCTTTGGACTCCACAATAAGTGCCCTTAGAAGGAAAGCCTGTCAGACTATAAACTTGAGAGCATTTTTTTCTTGCGCGCAGAGTGGCAGTAAATCCTCAGCTCAGGAAAGTCAGCGATCAAACTCACTTTTCTGCTCAGAGACGAGTGAAGATGCAGCCCGTGTAGGATGATGGTGTGGACACAGGGCTTAGAAGGCTGTTCATTGTCGGGTAAGTGTAATTTAATTGTTCTTACCTTCATTATAAGCGAGTGTAGGCGCACTAACACTAACTTTATGGATCCATACATGACTTTTCTGGTGTAGTAGCAGACTTTTCCTCGCTCAAATGCTCCTTTCTCTGCAGTCTGTGCTTTATATAACCTGCAGCTTCAGTGGGCTTTTTTTGAGTTTGCTTAGGACAGCTTTATCCAGGCTATCAAAAGATGTCCACAGACTAATCCGCGTATTTGTTGTGCAGGATAATCTCCAGAAGTCTTCCCATCCACTGGAAGAGGAATAGGAGGACGTGTGCCGGGGGAGAAGTGGCGGCGGAGGCGGGGAGGTGAGCAGCGCACTCCGCGGTGGATGACAGGGGCATGGAGATGTTGCGCCGCTCCTCTGTGTTTGCGGCTGAGGTGTTTGACCGCTCGCCCACCGACAAGGAGCTGGTGTCCCAGGCCAAAGCACTGTGCAGGGACTACATCCATTCCAGGCTGAACCGTGCCGGCATAGGCTGGTCTAATCCTGAGCACGGACTGGCTGCATCAGGTGGGACACTGGGAGAGATATCGTCTGTTCTGCTGTGGCTGGGTAAGTTTCTGAGGCGGTGTACCCAAACCTCCATAGACCATCACACACTGCATTCATATACAGATTCATTCTACAAATGTGTGCTTAACGATTTTTACATGTTTGAATTAATAGTGTTCCTAAAATATTCCCACAGTTTTATTATATTTTTGCTAAAGCTGCCACTGAGGGCGCAGAAGTCATTTCGGGCCTAAAGCGCATCAAACATTCTCTGAATTCACGTTTTACATGTTGGATGTTTAAAAACAAACAAAAAAACAGGTATCCACATTGTTAAGCTCAGAGTGCTTATGAAAACACGAGAGCATTTTTGCATAGAAGGGAATGTTTACCTGGTGGAGAAGAGAACAAGCCTGAAATAAAATCACCTTTCAGACTCATTTAGAGAAATTTAATAAAAAACATTTTTCATGATTTTCAGATCTCTTCAAAATTGTTGCAGTGATGGGGAAATCATGACATCAAAAATCCTGGCCAGGACATTGTCTGACTTTATATTTCAGCATTGTGTTGTGGGATTACTTTCATTTTCACTGTAAGGAAGAACCCTGAGGTGATTCCAAGGAATCCCCAGAAAAACAAGAGACAGGGTTTCACTTCAGTATGATTTCCCTGGATGTTTGCCAACTCTGAAACCTGATCGAATACAGATGTCTCTTCTAGCGTCAGGTTTCACTTTTACATTTATGGTTATCACTCACTGAAAAGGAGACTGATTGTTTAAAATAAAATTAAGGGGCGTGTGTCCACTGGAAACAGTCTCCAAAATTAAAATTCAAAACAGAGGCTTGGCAAACCGCTGAGCACAAGATCTATTACAGAGAGTAAATCAATTACTTTTGGACTTTGTCCCCTTTAAAGTCGATGAAGTTATAAAAGAGGATCTATAGCTCATAAATTTCAGGTGAAATCAACATTTATTTCTCTTGCTGAGCTTTAGATGAGAGGATGGGTCTCACTCTCATGTCTGTGCAGTAAATCTGTAGCTGGAGTCACGTTGCTTAACACAAAGACTGGAAACAGGTTTCCACGAGAGTCTGACAGCCAACCTGGCTCTGTTTCAAAGCTAACAAAATCCACCTACCAGCATCTGTAAAGCTCACCAATTAACATGTCATACCTTGTCTGTTTATACCATAAAAACTGACAGGGAAGCAGTGGAGACGAGGTACTGGTGTCTTTGAGCAGAGCCCAGCGAGCTGCTTTCCCCTGCTTCCAGTCTGACAGGCTCAAGCCACATATTTAAACCAGAGATATGAGAGCGGCGTCTATCTCATCATCTAACTCTTGGAAAAAAGTTTAAACAAAATGCTTCATTTATTCATTTAATATTGTTTGATTATCACTTTCACAGCCACTCAGAGTGTGATCCTGTGTGTAATGTGTGGTTGTGGTCTGTGGCCTAAATGCAGCGGTAAAAAACATACAATAGAGAATTCAGTAAATCCGTTTAGACTTGGTTTAACCTCTTTTGTTCTGACCAGGTGATGAGTTGGAATACCTTCGACCCAACGTTTACCGTAATGTGGCACGACAGCTGAACATCACAGTGGCATCGGAGAGCGTGGTGTCTGATGCCTTCCTGGCTGTGGCTGCAGACATTTTCTCCACGGGTAGGTCCTCGTCAAAATCTAGTTGTACTGTATATCAAGCCATGCATGCAGGCGTGCATCATGGGAACTAACTTTAGCGGTTTGTTATCGGGTTCATCTCTGACCTTCACAAACCTTGGACTTGAAAATAAAGGAAGATGTTTGTCCTTTTAGGGAAGTTCTTCATTTAGTTGTCAGTGGGAAGGAGGAACTTCAGAGCTTGAGGCAAATACAATAAAAACTATGAAAGTTTGGTGTACTTATGTTACTTCTCTTATTAATGATTCCTTCATGTAAACACGTCTGAAGTAGGCTGACCACGAGGCTGTCCGGTTAGTCAGAAACAATTTGTTGCTCTCATTATCTCCACCAGGAAAGGAAACCTGGGGGAAACAGTCAGTCCTTATTAGGTTAACATGTTGCTGGACTGAGTGATTGTTACAGACAGTTTGGACCCCACCCAGGGAGTTCAGTCGTGAATGTCAGCTGCTTTATTCCTCAAGGAATGTAACAGAGTCATTTGCTGCAAAGGTTAATTAAGAGTCAACTGGAAACTGAAGAAAATCAGGTTAGTTTTGTCTTTAGTATGAGCAGAGTGACTGTGGAAAAACACTGACTGCTTCACACACATTCAAATGAAGGTTTATCTACCTTAACCCGAACATGCTCTCAAGGTAATGCTAATGACTGTAAGTGTTTATTTAGGGATTTACATGTAAAAAGTGTAGCGACACTTTGGTGTCAGTTTACAGGTTTAAAACACAGCCCTCCATGATTACAGTGTCAGTCTGGACACAGAGTAAAGCTGACAGTCTAGACTTGTTACTGTGTGAAGAGGAAGTTATGGGCAGCAGAAGATTATGACCACAAAATTGTCTAATATGTATGAACTGAGTGAGGCTTTCCACAATGCACTGATAATCTACAGCTAAAATATGTGCAGACATCCTGCACGTTCCACAGGATGAGGGGCCCTTTGTGCTCTGAAACCTGTATGTAAAGATATTTTTATATTAACAATGGATCAAATTACAGTGTGTAATGTGAGAGTTGTTACTCGTTGTGTCAAACTTAGTCTACAGAGCTTTTTAGCATCTTGTAGATCATTGCTTTGGTTTCGCAGCCCTCACCCTTACTGTTTTACTTCTGTCTCTTAGTGTCTTATCAGTGCTGCCATTTTTTTAAAACTGAAAACAGCTGCATGAAATAATGAAGGCAGCTCTTTTCAGTGACAGAAACTATGAACATAATGGAGCCAGATATTTTCTCCTGCTGTCATACCAAACCACTCGACTATCCCTTTTACTTAAGTTGTGTTTTCTACCACAGCTCACTGTAGTGTTGCTCACATTTTCCTGTTGGCACACTTGCATATTTAGTTTTTGCCCTCACATCAAGCAAATCCTGTGTTTTCTACCACAGGGGCACCCTGACAGCTTAACTGAAACACAGGTCTGTATTCAGTATAAGCTGAGATAACAGCCGAGGTGGGACCCAGTGTAAGGCCACACTGAAGGGGCGCTACATTGATTTTAAACATAAAGTTCATGGAGACGACTCGTCAGCCTGTGAAGACAGAGCCCAACCTACACTGAAAACTCAAAGTCAGGATATCTCGTCTCTCACAAGGTTCCCAAAGGAGGAAGGTTTGAATTTAGACAGCCCTCCTGTGGGATCTCCCTCAAACTGGAAATGTATTTATAAAAAACACTGCTTATTTATAAAGTAAGCAGTTTTTGTTGAGTAAATATTTTCACGTCAGCATCCCCTCTATGGCTTTCCTCTTGACTAATGGCCTATTTGGGAAAATGGATTTTGTTCAAACTGGTTTTTACTCCTGGTTCGATCAGCCCCATTCCTCCAGTTTGTATTGAAATTTCAGCAGTGACTAACCTTAAATGGATCCTACAGCAAGATAATGACCCAAAACATTAGAAGGAAAAAAGCAGATGGTGTCTCCGCAGGATGAAGACCAGCACAGTGTCCAGACCTAAACCACATGGAGCTGGTTCAGGTTCAGTCAAAAGTGTAGATTAAACTTAGGTCAACTAGAAAATTCACTGTTTCATTTTTTTTAATCTCCAACTGTTTATTTGTTCTTTTAGTATCCATGCTTTGTCTTCTCCCGCTTTGATGATTAAGTCTTGGTGGCACAATTAGTACAAGCAGCAGAATTCAACTGAAAAACTTTACAGATATTTTTCTTATATTTAATGTTTTTGTTGCTTCTTTTGTTTTTGGAGCACTTTCTACCAGAGGTTTGGTTTAAAAGGTAAACCATAACTTAATCTCTTCTTAACTCACCAAGTATCAGACAGTGAGTGCACCACCCTGCAGATAACAGATTTCAGCGTCAGAGAGAAACATGACCTCCGTTTATGAGTTTCTAGGGATGAATCAGACGACAGTCACAGAAGATGGATGCAGCTCAGGCCCAGTTTGTATGTGTTGGACACATAAACACTACAGAAATAGTCTGAAGCTTTGACTGTAAATGGTGCGGTGGCAGAAAGCTTTACTCAACTTGTGAACTACGCTGGAAAAATGATCCGCTCACTAATCTAGTGAGGCGTACTGCCTGGCTGCTGCTCCGGGCCTTGTGTTTGGGTTTCCTTTGTGGGACACAGGCATGCAGGCTGAATGCCTGGCTGCTGCTGAGGTTTTATAATTTCTTCATCCATCTTTGACGAGAGCTGCTGACAGAGACATTTGCTGCCCTAGAACCTACTTCAACTACTCAAAAAGAGCAGTCACTCCACTTTACCATTTTGATCCCGTGTGTTCATGCAGCAGATAGCAGCTTATAAATGACTGTGGATGAAGCTGTGAGTGAGGATTTCATTTACTTTGTTCTAACAGGTTTTTTTCACTCGTTCGTCTTTGTCAGGTGTAACATGGGGAAAGGTGGTTTCTTTGTATGCTGTGGCAGGCGCCTTGGCAGTGGACTGCGTGCGCCACGGCCATCCAGCCATGGTCCATACCATTGTTGACTGCATGGGGGAGTTTGTCCGCAAGAGTCTGACGTCCTGGTTGAAAAGGAGAGGGGGCTGGGTAAGGGAATGATTACTTGTTTGTGTGGCTACTTGTGTGTCTGTGAATGTTTCTGATGATGCAGCTCTGAGGCCTCCAGTTTCACAATGGTGAACTGTCAGTAATGACAAAGCTGTGGCAGTGTGTGTGCTCCTGTGCTGGCACACTCTGCTGTGCTTGGTGGGTCCAAATATGGTAATCTCACTGTAAAATCATTAAAGCCCAGGACATCTACTCTGCGTCCTAACGTGGGTCGTACAGGAACATCACAAAGTTAGACCGGGCTTGAAATGATAAAGAACTGTAACTGAACCAGTTCTCAGATTTTTATTTTTAATCAGAGAACAAAGTACAGTAATGACAGGGAATGTGACATTATCATAAGAATATTTTAAAATGTTGAGATCTGTTGAAATCCCCATAAACATATTAGAGGAATATCACACAGAGCCTGATATAATCAACTAAGTGAACTAGTGCCCTGGATTTTTGGTTTCTTTTGTTCTGTCGTGCTGTCCAGCTGCATAATGGAACCAATCCCCTGCTCCCTTAATGAAATATATTAGCTATAATCTGACAAATTTCATATATTAGGCTTTTTGTTCTTTTGAACACAGAATTGGAATTTGTTCCTTTGACCACATCATAGTCACTGAGGAAACACACATCCACAACAGCTGACTTGAATTTAAGATCCAAGAGATGTTGTGTCTTCTTCTGATTCCTGTTAATGAGAAAGTCCTGTCAGATAAAATCCTGCAGGAACAATAACAAGGCCTGGCAACGTGCCTCTATCTGTTCTGCTCTGCCGGAAAGCAGCAACCCAACAAATGAACGCTGGTGTACTGAGAGACGTGGCACCCAAGTCAGCTGTGTTTTGAAAATAAGTGGAGTGTGACAAAATGAAGAGCAGTGCATTGTATAACTGACCTGATAAACACAAAGGAGGGAGCAGTTTTTCACAGCTGCAGTCTAAAATCAAACTGTAATATTCCTGCACTGTCAGAATGTAGGAAACAGTAGTATTTTGTGATATGAAGGACCAGGTGGATCTGAACTGTGACACTGAACTGCACTGTTTTCTAGTTATGGAAATTGATTGTTGGAGTGAGCATTGCTGAGATTACAGTGTGGGTCTTGGCTTTGAAGTGACATATTTGTGTGTAGGTTTTACATCTTGTCAGTGCAGATTGTCAGAATATTGATAGAACACATGTTGGATTTATACTAATGTACACACACTTTGTTTGTTTATGTCAGACTTTGTTTCGTGAGCTCTGTGGCACGTGTAGGACTCAGCGTCCTCTCTGCTCTTACAGGTGGATGTAACAAAGTGTGTGGTGAACACTGATCCCAGCTTCCGCTCTCACTGGCTGGTGACTGCTGCCTCCGCCTTTGGACACTATCTGAAGGCCATCGTGTTGTACCTCCTCAGGGAGAAGTGAAAGACAAAGTCACACGCTGGATCTTCTGGAGCGGACTGAGCAGCTCTGCACGCCACCAGCACCCCTCCACTGAAGCATCCACTGCTTTGGATTATGTTTACACTCATTTGCACTGAGCCTTCATTGATGAACACCAGCGGACTTTCCTTGCTTCTTCTGCTTCCTTGTGTCTATTTATTATTAAAGGTTATACAATATATTGGCACACATTTGATGTGAATGTATAAAGTCACCTACTGTATAATGTTTTTAGCTTTTCATTTTTCCACAAACTGCAGAACAGATCATTTTGATGCCCCTGGCAGGGGTTTGGCTTCCCCTAGTGGTTAAACATGGCAACTGCTGTATTTTGGCACATAAACTGAGAAGATCCTGAGGCCATCATGAGGGCTCCACTTTTCACCTGGATGGCATATACATTCTTTCTCTTTGCTGAAGGAGTGGTAGTTTTTTCAGCTTTAGCAACAACAATCCTGTCCCTGTTTCAGGGTTTTAGTTTTCTCATCACAATAGCTAGTATCTAGCAGGACCAGCAAGTACGTTTTGAGAAACTTCCATCTTCAGAGATATCCCCCGTCTCTACCAACAGCTAATCTCTCACATTGGTCCGAATCACAACCGACAGAATTAAAGAAGATAAAGCTGAAAGTGTCATAAAACATCAGTCTGTACTGTGATTCAAATGCAGAATCACACATGGCCATGTGTTGTACTGACTGGTGACGTGAAGTGAGCACATTGTGACTGAGCTTCTGTTTGCTTAATAATGTTTAAATTGGGGTTCACCATCTTAAATCATTGACGTGCTTCCTCTTTTAGCTATAATGGTGATATTGGGTGGAATAGTGTCGCAGTTTTTTTCCAAGTCAAGCCTGGGACTTCAAGAAAATTGGAACTTTTCTCCAGATGGCCTTGCCTTTTTAAAAATAAAAAGTTAGGTTAAAGATTTAGGCTCCTTCCAGCCTCTAATGAGTCAGATGAACTGAGCTTACAACCACTACATTTCAGACATCATTCCACATTCAATGCTATTCTTGCTCTCTGTATTACTTCACTGTGAGGCAGTGTGTTATGTTGCTCTGCTGTGATAGAAAAAAATGCAGGTTTGTTTGTTTTATCTGAGTTAGAGCACTTTGATAACATTTCAGTTTATGAGTAAAATTTATTCCATGAATAATTTCACTTTTATATGGCATGTAGCACTAGGTGTCCTAGAAAATAAGCAAATGTTTGTGAGTCATCTGCAGCTGTAAATATTGACATTAATAAATGGTGGTCAACAGTCAGAGGTCTCCCTGATTAATTAATATTGTGTGTGATGAGAATCATATTGTGAAAGCCCGATCTGATCATTATTTTTTGAATGCAAAGTCACTGGTTTTATTCTTTTCTTAAACTCATTTTTGTGTTTCTCCTCGGTGCCTGCTTTGTCTGATTTTCAACAAAGACACAGTTGATTGTTGAGCATTGAGAGTTTTGATTTTTGTAAATGCAGCAATGAAAGGACGATCAGTAGAGCAGCTCGTATGACATGATGAAACACCAATTAAACTGTTTTACCAAACGAATTAAGATAGTCTCCAACCACAGGGAGACATCCTGCACCTTATTTTTCCACTAAGTGCTTGTGACTAAATGTAAACAATTAACTCTTGTATTTGTGAATTACTGACCACCAGTAAAGCTTGAGTGTTTAAAACTGCCTCTCAAACTGCTCCTGTTACACTTCACCTTTCCACCGATAGTACTTTTTTTTATTTTGCTGTATCATAGCCACAGAATCTCATATTTTAATAAAGTATTTCTATTCTATTCTATTTTTGCGAATTTCAAATTTTGAATAAAGATTAAATGATTTTTGACTGTCATGTATTAACTTTCCAACTAAAGGCTCTAAGAATTGGTTAAATGTAAAATGTATATATGTATTTATAGTGAGAAAATCATGATCAAATACTGAAAATGTAGCTGCACGGTTACCGAACCTCCCTGAACGTGACTTGGACGTAACGGACACAACGTAAACTGTTTTCAACCTCTCAACAGGAAGGATACGTCATCCGTCACTGATTGGCTAGAGCAAAAGTGACCTCCCCTCCTCTGACGTCTTATTGGATGTTTTTACAAAATGTCCCGCCTTCTTTGGAATTCCTTGGCAGGACTCTCTTCCCATTGGTCGAGTAGGTCCGAGAGCAGAGAACAACAAACAAGATAGGGTGAAGACCGTCGGGATGGATGCAGGTAAGCGAGATTTTAGAGCAAAATAAAAAAAAAATCTGTGTCTTAGCAAGCTAGTCTGGCTGCAGAATAATCATAGCATCTCCTTTTCATACCTGGCAATAAATCTCCCGCTCTGTCATGACAGGATTGCAATTTCCAGCCGCCAGTTCAACACAGACCCCTATTGCTTTGTACCGTCGGTGACGTTAGCCTGCTAAAGTGATGACTAAAGCTAACCGCTAACTAACGTTAGCCTGCCTTTATTGCTAAATGTGGTGGTTTCCCCGCTTTGACAGCTCGCTGTACAGCCGTGTAACTTCGTGTGCGTTGCCCGGATGACATCTGTGTTAACGGCATTCGTTGCTGTCAAGTTCCTGTCTTAATAATTTGCCTTCTGTCCTTGGTTTGACTGTTTATGCTAACGTTCTGTTACACCCAAAATGAACATCCCAGTCGATGCACTGTCACCATCACATCAGTTATGCTACGTTACTGTTAGCTCTGGGGATGCTATTAGCTATGAGCGAGGCTATATGGCTATGAGAAGCAGGACTTCTGTAAATATGTAAAAGCGGTCAGAGAAAGCGAGCAGACTTCCTATTGCAGCAGCGTCTTCTTCGTCTGAAAGTGTCTCCTTACGTCCTTTAACGGTAGCTGTAAACCCGTAAATCACAGCTTTCTGCCTCTGAGCCAGGGAGCTGACAAGTAGAGAGTTAGCCTGTCAACTTTTCTCTTCTGTTGCTGGTTGTGTAGGTGAATATAAACACAGACTTACTATCACACTTTCTTAAATCACCTACTTACGCACTTACTTTTTACTCATTAGCAGTTAATTGTACAAGGAAAACTTTTTACAGATATGGATGAGTAATATATTTGTTTTTTGTTTTTGTTGTACATATTAAATATGTACTACTTTATTATAAAACGGACACATAAAGTTAAGTTTACTTGTCAAGGGTCATGACTTGTTAGCTTGTGAAAAACTGCTGAAGGATGTCTTCTGTGAGTAATATATGACTAAATGTGGTTGTAAAGTTTCATTTTTTAAGCTTTACCCATACCAGGGATTAAAGGGATTAAATATCTTGGCACCAGCTGCAACAAATTGAACATTTATTTTTAAAACCTGTTTCTCACAAGTCCTCCAACCTTATGGAAGTACAGTACTGAATTCCTGGAGGACCCCTTTTAAGTGCATTTTAGGTTTTTCCTGACTTTGTGGAGCTTGTTTTTAAGGTGTTTGTTTCCCTATGAAATACATTTGGCAGGAATTTGAAGCTTGATACTGTATTTTATCCCACAGGGAGATTCCTCCTTCAATAGCTCCTTTGCATTTAAAATGAGATGCAGGTTAATATAAAGACGCATGGGTTTCAGAGATAGGTGTATATTGATGCATACAGAATATCCTTCCTGGAAGAGCCTGGAATCTTTCTCAAGCAACTAATGGATACTGGATCTTTACACCCTTCACTTATATCAACTGCAACAAGTTGCTAGTGATAAGTAACATGACCACCAGCAATTTCTCCCTTATAATTTTCCACAGGCTTACAGCTGACATGTCTTCTTTTGCAGCTACCTTGACATACGACACACTTCGATTTGGAGAGTTTGAAGATTTTCCTGAGACCTCAGAACCTGTGTGGATCTTAGGGAAAGAATACAATGCACTCACAGGTATGATTTTTGAATAAATGTGAGTACGTGAGAAAGAGAGAAGTGAGTGTTTAAGTTACAAAGAATCATACTAGCAGGTATACCCGTTACTCTTTTGATGTATTGTAAGATGGCGATTTCTGCCCCTCATGTAGAGAGAGACGAGATTTTATCAGATGTCACTTCACGACTGTGGTTCACATACAGAAAAAACTTCCCACCGATTGGTAAGTGAAGACAGCGAGTGTATGTATTAGTTGAGCTCTTCAGCTACGCTTGATGAGTTCAGAGATTTGAGTTATCTGGATTTTCATTTCTAGTTACAAGAGGGATTTCATTTATGATTCTTGAATGTGTTACAGGTGGGACAGGACCAACATCAGATACAGGATGGGGATGTATGTTACGATGCGGCCAGATGATCTTAGGGGAGGCCTTGATGTGTAGACATTTAGGCAGAGGTAGGACAACTTTAAAAATATAAAAAGAAAGATACAGATATCTGTGTTTCACAGATATATGTAGGTGAAACTGGATTTCATCAGTGTGTGACACTAACAGCTCTTCTCCAGTGAGTAGACTGTAGCAAAACAGAGCTTGTTTCACACAGACTTGATAACTGGGTTTTTGTTCTCAGACTGGAGATGGGCCAGAGGCCAGAAACAAAGAGAAGAGTACATCAGTATTCTCAACGCCTTCATTGACAAAAAAGACAGTTATTATTCCATCCATCAAATTGGTAAGTAGTGACTGTCGAACCCTTCCAGTTATATTAAGAGCTCGCTCAGTCAGTCCTGAAACAGTTTGTATAAAGTTGTCCTTGTGTTCCTAAATGCTGCAGCCCAAATGGGAGTTGGAGAGGGAAAGCCTATAGGCCAGTGGTATGGACCAAACACAGTTGCCCAAGTTCTAAAGTAAGTACTGTAAAGAAGATTCAAGTTGTATGTTTCCAGAATTAATATTTTAGGGCTGCAACTAAAGACTATTTTTATTATCAGTTACAGTATTGATTATTTTTGCAGTTAATGTAGAAAAAAGGTAAAAAATATAAAAGTTGTCAAACTGCTAAAAATTCTATCAAAAGTTTTATGAAGAACAGATTTTCCGTCAGCAAATCACTTCAGCAGTGTTTTGTATAATTTTGTTTTCTTTTAGTTTCACTGTGACACAAATATTGCATCTGCTATCATAACTGAAACTGGAATGTAAAACAGAAAAGCCGTCTGAGCGTCTCAATGTGCCGTCTTGCTTTCAGGAAGCTGGCAGTGTTTGATACATGGAGCCGATTAGTTGTACACGTGGCGATGGACAACACTGTGGTTATCGAGGAGATCAGTGAGTGCAGCTGTGTTGCAACTTTGTGTTTTCCTGTTATCATTCACTAGCATAAGCAGATCAAATGTCACTCCAGTGCTAGTACACGCGGTTAAACTATGGACTGTGCACAGATTGAAAAGTTCTTTAGGAAATTCTCCATCAGACGGATTTCTGTCTCACTTTGACTAAAACACAAAGTAGCTGAGTGTTCACGAGACAGCACGTCTGTCTCAGCCCTCTCTGTCTTCAGTCTGCTGCGTGACCTGATGCCAGACTGATTCAGACACGAAACCTAAGAATGTTTCTGTTGTTTGGCAGAACAGATAATTGTAATTTTTTTTTTTAAACCATAGAGCGTCTCTGCATGCCCTGGCTGGACGTTGCAGGAGCCTGTGGAGAGGCAGAGGCAGTGGGAGAGCTCAATGGCTGCCTCGAGGGTGCATGTGCGCTGGCTGAGGAGGAGACAGCTCTCTGGAAACCTCTGGTGCTGCTCATCCCCCTCAGGCTGGGCCTGAGTGATATAAATGAAGCCTACATTGAAACCCTCAAGGTGAGATGCTTCAGTATACCGTTTATATTTAAACAGTTATTCCTCAGTCTCATGGGTTTGCTGTGGGAGGCTGGAAACTTTACACAACTCAACTACTAAATTACACTTTTTATCTACAAAATGAGTGAAAAAAGAAAGTGACATTATAGGTGGTGATGCAGTGCAGACTTCAAATTAGTCCTTGAGCATTATCACACAACAATAACATCATTTGGACAAAAAGTCTATGTGCTCTCAAACGCTTTGGCAGATTTCTGTGATTATGTAACTGTGGTTGGTGCACAGACTCAGCACATGCCACTCCAAGTCTGAAAAAATGTGGTGGGCAGTTGCACTGACTTTGTGCAGCTCTTTGTTTGTGACTGGCTCCAAATATTGTTTTGTCTGAGGAAGACAATCTTCATATTGATTTATCTGCCTGTCAGTGGATGGCAGTTGAAATCATTTTCTAACATGTAAAATCAACATGAAGACGCTGGTTAAACTGTGGTAATGATGTCAGGATATGTACGAGCTCCATTTCAAAATGGAGACACTGCAGTGTTTAAGGTGTAGTATGCAGGATTGTCCTATAGACTCATGCAAAAGCAATCCCTCAGTCATCACTTATGACCCACTGTTAGTGCATAGCAGTGTATTTATCTGCAGAGACCCTGCACTGAATGACACAGCACAGTGGATCACATTGCTACTTGTATGGGTAAGGGTTTGTTTGAATGATCCAGTGACTCTGCAGTTATTGGATGCATCGGGGGGGAGGATGTGTCAGAGTACCAGAGGGTGGTGGACAGTTTTGGGGCCTGGTGTGAGCCTAAGCACCTGCAGCTCCACCTGCAGTGGAGGTCAGGACACCCAGGACTCCTGCCACTCCTGCTTCCATTTGGGGAGTGATGGTGATGGTGGTGGTGGTGGTGGTGGGGTGGAGGGGTACAGGACCAGGAACTCTGCGGCTCTCTACAGGAAGTGCCTGTGGCAACATGCTGCAGATGTTTTATGAGTCTGTGGTCTGCTGGGGTAGTAGCCTGAGGGTGGCCGGCACCAACAGACTCAACAAATCAAGTATAAATCGTTATGAGGTATTGAGTGAAGACTGATGAGGGAAGAATGAATTTAAACTATTTTAGCTCAAGGCTGCGACATAACGATGTGAGACAAGTGAAGGGGTCTGATGCTAATGTTGTGGCGTGTCTGCTGGATGTGTAAATAAGACAGTTTGCTAACAAGTTCATCATATCAACTTCATAAGGTGATATGTCAGTGTTGTGTTCACAGCTCGTTCTCACTGACCCCAGGGGACCTTGGAATGATTGGGAGTGGTTTGTGAACTGGGTAAAAAAATGTAGACAACTGGTGCTTAAATTAACAATGAGGCAAACTGGGCTACAGCTGGGGTGAGATAAACCCTCTTGTCTCTTTTCACAGCAATGCTTCATGCTGCCTCAGTCCCTGGGTGTTATTGGGGGAAAACCCAACAGTGCCCATTACTTCATTGGTTATGTCGGTATGTCTGGTCTCTGTGTTTGTGAAATAAACACCCAACTGTGTATTTCAAGCAAACTCGTGTTCACCATATTAATTTTATTTGAAGCAGTCCGACCTGTTTCTGAACATGCTTTTCTCTTCTTTCTTTCTACAGGAGAGGAACTCATCTATTTAGACCCACACACCACACAGCCTGCAGTGGAGCCGTGTGAAGACAACCAGGTCCCTGATGAGACGTACCATTGTCAGCACCCACCCTGTCGAATGCACATCTGTGAACTGGACCCATCCATTGCAGCGGTAGGAATGGCAGGGAGGGTTTGATAGCACTGAGCTTTTGTATCTCAAACTAAAGCCCATCTGTTAATCATGGCTGTGAGTGGGCAGAAAACTTTTTACAGTAACTCAGATGTTTTTTGTTTTTTTTCTGGTGTCTGCCAGGGCTTCTTCTGCAGAACAGAGGACGAGTTCGATGACTGGTGTATGCGCATAAGAAGGGTATGTCTGTCCGTCTGTGTGAACATTGCTCCACTGACTCGTCTAAACCAGTTAAAGCATGATGATAATCTGTCACGATAAAAAGCATCATGACTGTCATGATGAAGCCTAAATGTTTATCCAGTGTCCTTCTCTTCTAGCTGTCCTGCAAAAGAGGAGGTCTCCCCATGTTTGAACTAGTAGACAGTCAGCCTTCTCACATGGTCAGCGTGGATGCCCTTAACCTTACTCCTGGTAAATACTGCATATCTTTTTTTTGTCAGGGATGGAAACTCTTTAGGGGTAAAAAAAATAATAAAATAAAAATGTCATGTTATTTGGTCAATTAAAAGACATAGATGACATTTATATGACATTTAGAAATTGGTTTCTCAACCATTAGAAATAAGAGAAAAACTGTCACAAGGCATTTGAAATTCAGCTTGTCGTTTTCAGTGAGCCTGGAATTCGCCCTTATCAAGCGACATCAGGCTTCTTTAACAACTTCATAAGAAACAAAGGTCCAATTTGGCTAATTCTCTTTGAATTTGTCTCATGTTCCAAAACAAATCCAAACTCAAACTGTTTAATTACATTGTGTAGTGTTAATCTTGCTAATATTAGCTTAGTTTGCACCATATATTCTAAATATTTGGTTTATGATAATGAATTTTAATGTTTTTTTTCTTTGACGTGTTGACGCTCCCTTCGCAGACTTCTCAGACTCGGACCGGTTGGAACGGTTCTTTGATTCAGAAGACGAAGAGTTTGAGATCCTTTCCCTGTGAGGAACAAATGAACAATGATTTCCTGTTCTCGACAGCAGGCGAGACATTCTCTGTCTCTTCTCTGTATCAGAAGGGAAGCCTGAGGGGATGAACATTATTTGGAGACCTCTTGAGCCAGTCCAGCTCCAATGGCGATTGAAGAACGCTGTGTGACACACACTGACTACAGCATGTGTCACACAGCGTTCTTTAACCTCTGATTGCTCTCAGTATCCAACATTGAGACTGCCTGGTGGAAGCCGTAGCAGGAGCTCAGGATAAATTCTGTATGCACATCTTCACATAAATGTGTTTCCATTTGAGTCTTAACACTTTAAATGTTTATTCTGAAGTGACATGGTGCCTTTCCCTGACTCCATCAGAAAAATTGCCATAACAGTTTTATGTTGTACAGAACACAATGGTTAATAATGGCTTACGCGGTTTGTCACTAATAACTGAAGTCTGTAACAGCCTGTAATGAAACCAAATTTAGTCAAACCTGCAGACAAGTTGTATTAATTGTTCATGCAAAGTATCCTTGCCAAGTCTGAACATATACACTAGTTTATTTGAAGATTGCTTATTTAATCAATACAATATAGACAGGTTAAAGAACAATAGATATGTAAGAGGATTAAAAACTAAAAATAAAATCTAAATCTGATATTTCACAGCTGTATATTTCTTCAATTTGAAGACAGTGTGAGATTATATCTGACTCAGTTAAGGCATTTCTCTTCTGCTTTCAATCAAGCTACGGCAAGTAAAAAGTGGCACACTGTACAAAGTGTGTATTTGCAAAAAAGTAATTTAGTTATTACAACAGATAAAAACATACAAAAAGAACTAAATCTTGCATCATACACAATGTCTTGGTCTTGAAACTGAAGATTTACCCAGGCTGGTTTTACATTCACTTCCATAGTTCTCCAAGTGGCAGGCTCTGAGCTGTGTTCACAGCATTAAGGCTGTGGGTGGTGATGTCCTTGTGCACATCCTCAATGCTCTGAGAAGCATCAATTACCTAAAACAAACAATTTAGATCACAACAAACATTAATATCAATTGATTTAATCATATTTAACCTGTCAACTGGGAATAAAGATTCATACCTGCCAGTTTACTGTGGGATCTTTCATCAGCTGTTCAAATTTCTTCTGAACTGCTCTTTGGAAAATGCTAGTCTCATATCTCTCTTCTCCAAACTGTCCTCTGAGAGCAGCCTCAGCAGAGCTGAGCTGTAGAAACATGACAAGGTCCGGCTTTGGCAGCCCCACATCAGGTTTCTTGCACCAGTCCAAACAGAACCCCTGGAGAGGACAGAACACGTGAAGCTAGCTGTCGCTCCTGTCAGAGCCCACATTATGGTACTGTCTGATGGATGCACAGTTTGAACGGCTAGGAAAAGACTCACCGGCTTTGCACTGGTGAAAGCAGCTCCAGAGAAGGCGTACCTATCTACTACCAGAGTGATTCCTTGGTCCAGCTTCTTCTTCATTAAAGGTCTGTGAGTCAGAAGAATTTTTATAATTAAATATAAGAATTACATATAATCAAAGTTGTGTGCATTTCTAAATGATATGGCTGGTGATACTGTATATTTTTGTTAGTATCCACAAAAACCATAAAAAGACCAAAACCATCCGTATGTTCTTGAGTTTGTTGTTTGTGATGTTCTGGCTTCCCCAGCCTGTCTGTGCCTCTAGGCCCCAAATCCATTCACAAAATCAAGTACGTCTCAAAAGCTAAATCATTTCCTTAAACAGTTGGACACTTAAACAGGAATAAATACTGCATTTGTTAGTGGTGCGTGGTGCTCATGGTCAGTTCATTCAGTACAAAAAAATCCAGACATTTTATTAGTCAGTCCTTATAGTTTGTACACATGGCCCTGCAGCTGGAGAGCTCCTCCTCAAACTTCTGCCCTCGTCCCAATACAATGTGGCACCAACTGAAGTTCAGCTGCAGCTGTTAAGCATTTGAAATTTTATTTTTAAATGCTTTTGCATTTACACCCTCCTGTGTGAAACCTGTGTGACAGGCTGGGTATCAGAGGGACAGGCCAGGACTGGGCCCTAAACGTAGGCAGGTGAGTCAAATCACTGCGCCACAGGTGGAATTACGAACACTAAGGATCGCTCACCTGCCCTGAGAGGAAACAGATGTCATCACTGTTGTTTCAAACACCTGTGCTTTTACTTCACTTCCGTGAAATGAGGATATTTTCCCACAGTAAAGAGAGAGTCTTACACCAGCTCCCAGCGGTTCGCAGAGAACAGCAGATGCACCGTGTGGTCCTCCAACTCACTTCTCTTCTCCAGGTAAGCGCTGATCAGCTGTCCAATGGTTGTAGTCCTGTCTGCACCAAGAAGTCACACCACGGCACATTGTGTTAATGTTACACAGCAATGAAATGTCCTGCTTACACCACACACCTGCTCAGAGACTGACAGTAACACCCAGACTACACCAACAGCAATGTTAAACAGATACGAAATCGCGGCTCACCGGGGAATCTCATCATCTCAGCGGGCCGACCGCTTTGTTGCAGCGCCTGAACCAGTTTCTTGCACTGCGTGGTTTTCCCGGCCTTGTCCACCCCCTCCAGCACGATGAGCGCTCCTCTTTTACACGCCATGGCCGCGGACTGTCGCTCTGCGCCGCTGTGAGGTTTACACAAAGGCAGAGACGAGCACAAAGCTGCAAATATTAACACAACAGGAAAGTCTTCCTCAGCATTTACGCGCCTTTTAATGAAGCCAACTGACAACAAGGAAGTAAGATGACGCATTTCCTGTTTTGGTTGCTTTGAAAAACTTTATTGAAATAAGCAGGGTTACACACGTTGGTTTGAAGTATTATTCTAACCCCCTAAGCCTAACCCGACACTGCTGCAATAATACGGAAGATGATTAGGGCCATATTTAGAGAGAAAGAAAAAAAGTCAGAATTCGCCACGTGTCCCTCTTCCGTAGTGATAAAACCTACCTTCATCAGAATTATATTGTTGAGGACACTAGCAAAGTATAAAGATGAAAATTGCAATTAATTAGTATTTGGGGACTGCATGTTTAATTATTTTTTGTACATAAACTGCTGTTACACTAAACAACATTTTAGTGTGTCTGTAAATCGTGTTAAAAACATATATCCATCATTTTTTTGCTCAGAAAATATTGCAGTTAAACAGAATACATTCTAATGTACCAAAAAAAGGAGAAAACTCAAAGATGTATTTGACTTTTATTTTTTGATGCTTGAAAACCCCTTTTCAACTTTGACCCCCCCCCCCCAAACACTGCTGGGTTGTGTCCTTTAATGTGTCCTTGTGGTATAGTTTACAGTCCAGGTCATACTGTTTTTGAATTTAAGATGAAAAACATAGCTGTGTATGATGTGTAGTTTTCCTCAGTTAAATGATAGGCTGGATATGGACAGAAAAAAAAACAAACATGTTTGAGGTTTTCAGAAAGATGACAGAAGTCCACCATGAGAACACCCACTGATCTAAAGATACAGTTAGCTAGGAAGGGTGCAGGATAGGGTATCTCTGTTGTACATGTAAAATATATCTAATATACCATTTAGAGGTTAATACTATCATATCAAATGAGCTGTTACCATGTTATTATATTAGACTGAAAATAAGAACAGGTAAAGTCTTAGATCACAGGCTGGTGCTGGTAGAAGGTACTGCCCAGTGTTTCCATACGAGAAGCAAATGAGCTGCAGAAAAAACGACTGAGAATAATCATTCATTTCTCACATACAGTCTCCTGCTTATACTAACAGTGCTGATTCAGGATTATCTCTGCACCAGCCAGCAGCAGCATGTCACACTTTGCTCTTGTGGCAGTGTTTCAGAGCGTCTTTCAGTGCTGCCAGCACCATGTCCACATTGGCCTTGCTGCTGTTACATCCCATCAGTCCCACACGCAAAACCTGAAAAGACCAAAATTATCTGGGATTAATGCTACACAGGACTGAAGCAACTTCTTGGTGAGGAAACACAACCAGTAAGGAAGTGAGTATATAGGCATAAAATCTTTTACCAGGCCAACTGATGGTCCAAGGCCTCCAGAAATCTCTAAATTATGCATTTTCATGATGTAGGTGGTGATCTCTTTCCAGTCATATCCATGAGGAGCAATGATAGTGGTAACCGTAGGCAGTCTGGCTTTCTGTAACAACCAATTCAGTCAGACTTAGTGCATTTAACCCCATTTGTTGTTGATGATCATTTTTTCCTGTTACAACAGCTACATACATATTCCAAGGCTTATCGTAAAAATGACATGTCATGGTTGAAACTCACTTTTTCTTTGACAAACAGTTTGAGACCCATGCTTTCTAGGCCTGTGTGGAAATATTCTGCAACTTCTTGATGTCTTTCCCACGACTGCTCCAGACCCTTAGATGAAAGAACATGTCATAAGAACAGACACTATAGAACAGCTGAACATTTCCAACTAGTACACCATTTTCTTGTGTACCGTTCAGCTACAAGTCTACTGCTGTGCTAACTGAATGCTAATGCTATGCTAACATGTTCACAATGACAATGCTATGATGCTGGTGTTTAGCAGGTATGATGTTTACCATGTTAACCGCAGGGGCGACTGGCTAATAGTGGGCGATAGGGCACCGCCCTCCTTGACCCACACGAAAAACATAAGAGTTTATTTTGCCGTTCCAAGTCTGAATATTATTGTCTAATCAGCAGCTTAGGGCGATTCAGTCAGATTGAAAACCACCCCAGGCGCTCTCATAGACTTACATGTTTTTTTCTGTTTTTTTTTTAATTTTTTAAACCGTAGACCCTGCAGTGCATTTCTATGGGCTCCGGGAGGGCTTGCCCCAACGTGCTTTCGTCATACGCACTGATAAAGTCACGTGTTCGACTGAGGCGCGGAGCGCAGACGCATCGCGTTCACGTTCAAGATCAACATAGCTAGCATTTCAACTCAGCGGAGCAGCTCCATCGTGTCATCGCGGGAACTAGCATTCTGTCGTCGGAGCAGTCAAGATAAATTGGCTATCAAAGAATTAGGACCACCCAGACCAAATATCAAGCAGGTGTCTGCAAAGGCGGGGAAAACCCACAGCCGCGGATTTTCACGGAGCTGGTATGAGCGGAAAGCGTGGCTAGCAGGATGCTAAGTAGCTAACGCGCTGTTCTCTTAGCCCTGCCCTCTGATTCTCCCGGATGGAAACACAGACACCGACATGCACCATCTCTCGGAGAAGGTGAGAAAACATGAAACATCGAAGATGCATATGGACAGCTGCCTGAAACTTTGGTCTTTTGGAAGAGTTAACATCGCTACACGGTTGGATGAGAGCTACATGATAGCTGTGTGTCGTCACAACGATGAGGTGAGTAAGAACCGCCATATTCTAGGCCGCCATGTTGACTACGTCAGATTCTGTTGCGTGTTTGAGTTAGCCTTGGAGGCAACGATGAAATCGAGGGGTCCAGCAACCGCGGGATTTATCGTGGACTGGTCGACTTAGTGACTAGACGCGGTGCACAATAACGGCCTTGTTATTGTTCTCTCTAAATGTTGAATTGTAAATAGTTGTATTTATTGCACATTACCAGCTGAATATCACTATATACTGAATATGCTCTGTGATGACTTGATTTAACTGTAATTTGAAATAGTTATTTAACTTTTTCCATTGTTCTGACAGAGGTATTGTTGGCACTGAGGTGGAAGGGGTATATTTTTGTCATTGTTGTACCTGCTAATGGTGATCAGTACAGAATTATTTCAGCTCCACACATAATGCAAAATCAGTAATTTTTCACTGAAACATGTCCCACCTCTTCAACAAGGACAGCCAGGCTCTCCCTCAGAGAGTAGAACGCTGTGACTGGACCTGTGTGGTGATATCTATGGAGGGGAAATGATGAAGACAGAGCAATATACAGAAAATGTGCGAGAGCGGCTAAAAATGAAACCACTGTTTGAAATGTGATCAGTTCCTGTTGACAGGAAGCAAAAATGTCTCACACTCTTGATGGCTTGTCATCACATCCCCAGTAGTTTGCAAGACAACTCAAATCCAAGAAGAATGACACGGGCTTTGTCCTCCGGTTGAATATTTTCTGACTGTTGACAAATTCAGTTTTAAAAACATGTTAAAGTTTCATCTTAACGTATTACTTGCAGACATGTGAGGTTTATAGAATACATTCTCACCACGCTCTCTGACTGAAGGAGATGGGTGCTGTACCCGGCGGAGCATTCAGAACCTTTTGGGAGCCTGTGTATAGGATGTCGATCTCTGTCAAAACACATTTACAAAAAACTGTTTAGTGTCATCAAAACAGATAATGCAGCACGACACAGATGTGTTAAATGTTTTCATCAGCTGCACCAGAGAAGCATTTGGTGGGATGTAACACTACACCTTGTTGGTCCATGTGTAGAGGGGTTCCTCCCATTGAAGCCACAGAGTCTACCAGAAACAGGCAGTTGTACCTGTAAGCACAAATCATAACACATCTGCTATCACCTGCTTATCTTTTGTTACAGATGTAGTGGTGACAGAGCATTGTGTCTTACTTATGACACAGCTGTCCGATGCCGTCTAAAGGATGCAGGACGCCTGTAGAGGATTCTCCGTGTGCAAGGAAGAACAAGACGGGCTTGTATTTTGATAAGGCCTGCGATGACATAACGGTACGATCACTGAGACTGCAGCTTTGACAGATGTTAGTAAGTGACAACTGAAGTGTTAGGACACAATACCTGCTCAATCTCTGCATTAGTGAAGAAGCCTCCTGGAGGTGCCACTATCGTGTTCACTCTGGCTCCTATTGGATTGACACAGGTAGTATTCTGTCATGATTTTTTCAGGATTTTTTTTCCATCATTTGGTTCTGATTTGAAAGTACCTATCCTCTCTGCCATTTCTGCTGCTCGCTCTCCCCATATGCCGTTCACCGCAACCAGCACATTCTCCCCGGGCTCCACTGCGTTGAAGATGGCGCACTCCATGGCGGTGTGGCCGGTGCCGCTCACAGCCAAAGTCATATTGTTCTCAGTCTGAAACAGGTACTGGATTCCACTTTTGATGTCACTCATTATCTGTAATGTTGAAACAGAAATACAGTGTATTGTCTTTGCCTTCATTAAGCAGCAGACTGTGTGGCCCAAACACTGGTCAGCTGTGACCCTTTAAATTTATACAATCAAACTAGAAATCACATAATCAGAAAATTTAATCATGTTTTGTGTGTAAAACCTTAGTCTACAAAGTAACCAGTAATTAGATCTGTTAACAAAAATATACTGATGTAAAATGCTCAATATTTTCCTTTGAAATGTTGTGCAGTACAAGCAGCATGAAACAGAAATAAATAAATAGTTAGATGTTACATTTTGCTGGATGTTAAAACTCACTCAGGATGTGACATCTGTCCGTCTCTCTGTGAGGGGGGGTAATTGCTTCTCTGTGCACCATGGGGACAGTTATGTGGCATAGACGGTCTGTAATGTTTTGAAAAATCTGTTTCACCAGCCTCTTCCTGGAAAATCTAACTCACAGATTTACCTCAAATATCTCTGGGTGCATGTGTCCAATGACAGGATTGGCCCCAGCCTTCAAGATCCGAGGAGGAGCATTGGAAGGTCCTGGTCCGAACATGTGACGATGAGGAACGGCCAGCGGTTTCTGCAGGCATTTTGGTGGAGGTACGGAGAGGGACGACATGTTTCCAGCAGCGTGACCAGCACTTTAAAACCACAAAGAGCTGTGAAAATGAGTGAAGTAAAGCCTCAGCTGAGCACACCCCTCTGTCTGACCACTGAGGTCCTCAGGTCAGGAGTCTGTCAACACTCACTGCTTTCTGAGTTCAGGTAGCATGATGCGTTCCCATTTTTACAGATAAGGAAGTCACCTAACATGTCCTCAAATGTTAATTATTAACCACAGACTCTTCAGGCTTAACTATTTCTCTGCTATGCTCTTGCCCCAGTGTTTCAGGCTCAACACATGGTGCTGTAGCCTACTCTTCTCTTTAAATCTATTAATTGTAGCATCTGACAGCTTTGGGTTTAGAATATTCATAAAGTAATTGAATATTTGGACAGTGTATAAAATTGTAATATTGTTGGAAAATTTGGAAAAGATGAGTTAGAGTAAAATGAAGTGTGTTTGGGGACAGTTTTGTGCAGAACAGTTATAAAATTCATTCAGTTTTTGTTGATTTCATCACATCTACCATAATAATACTCAGCTCATAATGTCCACAAGCACTTTCTGGATGTTGTCTCTCTTTTCATTGACTGAAGTTTCAGTAGAAAAAGGCTCAGACACTGAAGGTTACAAAAAGGTCTCAACAATCTGTTAAACTAACAGGTCTTCCCACTTCTATTACAAATAACTATAATAGAAAAACGTTTAGATATAATGAGAAGCTTTTATTAAGTGTGAGAGAAATGATTGATAACCATCGTATAATGCTTCACAGCTGGGCTTGGTTTTTCCTCTGGGGGAAGAGAAGATGTTTCCCCAGAGGCTCGGGGCAGAAGGAGCCTTCTTTGTACACCAGCCTTCCCCTGAGGACGGTGGCACACACCACTCCTTGCAGAGTGATCCCAAGATAAGGAGTTATCTGCACAAACACAGTCACATCATCAAAAATCTGTGCTCAGTCCATTAGTTCATTAAATGTGTCCTGATGACGTCACTCACCTTGTTTTTATGGTTGATGTTTGCTTCTTGAATCTGTGAAGTAAAACAGAAGATGAAACAAAGCTGATTCAGGGTTTGGAGATTGTTAATGGTGTGGACTCTGTATACCAACCTCAAATTCTCTCTCTGGGTCCCATATAACCAGGTCGGCATCGTAGCCGGGGCCAAGGTTGCCTTTCTGGTCGTCAAGACTACAGAGCTGGGCTGTTTTCCAGCTGAGAAGCCTCACCACATCGGGCAGCTGAAAGCCTCTCTTACTGGCTGAACTCCAGAACAGAGGCAAACCTGGTGAAGAATGGTGAGAATAATAAACAGTCCTGCACAGACTGAGTTGACATCAATCACATATGAAGTTTTTTCAGTTTTTTCACAGTTATTCACTCCTGCATCCACCCAGTGACATTATTCCATGAGGTGAAGAACCAAAACATTGTGTATCACTGTTAAAGTCTTCCTCATGTCAGACTGTGACTGCTCTCTCACTGTCAGAGCAGTAAATCATTGTTCTGTCCTCTAATCTGGAGCACAGCTCTTGTTTACCTCCCAGTGAACTTTGCTCAGTGTGGGTGACTGTCAGACGGATTATGGGGGGAGGAAGGAGGTAAAGACTAATCCACCCTAAAAACTTGCATGGATTCTTCCGGTAATGTTGCACAGATGTGTCTTATTTTGTGAATTTTAGCCAGTGTCTCCTTCAGCTGAGCAGCAGAGAGGATTTATAGAGACAAATCCTGGATCTGCTCCACGCACAGTGAACAATGTGAAAGCTGTCATGGCTCAGAGACAGAAGCTGCGCAGACTTCACAGTGATGCCGGTGCATTTTCCAATTCACAGCATAAAGCCATTCATTCTTATAGTAAAACACTCATGATGTAAATTCTGAAACAAAACCTTTGTAGTAGGTGAATCATGTCATGAACTGAATCAGGCACCAGTTCAATGAACGCGGGACACTGATGAGACAATGACCTTTGGCAAATTTGAGACCGATGATGAAACATATACTCCCAGGGTTACATAAACTAAAGGGCAGAAAAAACATCATGAAAAATAGAAAATAAAGTTTAGACCACAGCAGCTTCCTGACAGGTGTCACAGCTGTAAAAAATAGATTAATAAAGGCTAAATTTGATTTAGGCCAGCTAACAAACAAGCACTGACAATTGTCAGCAGACATACTACTGTTGACAGTTACGTCTATATAAATTGTTGGTGGATCATTATGTTTTAGGCGTACCAGTTAGCAAGCATCATTAATTTTATTAGCTGCATCTTTGTCTATTCACACCTCGTCAGCAGAATGAGAATGATTCTTTCCAAGATGGTGAGATGCTGTGAGTGCTCCACAAACAGTTTTTTCTTTATTGCATAACAACTTTCCATCTGTTTGTCAAACCAGGAAACTGTTTGCTTTTTAATTAATTGAATCTGCTCGGTCGCAGTGGAAAAAACTACAAACGCGACACTGACATGTTATCACCTTATTGAGCCAATATGATGGATGTGTTAGCAAACATTTGCCTTTTTACAGTCGATCCAGCAGATACAAACCAACACGAGTTTATTTGGCTTCATGTTTCTGGTCACCTGCAAATCTAAGTCACATTTTCACTCTTCTTTTAGCTCTACACAGATTTCTGAGGGTAATATCTGTGTTTTTGCTGCAAGCTGTTGACTGCTTCTCTCTGTCCAGCAGCTCTACAGTTCTAATTACCAAACTGTAGTGAAGAAATTCCTCCCCAGGCCTGAGTGAAGTCTCCAGTGTCCAGCTTCTTCAGATCAGGGGTGCAGGGAGAGTGATCGGACACCACCATGTCAACCTGCCCAGCCTTCAGTGCCGACCATAACTGCTCCTGATGAGGCACAATCAGTCGTCTACTGGTAATCAAAGAATAATAAAGCAAGTGCAGCCCAGTTTTGTGTTAAGGCTCAAACTGAAAACAGATTTGTATCTGCTCTGCATCCTGTTCCATTTACCCGGTTACTGGATCCTCTGATGGGGGGACAGCACTTGAACTGTGTGGCCCCTGCAGGTATGTTCTCAGCACACAGGCTGAGGTAGTGATGGGTTGTCTCCACCGTCAAGGGGGCTCCAGCCTGCCGCGCCTTCTGGATCAGGTGCAGTGGCTTTGCAGAGGACAGGTGAACTATATGGCATCGCACCCTGGAGCAGAGAAAGGTAACTGACTGGTATCAGCGTAGACACAAGCAAATCTCATCCAGGATTCTCCGCTGTGATATAATGGTTATTTGTTACCATGCCGATGATCTTACTGGTACTGCAGGCAGAGTTCAGTGACGGTGCGTATAGCTTCTATTTCCATGACATCGGGCCTGGACCGCAGAAATGTGGAGTACTGACAAGGGTCTAACACGGAAAATCATTTGGAACGTACCCATATTTATTACTCATTACTTTTCTGTTAGATTATTGCAGCTGTGTACGATTTATTCTTACCACCACTCTCTTCTGTTGTCTGCTGAACATCTAACTCTGCATGAAACTGGAGGAGACAAAGCAAAAGATATCTTAGTACCATTGCTGTACTTTATTTGAGCCTGTAGCTTTAATAATCACACAGTGTGCTGAGTGTTATGGATGCTGCAGCTGATGAGTTACCAGCAGGACACTTCCTGTGCCTTGAAGCTGCTTCATCGCTGTGTGTAGTTGACAGTCAGTCACATGGGGAAACTCCTCCACCCCGCTCTGGATGAGGAAACATTTGAAGCCAGCCACTCCGGCGCGGATCATGGGCCGTAGTTCTAGCTACAAGGAGACATCTGCTGTTAGTGTTTGCTTCAGACCTCATTCAGCACAGCCTGGCTGAGAATGTGTTCACTTTGTCCAAGCTGTTCCACTGCAGGCCGACCTGATTGCCGGGAATCACGCCTCCCCAGAAAGCAGTGTCCACAAAACACTTCCCTGTCGCCTCCTGCAGCTTCTCATGGAAATTACCGAGCGTGGTGGTTGGAGGGATGCTGTTTCTGTGGGAGTTTTAGAACAATAAGAAGTAATACACTGATATTATAATTTGCTAATGTACTTTTTAGTAATATTTATATGCAAACAACTTGTACACCATAACACTATGTCATACCCACCATACATACTCTAACCCCTGACTGTAAAATAGACTTATGGTAACAGAAATCATCTGTGAACATTAAGTATAGAACAAAATACAGTCAGGAAAAAAAATCACGATGCACATATTAGACACAGACTCAGGAAGTTTACAGGACAAAAAAAAACATCGATGTACGAAGATTCACAGAATGTCTTAGAATGTCTTACAGCGGCATGTCTACAATCGTCGTCACCCCTCCGGCTGCAGCAGCTCTGGTGGCGGTCCAGAAACCCTCCCAGGAGGTTCGTCCTGGTTCGTTCACATGAACATGGCAGTCTACGATGCCTGGCATCACCACCCTGTCGCCCACATCCAGCACCTGCAGTCACAGGTGGGTTGCATTTCCCAGAATGATAAGATCAATCAAATATTTGTGTACAAATAGAAATAAAGATTGTGAAGTCCAAATGTTTGTCCTTATAACTTCTAAACATGTTTTTCATTGTTTCTTGCTATACATCCATTTTAATTCCACAAGGGGGCGTATGCTGAACTGAGCTCCGTGTGAGTCAGCTTACCTCACAGCCAACATCAGAAAAGTCGCTGTCTGAGAGTATTTGATGGATTTTCCCATCTTTTATCACAACCACAGCAGGACGGACTTCGTTGCCAGTGACTACCCTCTTACTCCTCACAGCACCAACCGCTGATCCCAGTTCCATATCTGCTTGTGTTAATGAATGCAGTGGCCTCTGCTAACTCTGCCTCTGTACTTCAGATACAATCTTCGCAGTTCAGTGTCCAAGTACAGAGGCACCACCCCCAACCACCCGGTTCAAAGTATAAGCATTTGTTGACTTTTCCTGTCTCTGTCTCTGTATGTCTGTCTGTCTGTGATCCTTCACATGTCAGGACCAGAACATAGAAGAATGTAATCCCACACGCAAGTACAGAGACGGTTAAAAAGCGCAGGAGTGGTGAGGACAGGGTGATGTGGCTGCAGAGCGGAGAGGTTTAATCCTGCTCCCAAACCTCTGCTCTGACACTGAGATACACAGTGAGGATATAAAACCAGCAACAACAGACTGAGTTATTAGGTTAAATTAAGTCTGTTAGATTGTTGTGCAATTTCTAGTTGTGAGTTCCTCCTCCTCTCTGCTGTGTATTTTATTGTTGATCCATAATCAATAGTGTCCACAGCAACAGTCAAAAATGAAGCGAGCTTCACATGATGGCATCTTTGTGTGGACTCTTTGTTCACTTTGTCTTTTTTCCAATATGAATCCACTACAACATCTGATCAGAGTGTGTAAGCTCTGCAGTCTGAAACTGAGACAGTGTGAGTCCAGAAAACTACCCAACACCAAACCAGGGGCTGCATCGATCGGCTTCATTTCAGTACTAATATGTTATAAAACATGAACATGTAATTAGATTTATGCTATTTATGTATAACTCATCTCCTACAATCTGGTACCTCAAGGCTGCATTTATACATTATATATATAAATGGCCCATCACAGTACCAGTCATTTAGTTGATATGCAATCGGAGAAGCATCACACTGCTTTCATTTAGGGATCCTTTTTAAGGATTATCTTTTAAAATTAGTCAGGCGTCTATATGTAACAAGGACTGAATTTCGACTCCATATCTCTCAGACCCATAAACATTATTTTGGCACATTTTTGGAAGCACAAGTCTCTGATGTGAGTATACAGGTCGGAATCCCTACACACAGATGGGCAAAGATAACTTTAAAACAAATAAATAAATCCAGGCGTGACCAGCTCCATCTCTGTCTCCATCTCTGACTCCCCTCGCCTGTGTGTCATCAGTGTGCCTGCAGGCTGCCCGTTCTGTGCAGCCATTGGCTGACGGCTGGAGGAGAGGGCTGGGTCTGGAGCCTGTCCGTGCAGGGGGAGTCCCAGGGATGGAGGCTGACAGGATGCAGCTTCGCCTCAGCGGGCCTCATCCCTCCGTCCTCCCGGCAGTGCGCTGTGCGTTATGACGCCAGGCCGTTTGACGAGTGCATTACGTGGGACTGGCGGAGCCGCACAGCAGCCTGGATCCTCGTTATGTAACGCATCGGATGCTGCTGCCGAGAGTGGCCGTGGAGAAAGCGACGGACGGCTGATTTACTAACGAACGACGGTGTGCTGGTTTGAAACTCCGCGTACAAACGGCTGCTGTCGGCAAGTACAGTAAATCGCTGGAGTGTGGTGTGATTGAGCCAGTCTGGGCATCGGTGGCCTATCCCTGAGGTGCACAGACGTCTGGAGCCTGCAGGAGCTGCACAGCGTTCTGGGTTTTTTTTTTTACCCTGCCGACCAGAGGCGCGTCTCTGTTTAAACCCGTGCTCTCTGCCAGTGGAAATAAACCAATGCGGGTTTGTTTCAGAGAAGAACCAAGAAAATATTTTGTTCTCCATCGCATTGGTTTAATCCAGCAGCCTCTGAGCTGTAGTATAAACAATGGCGGGTCCGGAGCAGTCCCAGCAGCAGCAGCAGGTAGAGGAGAAGGCAGAGCACATAGATGATGCTGAGATGGCTCTGCAAGGTATTAACATGCTGCTCAACAACGGATTCAAAGAGAGCGACGAGCTGTTCAGGAGATACAGGTACTTATGTTTTTGCTGTCACGCCACAATAATCTGTCTCAATATGATGCAAGTTTAAACCTGCAATATCAGCAGGAAGGCAAATGATCTCCAGGAAACATGTTACAGGTGGTGGAAAAAGGAGTGAGATTCAGAGAACAGCATGTACTGTGCCACTGCACACACACACAGACTGAACATATGGCGTCACATTATAACTGTATTTCAAATAAATGATTGGTTTGTTGGAGGTTACAGATGCTTCAGAGCCTGTTTATCAGGGGCTGAGGGTCTGTGGCCCCCAGGTGTCAGCCTTACCTGGGACTCACTGAAGCTTCCCACTGACACACATCACCTCTGACAGAGAGGTGACATTTCCATCATATAAACAGGTCATGGCAGTGTTACATGTATGCACCTCTAGGCTTTACCAGGCTTTATCCAGGGATTATCCACTTTCTGTTATTTTATCTTTATCTAAACCAGTTTTGGACTCTTTGCTTTCTTGCTTGTTGCTGATGGACAGTCCGGAGCAAAGGATCTGTGGCTGCAGCTGCTCCAGAACATGCTCTGCTTGGTCCAGCAGCAGAAGTCATCTGTAGCTCCTTTTAGTTATGCATGTGATTCATTCTCTTCAGACAGTGATGCTAACATCGAGCTCGTCACTGCATGTGACGGGCTCGATGGAGATCTTATTCTAAATATCATTTTCAACAGCATACTGAGTTTGGTTTGTATCTGTTGTGATTTCTGGTCTCCTGTTCTCTCTAGGACCCAGAGTCCCCTGATGAGCTTTGGGGCCAGTTTCGTCAGTTTCCTGGTGAGTTTTCTCTCAGCTGGTGTCAAAATGATAAAATAAAACAATACATAAAAAAGAGAAAACATCAGTTAGTGTTAACTATTAGCAAAACCGCTATTAATATAATCAGCATAGCAGCAGAGTTAAATTCAAGCCCATACTGTCACAATTCATTTTTTCTCCTGCAGGAAACCACAAAGTATCAAAGCCTGAAATAGCCCAGTCTGTCAAACTGGTTGCATTGTTGTCACCACTGGCCTCCTCTCCCTTGCTTTTCCACCCATTAACGTAATGGATGCTTCTTCCTCTCAAGAACAGCATTGCTCTTGCAGAGAAGTACATTACTATGACGCTGCGTCCATCACTGATGGGAGAGGAAGACTTTTCACAGTGTGGTGGTCACACACACACACACACACACACACACACATTTACCACCCCTCATGTCGACACTCTCACATCATGAAGCTAGAGATGATGTCATCCTCTGTCCCCAGATGCTAAATGGCCCTAAAGGCAGTGGGGGTGGTGACATCTGACCATCACAGCAGGCCTTCATACTGTACGAGCACAGATACATTATTTTTAACACGATATTTTATAGAAGTTTTGAAAATAGAATGTAGCTAATACAAAAGAAAACACACAAAACCCACATGACAACAAAGACAGAGCCTAAAAAGCAGCGTGCCATGTAACATACACATTAAATGGGAAGGCATTTTACAGAGATCTCAGAGCTTGGAAACATTACGCAGATCAGGGATTACACCGCTAATGCAAAACAATAAAATAGCCATGAGAGAGCATTAGATATTCTCAAGGAAACTGGGAGGATGCCAGGCCACAGTGCAGTGCTCCCCTGTGTAGTAGCTCTGCTGTGCAGTTAGGCAGGTCGTTGGGAAAAGGTGGCCACAGCTTATCAAAACCCTCTCATTCTCCTGCAAGACTGAGCTCAAGTGCTCCATCAGCAAAACTTTAAAAACTTCTCCATACCAGTGGTTAGCAGTCTGCGGCCTGGGCTTCATACACTGCAACAGAAATGCATCTTCTTGCTAATAGGAGAAGCTTTTTCAAAAGTTTTCATTGAACATTTTGTCTGAGAGATTCATCAGAAACAAACCAGGATTCATTTGTATTTCCTTATCTAAAATAAGGTCCAGTCCAGAGTCCAGTTCCTGTGAGACTTTTTCCCAGCAATTAAATACCAGAGTGCAGCGCCAGATGCCGTTTATGGAAGACCCTACTTCTGACTTGCACTTAGCACAGAGGGGAGAACTCCAGGACAGAAAATATAAAGGGAGTGGGGTGTGTGCTGCAGTTTGTGAAGGATTCTGTACTGACTCTCTGTTAGCCTTTAGCACTGAAAGATTTTCCCTATTGACGCCACTGCATCAAATCATGGCACCTCCCCACACTCATTCTTCAGCTCCCTCTCCTGTACACCATTAATTCTGTCAGCATTGAATGACTGAATGTTTTGAAGGACTGTAATCTTCCAAAAAAGAGGAATTTTTATTGCTACCAAACTGTAAAAAAAAACCCAAAAAAACAACTTATCAGCAGTACCTATTGGCTGAGATGCAGGAAAATTGCTGGTGAAGTGTCTGATCTGCAGAAAGCCATAAAAAGGTTTAGATAGTATGCCATATTTGGCTTTTAGTTGTTCAAATATAGCAATTTTTCATCCTTGAACAAACACTTACAGTCCTGAGACCTTGGCCATACGTTCTTACCTGCTCCAGGGGGAAAGGCTTTGCTTTGTGTAACGGTGTAAAAGGCTGATGAGTGCTGATATTTTCCAGGTTTTGATCATGCAAATCAAAATTGGACTGTTTTTCACCTCAGTTGGAGAAAAAAAAGATTTTTCTTTTTTTAACAGGACTGAGTAAAGACAGAGAAGGGCAGTGCCAGGCATCGGTATGGATCGCCCTCAGAATCAAGAGGATGCCTTAGCCAACCTGACACTACGTATGGCACTTCCAGCTGTAGTTAGTTAGACACTGCAACCTGCTCCCCTCTTTTTTGGCAGTTGTAGTGTCTTAAAAGTGAGATGTGTTTTTTTCTTTCCTTGCCAGACAAATGGGGAAAAAGATGTTTCACTATCAGAGAGAGCATTTGCCCTGGATATAAAATCCTTGGGAGGAATTCTACTGCCTGAGAAACTGCCAAAGGCAGTTTATTGTTGAGACAAGTGCAAGGACTGAAATTTCAGGCTTAGTCAAGGAAGAGAAATATATCATCTGCATAGAGTGCCAGTTTATGAACAGTTCCACCAGGATTCACACTGAAGATACAGTTTGCACGTCTTATGGTCTGTACGAGCAGTTCGACTGCCAGGAAGAATAAGAGAAGGGAAAAAGGGACATCCTGGTCTTGTGCATCGCTCCAGATGAAAGGCCTTCAAGGCACAACCTTGGACCAGCACTCTTCCCACTGTGGCACAATAAAGCATGAGTTTTATTGTGCTTTATTAGCCTCACCCACCTAATAAATTCAAGCCTTGTCCAAACCTCTGAAGAACCTCAAAGAGATATTCAAATCCCACCCAGTCAAAAGCTTTAGCTGCATCAAGAGCTGCACAGTGTGTGCGTATCATAATACAGTTAGAAGGCGCCGAGCATTTGTGTGTGAAAACCTGTTACTAATCAGTCCTGTTGGATCAGGTTGGATCAAGGTAGGAAAATAAGCTCCAATCTCCTTTAAAGAGTTTGGTAACACTTTTCATTCCACTCTGATCAGACTCTGTAGGATGGACAGCAATCATAAAGGTTGTCCTCTCCATTCACCAGGTTAAGTGTCTGAGGAAAACTGTCCTGTTCAAATGATTCAGCGTACATTCCAGTCAATGGCTCTATCACCACTTTAACCTTTTTCTTATAGAATTCATGACAAAAGACATTGGGGCCCAGAGCCTTGCCACTTGGTAGAGATTTGCACAGAGATGTAAATGTAAATGTAGAATATTATGCAAGCTAATGTGGAACCATAAAGCCAGTCTGTAAATGTCACTGTGTAATATATAGCATCTTCTCCTTCCTTTATATGTGATTATTTCCTGCCTGGATCAAAGTGATCTCTGAAGGTTTGAGCGACAGCACAGCAGTGTCTTTGCAGCCCCAAACACACAGCTGTACAGATGTCTCGGTATTTCTCCATTCATTGTTATGCAGAAAGAGCCCTTTGTCTTTGCTTGCTATGTAAGAGTATTACATAACACTCCTTCAGTCTTATTGCAGGATTGTAAGCCAGCTCAGGCAAAGATCTGTGCTGCAGAACAAGATAATTTAATATCAGAATAATAATAATGCAGCACCTGTGTCAGTGTTTTAAGGACGTCTTTGCTGCGTGTCCTTGCAGAATGCCATGATGACGTTTGAGGAGGAAAAGATGCAGACAGCCTGTGATGACCTGAGGACCACGGAGAAACTGTGTGAGAGTGACAGCGCTGGAGTGATAGAGACAATCAGAAACAAGATAAAGAAGAGTGTGAGTACATCTGTCTATGGATAAAAGTATTAAATTGACTGTTAGAAGACAATAGGGAAGCTTTTGACTAATCTCTGATAATGGTGCTACTGAAATCACACATTTAGATTTTGAACAAACAGGTTTCAGTTGCCGCTGACGTCTCCTAATATGAAGGCCAGAAAAGGCTTCAGGACAGATTACAGTGTTTATGTCCTTCAGCTTCAGGCCTAATGATGCAGGCAGCAGTGAGCTCATGCCAAACCCACACGTCCAATTAGAACTTCTGTGAAATGTAATCAAACTGAGTGACGAGTGTGGGCGCTGTCCAGCAGTTCCTCTGGTGACCAGCCAATGAGGAAACAAGTTGCAGGATGATGCAGGTTGTGCTTACTGCGCATTCTGTGTGTGTATGTTTGTGTATGCGTGTTACAGATGGACTCCCAGAGGTCAGGCGTTGTGGTCGTGGACCGCCTTCAGAGACAGATTATTGTTGCCGACTGTCAGGTGTACCTCGCCGTGCTCTCCTTCGTCAAACAGGAACTTTCTGGTAAGTATGAGTATGGTATGAGTAAAGTGACCTTGCAGTTTGACTGAATATAATCGTTAGCTGTTTAACGTAATCATTCATTGTTTAATGAATTATGGTCTTGTTGTGTTGTCTGACCAATAACAGCATATATCAAAGGAGGCTGGATTCTTCGTAAGGCGTGGAAAATGTACAATAAGTGCCACAGTGACATCAGCCAGCTGCAGGAGGCCTGTCAGCGGAGGCCCTCTGTCAGCCAGGACTCCCTCTCAGTGGACAACGCCAACCACAACGCACCAGTGGAGAACGGCGTGACGGCCGAGGCCCTGGACCGGCTCAAGGGCTCCGTCAGCTTTGGCTATGGCCTCTTCCATCTGTGCATCTCCATGGTACCTCCACACCTGCTCAAGATCATCAACCTGCTGGGCTTCCCCGGTGACCGACTCCAGGGCCTGTCCTCCCTTATGTATGCGAGCGAGAGCAAGGACATGAAGGCACCACTCGCTACGTGAGTAGGCTGAGCTCATATCATTTCAGAGAGAGAGAGAGAGAGAGTCTTAAATGAGCTATAGTTGATTTAGGAGTTTAAAGCCTGAGATTTAAAGGCTGCAGAGCATTGTCTCGAATGACTCTCTCCTTTCTTTCATTTGATAATTAAACATGTTGTATATGATGCATACCTTTACCCCTGTCCTATCTTTAAATAGTTATTGATACTGGAATAATTAAGCTGACAGACCACTCTCAGCAAGGTTCATTCGGTAGCTATTCTGGAGCTTTCAATCATATCACATGAGCTTCATCAGCAGATGATGGTGTATTTGTGATCTTGAAAACAGCAGCTGACAGAATAATTCCACTACAAAGCTCATTTAGTAGCAGCGCCAGACCTTTGAGAACATCTACGCTTTTTTTTTAAGATAACGGGAACGAAATCCACAAAGTTCTTTAAAAAAAAATGGATAATTTAAAGTGTAAGTCCGTCATAACTGGATAAACTTCATCTGCTGATGAATCAAGAACTTTAAACTATGTTAACTTGAAGTTAAACCTCAGTAATAGTGGTTTATTTGCCTGATCTGGCAGGTGGTAGAGCTGATGGCAGGCTAATGGTAGAGCTGTGAACCAACATGTCAGTGCCTTTTTATGGAGCATATTTACCTTTCACATATGTCCGTGTTAATACACACACATTCAGACTGACATGTAAAACAGACCATTCTGAGAGGAACGTGTTGCTGTGTTGCTCAGGTTGGCCCTCTTGTGGTACCACACGGTAGTGCTGCCCTTCTTTGCTCTGGATGGCTCTGATACACATGAAGGGCTACTGGAAGCCAAAGCCATTCTGCAGAGAAAGTCGGTGGTTTACCCCAACTCATCACTCTTCATGTTCTTTAAAGGACGGGTTCAGAGGCTAGAGGTACGTATCGCAGGCTCAGGGCTGGTAATCATCAGCGATAGCAAAGCAGAACTTTAGGCAGCAGTCTTTGACAGGTTATGAGCTTTAATGGTTTGTTTGTGTTTGTAATTCTGGATAAAAACATTTGTTGGTGAAAAGTAGAAAAATCCTTTTTTTTTTCCTTACAGACGAATCTGAAAAAAATCTTCCATCAGCCAGTTTAGCCATCCGTTCAAACACCTGTGATTAATATGCATGTCAGACGGTTCATTAACTCACCAACATCTGATCGACCATCTACTTATCTAACTCTCATTCAGCACATGCATGACGTGTGTGTCTGACATGATTACTGTTACCTGTTGGTGTATGTGTTCTCTCCTCTGTCCCCAGTGCCATATCAACAGTGCTTTGGCCTGTTTCCATGATGCATTAGAGCTTGCATCAGACCAAAGAGAGATCCAGCATGTGTGTCTCTATGAGATTGGTATGTGTTTTCTCATCAGGTTTACTGTGACATACTGCCACTGAACGTGCACAGTACGGCGGTGGATTCATTTTATTCTGCTTGTCCTCGTGTCAGGTTGGTGCAGCATGATAGAGATGAATTTTGAAGATGCATTCAGGTCATTTGAAAGGCTGAAGAATGAGTCACGTTGGTCACAGTGTTACTATGCCTACCTAACTGGAGGTGAGCCCGAGACACACACACACACACACACACACACACACACACACAAACACACACACACACGCTAACGAATGCTTGCAGTGTTGGGGATGCTTCCACTCTGTGTTCTGTATGTTTCCTTTTCGTTGTTTTCCAGTGTGTCAGGGAGCCTCCGGTGACCTGGATGGAGCAAGCGGAGTTTTCAAAGATGTGCAGAAGCTGTTCAAGAGAAAAAACAACCAGATAGAGCAGTTTGCTGTCAAAAGGGTGGGTCTGGTTGCAATTTGTGGCCCTTTTTTGTCTTTCATAACAAGCGTGTCACGAACATGTTGCTCCTCTGTCTGGTTGGTATCTGCAGGCTGAGAGATTGAGAAAGATCTCGCCCACCAGAGAGCTGTGCATCCTCGGTGTAATTGAAGTGCTGTATCTGTGGAAAGCACTTCCAAACTGCTCCTCATCCAAGCTGCAGATAATGAATCAGGGTGAGTTTAACCTACATGATTCATCCCAGCATGACCACGTTAGCTGCAGTCAGATGTGTAAGAATTAGATTTTACCCAGTGTGGTGATGTCCTCCTGTGTCTGGTCAGTGTTACAGAGCTTAGATGACGCTTCGTGCAGAGGCCTGAAACATCTCCTTCTTGGTGCCATTCACAAATGTCATGGGAATATGAGAGATGCTGTGCAGGTATCGGTCTACACTGAGTAAAGACTGATGCAGAAAATCTACACTGCTAATTTTACTCATCTTGAGCTTTTGTATGCATTTTGTCTGTAATCCAGTCTTTCCAGCTGGCTGCTAGAGACGAGTACGGGCGGCAGATCAACTCATATGTTCAACCATATGCTGTCTATGAACTGGGATGTATACTCCTTTCACAACCAGAGGTCAGTGTGTTGCACATAGCGTTCATATTTTTGATGACCATTTTATGTGAAATCCACGGATGAGACCACATGATCAGTTATAATGCACTGTTTTCTTTTTTTTTTGCAATCCAGACAGTGGGAAAGGGAAGGTCATTGCTACTTCAAGCAAAGGTGTAATATTCACATACTAATAATCTAAATCAGCATTTATTTTATTTTTTTCCACATACAGTATATTACATGTGACATCTGTCTCTCATGTTTTCAGGAGGATTTTACAGGCTACGACTTTGAGAACAGGCTTCATGTCCGCATCCATTCAGCCCTGGCCTCTTTGAAGGAAGTAGTGCCTCAGTGACTCCAGCAAGGCTATGCTCATGGCTTTTTACAACACGTTTAAAGCCACTCCAGCTAACTCTCTGACATCCTAGTGAACAGACTCCAGTGTTTTTCATTCTTTACAGATTTGGAGAAATATGCTTTGCTTTTCATCTTACTCACACTCAGGCTGATACGAGGCCTCTTCTCTGTGCATTCAGCACAGAGAGCGAGGGTGATACTAGCTTAGCACAAAGCCTGGAAACAGATGGAAGCAGCTAGTGTAGCTGTGGCTAGCAAATTAAAAACTATACACACTTATACTAAGTCTATACCAACTGTTGTAAGACTTGTAGTTGACCAGCAAGCTAGTCGCCAGTTAATCCATGTACACTGGTTTGGTTACTGTGCAGACCTGGGACTGTCACTCCCACTGTTGGTAACCAGTAGTCCCAGTTGGCTGCTCAAGAACTTGCTCCAACTAGTTCTCACTGTTTCTCCATGCTTTCTGTCTATATGCTAAGCTAGGCTAAACACTTCTTTAGCTAATGTCTGAACTGGATTCACAGAGATGAAACGGATATCAATACTTGACCCGAAGTAAGACAACAAAAAAGTGTATTTCCTCAAATCTCTAACTGTTCCTTTAAGTGTTTCCTGCACTCACACGTATTAGCTAGCTAGTGACAATTTTCCTCATTAACTTGTGTATTTGGAGGATTTCGGTCATGCCTCCCCCCTTTTCAGTGAGTCATTCAGCACGTAACAGTAACCTTTTAATGAGATAATACTTCCCTTAATCATAACTTTACCAAAAGTAATAAAAAATACAGATAATAGTGTTTTCCACATTCTTTATAAACACGCAGGTGACATTTGAACATCGTACACAAATAATGAAATAGAATTAATAATGCCAGTTCTTTGCTATTTCACACATCATGAAAAACATGATGGAAAGTTTAGTCAGATTTAATATTTGATTTTTTATGTCCTTATACAGGACTCTGTGGGTTGTTACGTTTTCAGCAGTTATTTAATAAGTAGTGCTTCTAATGAAATTTTCAAAATCTGCTTGTCAAATTGCAAAAGGACATTGAAACATATCACACAGGGGACACTTATATTGACAATAGACTTTAAATGACAAACGTGTCGTCTTATTAGTTACTGGCCGCCTAAGATCACACACAGTGACAGTAACTGAGAGATCACAACACTTTACAATGGCCTAATGAAGTTTTTTATATGAAAACAGCAGGCATTGATCCTGTGCACTATGCATGGTATGGCAGGGTAACAGTGGCTTTTAGACTGTACTGAAGTCAAGCATACCTGGATGTCCATCCATGCAAATACATGAAGGTATTATAGTACAAAACATTGAGTACTGTAATGTTACCACTGAAAGGTGCTGCTAAGTGTCAGCCTCGCAAACATATATGAGTAGTGACTTATTTTAATAGTGTTTTAGTGATACAAGCTTTTGAAATAGTCCGTAATAGTGAAAAGTTTATTTATTACATAGCAGAAGTTGTACTTTTACAAGTGTCATTTACCGTGAGCTATTTTAGTTTGAGTCTTGAACCTATGAATCCTGTAATGGCCTGAAAGGCAGACTACAGTGTTAGTGATAAAGCTGGCTCAAGTGTGTGATCTGGAATTGGACAAGGAATCATATTTCTGTGTTAAGTGATTTTAACAACCTTTCTCAACACAGTTTTCCACTGTGCTCATGAATTATTCTGTGTAGGGTATTGCTTCCTGAGTTAGGGTCATCCTCGCAATATAAACAAGCATTAACAATTTTAATTTACAAAAGTTTTCAACAATGACCATCTGTGTTCACCCCATGTTAAAGAAAGTGGATGGGCAGGATTTGTTCTGCTCACATGAAGTTGGTCAAACAAAGCCAGTCGTCCCCTGTGACTGTGGTGGATGTGATAAACTGTGATAAATGTTGAGGTGGCCACTGCGCAAGTGGTCGATTCAGTGCAAGTGATGTGTTGAGCGGTGAAATGTCAGTAAGATGTCATCTACCCCCTGTACCAAATACTTCTGTCACTGAGAGAGTTTTTCCTTTTGTCATGAGATTTTGTTGAAATTGAGGTTACGTGTCAGGATGGTGGTGTTCCTATGTGTCACTGAACTCTACAATAAACTGTTCTCCATTAACGTAACCAGACCTGCACTTTGGAAAGGTCATTTTATGGCGGCAATGTGTTTGTGCTTGAGTGGCAAATACATCGTCTTCTGTTCTGCCGTACTGTACCTGCACCAGGTCAGTTTATTCATGTGTCTGGGAGAGGGAACCACTCTGCTCCACTCTGCTCCACAGGAAACGAGGGAGATGCTCATGTGAGAAGCTTCGTTCTCTGCAACCAGGCGTGGAACCACTGGGAGGCAGTGCAGAGGGTCCACACCATGGGGTAATGTTGCATGTTTTTGACATGTAAGCCAGGCTTCCCATCATTATGGGATTGACCTCATGAGTCAGATAAACTTTAAATGTGCCTGTTTATTCACAGTTTCGTGTCTTATTGACACGTCTGGTTCTACATCGATTTGCATGTCTACACTGTCCATTTATTTCTGTTCCACCAGAGGGAGCTTATCTCACAATCAGCAGGAGGGAAGCTGTATTTTCCAGCAGAGCAGACACCAGAAAATAATCTCAGGCAGTGGAGAATACCCAGTACTGGAAAATAATTCCGTACATTTACAAAAGTTCTGTACCTGAGTACAATTTAAAGGTGTTTTGATGGAAAGAGTGCACTTTTTAATCCACTTCTATCATTTGACAGGTTTTGTAACCAGTTACTTGTAGATTCAGATTGTTAATGCAAATAAAATAATAAACAACAAATAGTTAGTGATGTATCATTATGGATTAAACTATAGATTAAACTAACCAAATGTGTTTGAAGTATATAATTAAAATTACCCCCCTCCTGTCATTCAGAAAGCTAAACTATCAAGATACATGAAAGGTGGATGAAACATGATCAGGTTATTAGTGACTGTGTCATTATCAATGCACTGGATACAGTTGTACCTTTAGATTCAGCAGTGCATATGTTTCTGTCATTAAATAGAATTTACCATTTTATTCTCACAGTACTACACTTTTCAAAACTTCTTTTCCTGTCCATGAGATGAGGAGCGACCTCCCATTCACTGAACCATCTTTACATCTATAATTCAGTTTGTGATATTAGGGTCTCTGTTGTTTCCATGTTGAATGTGATGAGTGTGGGAGTAGGGTGCTCTACATGCTCCAGTAGATACACACCAAAAGCGCCTCTTTAAGAAAACATGTCTGTCACACTAGGCTCAAGGCAGCAGCTCACTCATCCAATAAATTATTCAGGCTTCTGTGCGACTGAATTTAGACATGGCAGAGCAGAGCTGGAAGCCGGGGCAGAAACCATACCTCAGACTCCTCCTCCATCACCCGTGGTGGACGCTGGTAATTCTAAATAATCAAAAGAAATTTCCTTTCACGCTCACGTCTAAAGCTGAACCTTCAGCTTGGCCGACTTCACTTCAAAACAGAGATGAGTGCATTTGGGGGCATCTCATCTAGGATGTGGTGTACGGTGATTCATGGGGGTGACATCATCATCCTTCATCCTTATCCTCTGTTGTGATTCACAATCACTTCTTATACCTTTTTTTGTGTAACGTTGGCAGATTGTGCTACACTTCAAGCAGTATATTCCTTCCATGCATGGATTAGACCTTGAAATTCTTCATGCTGATGAAGTAAGTAAAGCAGTTGCATCAGATAGAAGTGGAGGAGACAGAGAGGGCCCAAGAGAGACGTTACACATCAACTGAATGTGTCTACATGAGAGAGAGAGAGAGCAGTAGGAATGGTAGGACTGTGCAAAGAGCAAGGCCACAGAACACAATCGCGTTGTGTTTCACTCAGCCTGAAACCTGAGCAGCCAAAGTATCCTACCACCAGTCAGACAGTTCCTGTTCACTATAACCTTTACTGCTGCGAAGCCTCGTGTACAATGGACCCCTGAATTTTATCTCAATACAAACTCGGAAACATATTCTCATTAGCTTCATTCAAATAACAGGTGGAAAGTGCTTCGCTGCTATTCTGATTCAAGACTGTCTACTATGCTTTTTTAAAATTTATTATGCAGCATTATCTGACTTAAGATGGATGACAGTGAAAAGGAAATTTACTGATGTGGTAGCAACAACCTTTGCAGCCACTGAGCCATTATGGTCCTGTGGCCCTGAAGTGCAGCTCAGGTCACTTGCACAAGGACACATTGACATTATTATGCCTGGTGCTCTCATCTCTCCAGTCAGCTCAATGACTGTTTAAGAGCTTCTCATTGAGAAAACCTCGGGCGCTGCACTTCAGCTTGGGTGCCTCTTATAGAGGCTGAATTACACATAGTGCTTTTTCCCTTCTGCCTAAATAGAAGGCCTGTTGTAAGTTCATGTGATATAATATAATGTAATATGTGCTGCAAGCAATAAAAATCCCCTTCAGTAATCTTCAACATAATAGCCAGTTTAGTGTAGTGTATAAATTCAAATTATTAATTTTACATTGTATTTTGTATTCGTAGTTTGAATTTGTCAGATTTTTATTTAGTTGTTGGTCTGAAACAAGACAACTTTACATTTATGAAGCTTAAAATCTACTTTAATCTGCTTCTGAAATACCCACCCAGCGTAATTATTTTAAACTGCTGAATTCAAACTTCCCCCCAGGTGTCTCAACGTCACACAAAAATAGCATGTCACTCAGTACAAAGGTGAGGCCAGAACTGCCAAACTGCACTGCGGACGCCTGACATCAGGAGCACCACATCTGCAAAAGAAAGGTGACAGTGTTTGTACAGTATAATCCTGTTCCTGTGTCCAGACTCTGCTCCCAGGTGCTATAATTATGAACTCCTTCACCGAGGCAGTTTCCATGGTGCAGAGACCTGCTCTGTGCCTCAGCTGGATGTCCCTGGCCTGACCTACTAAACCTTACTCATACCAACTGCATTTTTCTATGGTGCACCCCCCAACACACACACACACACACACACACACACACACACACACACACACACACACACACACACACACACACACACTTATACTGCTTTTAACTTTAAATAAAAAAACATCACGCTACAGCAGCTTTTATATGAGGTGTTTCACAGGATACTAATCTTGCTCCCTGTCTCTCTCTCTCTACCTCCCCCTCATCTCCCTTCCCCCCTCCGCCCTCCCTCCCTCCCCTCCTCCCCTCTCTCTCGTCCCACTACTGCATTGATGCTGTTACCTCCCTCGGTGGTGATGTCACCGGCTCAGCGGAGCATCCTTGCCAGAGACAGGGAGACAACAGAGCCATTTTGACCGCTCCGGTGAGCGAAAAAGCGGCCGACCATCCAAACGCCGGCCCGGCCACCTTCCGTCCCGAGTCCCCACTGGTAAGGCTGGTCAGAGGGGGTGTGGGTGGGCGCGGGACACCCTTCCTCGGCGGGAACCTCAACCCTTCCCGTTTTCATGGAGAGGAGGGGGTGCTAGCAGGGGCAGTGCCAGACCTGGAGGAGAGCGGAGGAGGTGGAAGTATCCTCGGAGCTGGATAATACAACAGAGGAGCGTGATAAACTAGGTCTCCACACGGTAGCAAGAGGCTGTTGGCGCTGCAGAGGTAGGTTTACCTCTTTATTTTTTCCATTGTCCCTCCGGTAATGCAGTTTTAATGAGACAGCCTTTATTTACTTAGTGTTAAAGCTCCTGGGAGGAGATGGGCATAGGGTGCGGCCATTGAAGAGGCTGTCAATGTCGGAAAGACAGTACAGAGAAAGAATGACATTAAAGCTGCTCTGTAACACAGTGCATACACCGCCCTCACGGTTTATTCCATTTTTATATATATAAGATGATTTTTTAATTCAAGGAGCGGGAGGAGAGGAATAAACGCCCTGTCACTGGGCAGGTGGAGGACGCGCAGCCTTAACTGAATAAATGTTGTATCTAAGCAACGACGCAATTAGTGTTTTTTTTTTTTCGGAAGGTAACTGCAGTTATGAATTATCAGTTTTCACCTGAGCCAAATACTGGCCTTAACCCGCAGCGCTGACCTGCGCTTTATGGCTTCGCTGTCATGTTCAACGAACCAGTTTAATATATGTTTATTATGATCAGGAAGGTCAAACGGTATCAGCCTGTCTTCATGCTCAGGTACACACCAGCATCGTACTGTACATTAGCCTTTGTCACCGGGAAAATGGTGGCCGCCCATATGAGCTGCATCATCAGCTGATTGGTCTGAACATCTGTATGTGCACATTACGGTCATGGATGCTGATGGGAAAAATGACATTCACATTGTCAGAACATGGGTGGACCTGCAACATGAGACAGGAGTTTCACCTTCATCATTCAAACACAGGCTGCATCTTTAATCTCCATTGTTATTCAGTGTGTTGTGTTTCCTGATCGCAGTTAGTCTTCAGTGTGGTTCAGAGTGTGCTCGCATGTTAAAGACCTGCTTGCTGTGTTACCTGCACACATCTCACCAATGAACCTGTTTAGGTGCCAGCTGTGGATTTTGTACCAGGAAGCAGGGTGACACAGCAAATCTACAACACTGAGTGATGATGACACACATCTGAGTCACAAACCCTGACTATTGATACACAATCCAACATTATCCCAAACCAGGGGCATAAATTCAATATAAAAACAACACTTTCTCTGGTTAATATGCTTTAAATAATTATAGTTTTATATTTGCAGTTTGACCTGAAACAGTGAAAGCTTATTGATAAAAACATTAAATGGCTGTAATTTGATCACCGTGGATGATGAGTCACGGTAGCTCTTGATCCACCCACTGTGCTACCACACACTCACATCACACAGTGATTTAATGTTCATCTTCGGCCTTTCAGGAGGCAGCGGCGAGTTACGAGCCGTTCATGAAACCGAGCTGCTGAATGGAGCCAGACCCTGGATTTGTGGCTGGTTTCGGGGCCATTGTCATCCAGGGAAATAACCTGACATTTAGCTGCTGCTGCACTTCTTTTGTTACTGCTAGCTTTATTAGCCATACCCCTTGGCTGTAGCTGACCATGCATGGTCTTTTCATGTCAGCCACACAGCCCTGCCCTCCTCTATTGTGCTGATCGCGTCAACTGTGAGATGTAATATTCGGCTTTGACAATTTTTAAAGCAAATATATCTACAAATATTAGACTCAAGTTTTCCAACATAACATAACATAACATAACAGCATGTCATTTTCATATGAACGTGACCTGCCACATGCTGATAAAACTGGGAATTATATTAATCAGGATTCACTGTCTGCTCCCTTTTACAGACTGCAGGCCCCACACCCAGGCACTAAAGAAGGCACCCCGGGGTGCTAGGAAGACAGCACCATGGCAGGGGCCTCTGTGAAGGTGGCGGTGCGTGTCCGCCCCTTCAATTCAAGAGAGATCGGAAAAGAAAGCAAATGTATCATTCAGATGTCTGGAAACACCACCAGTAAGTACCCTAACCACGACTTCTCAACTGAAAAATGCTGCCCCGGTCCTCCATTTGAAAAACCCTCCCAGAGTATGTGTATTGGTTGCATTTTAAAAACAAGAAAAGAGGTTGAGCTGGGAGGCTCGTCTCTAACCAGAAGGCACAAGTTCAAGTGTTTCCAGCTGTTCTGTTGCTGACCTTGACCTCTGACTTCCCTGTGCAAGAGGATTACTGAGCAGATAAATTTCCTCTGAACAGGACCTGGTGTGACTGTGAAATTCTCTGGTAAACCAGAGAGGCCTAATTCAGTATCCATGACAGAAGTAGAACATTTATTCTAATCATCTTTCATTTCAGATGAAGCCTATCAAGATTAGAGCTGATTTTAGAGTGTGAGATTTGTTTACTTGTCTGCCAAGTGTCTTATTCACTGCAGGGTTCCGTGTTTTCAGTTACTGAATAGAGCAATAGAGGAGTTATCAAGCTGAAAACATCTGCATTGGAAATCTCTTGAACATCATGCTGTAGGTGACATAATCTCCCTTCAGATTTGACCTGATGTTTTTTTTTAGGGCAAAGCTTTTCATTTATTTACATGGCAGATTAATCCAGATTTAAAAATGGCTGCTTATTCAACATTTTATAATTAAGCGTTCAGTTCAAATGTGCCACCAAAAACATACAATAAGCACAGTAATGGCAGAGAACGTGGAAGAAACATATTTCTTGCACTCTTAGAAAATACTTCATTGGAAATGACAATGACAGTTTGTAGAAAACCCCCTGTATTTGTTCATTTGCCTTTATTTTGCACGGTTTTTAAGCACGTTGTTCAGAGCGCCCCACATTTCTGGGGTTATACAGTGCACAGAGTGAAGACTCAGGTCGAGAGGAGACTGGAAAGATACTCGATATGTAGTCTGCTTAGCAAGGTAAAGCCACTCGTCAATAATGGATGAAGCTTCCTAAAATATTTACCGTTTGGCCTAATTTAACCATCTCACCCCTCCTTCCTCATGTCATGGGCGACTGCACAACAGGCTGGGTGGCTTTTTTTGGGCTGTTATATTTTCACTGTGTGATTTGTTGCATTTTGTTTCCCACCACACTTAATACTTAGGATCTTAAAAAAAAAAAATCTTAAACTGTTCCTTTAAATGGTCCCTCAGGATCCTCCCAGTGTGATGGTTTCTGAAGGAGTGGCGCCTTTGCACAGAGCTTCTTCCTGGTCTCTACAGCAGTGGACTTTTTTTTTCGGCATTGTTTCTTTTAGGAGTATAAACTTAGATTAGAAGCTCTGTTGTCCACTGGGAATATAATCAGTGTGTCCTTGGAGACATTCATCTGTGAATTTTATTTCTAATCATGCAAAGCCTGTTTGATCTTTTTAATTAATCAAGTTATCCTGGTACATTAGACTTCAGAATACGTCTGAACTTCAGTGGCATGGTAACATGGTAATCACTGTGGTGTTTGCTAATTCTTTACTTTATGGTCATTCAGTTTATAGCTCATTCCACAGTACACAGCATCAGTCAGGCTCACAGGGCACCGTAGTGTGTGTATAAGACTTAACACCGATTAC